>NC_089257.1:5093965-5693965 GCF_963930625.1 Muntiacus reevesi | reverse complement strand
CTATGGACACCTTATCTTTGACAAAGGAGGAAAGGATATACAATGGAAAAAAGACAATCTCTTTAACAAGTGGTGCTGGGAAAACTGGTCAATCACTTGTAAAAGAATGAAACTAGAACACTTTCTAACACCATACACAAAAATAAACTCAAAATGGATTAAAGATCTAAATGTAAGACCAGAAACTGTAAAACTCCTAGAGGAGAACATAGGCAAAACAATCTCTGACATAAATCACAGCAGGATCCTCTATGATCCACCTCCCAGAATATTGGAAATAAAAGCAAAAATAAACAAATGGGACCTAATGAAACTTAAAAGCTTCTGCACAACAAAGGAAACTATAAGTAAGGTGAAAAGAGAGCCCTCAGATTGGGAGAAAATAATAGCAAATGAAGAAACAGAGAAAGGATTAATCTCAAAAATATACAAGCAACTCCTGAAGCTCAATTCCAGAAAAATAAATGACCCAATCAAAAAATGGGCCAAAGAACTAAACAGACATTTCTCTAAAGAAGACATACAAATGGCTAACAAACACATGAAAAGATGCTCAACATCACTCATTATCAGAGAAATGCAAATCAAAATCACAATGAGGTACCATTACACGCCAGTAAGGATGGCTGCTATCCAAAAATCTATGAGCAATAAATGCTGGAGAGGGTGTGGAGAAAAGGGAACCCTCTTACACTGTTGGTGGGAATGCAAACTAGTACAGCCACTATGGAAAACAGTGTGGAGATTCCTTAAAAAACTGGAAATAGAACTGCCATATGACCCAGCAATACCACTTCTGGGCATACATACTGAGGAATCCAGATCTGAAAGAGACACGTGCACCCCAATGTTCATCGCAGCACTGTTTATAATAGCCAGGGCATGGAAGCAACCTAGATGCCCATCAGCAGATGAATGGTAAGGAAGCTGTGGTACATATACACCATGGAATATTACTCAGACATTAAAAAGAATTCATTTGAATCAGTTCTAATGAGATGGATGAAACTGGAGCCCATTATTCAGAGTGAAGTAAGCCAGAAAGATAAAGAACATCACAGTATACTAACACATATATACGGAATTTAGAAAGACGGTAACAATGGCCCTATATGCAGGGCAGAAGAAGAGACACAGAAGTATAGAACAGACTTTTGAACTCTGTGGGAAAAGGTGAGGGTGGAATATTTTGTAAGAACAGCATGTATATTATCTGTGGTGAAACAGACCACCAGCCGAGGTGGGATGCATGAGTCAAGTGCTCGGGCCTGGTGGGCTGGGAAGACCCAGAGGAATCGGGTGGAGAGGGAGGTGGGATGGGGGACCGGGATTGGGAATACGTGTAACTCTATGGCTGATTCATATCAATGTATGACAAAACCCACTGAAAAATAAAAAATTAAAAAAAAAATAAAGTAAAATAAAAAGACTGTATATTGTCACCCTGCTTATTTAACTTATGTGCAGAGTACATCATGAGATACACGGACTGGAGGAATCACAAGCTGGACTCAAGATTGCCTGGAGAAATATCAATAACCTCAGATATGCAGATAAAACCACCCTTATGGGAGAAAGTGAAGAACTAAAGAGCCTCTTGATGAAAGTGAAAGAGGAGGGTGAAAAAGTTGGCTTAACGCTCAACATTCGGAAAACTAAGATCATGTCATCTGGTCCCATTACTTCGTGGAAATAGATGGGGAACAGTGGCAACAGTGGCTGACTTTTTTTTGGCTCCAAAGTCACTACAGATGGTGATTGATTAGAAGCCCCTTACTCCTTGGAAGGAAAGTTATGACCAACCTAGACAGTATATTAAAAAGCAGAGACATTACTTTGTCAACAAGGGTCCATCTAGTCAAGGCTATGGTTTTTCCAGTGGTCATGTATGGATGTGAGAGTTGGACTATAAAGAAATCTGCTGCTGCAGCTGCTAAGTCACTCAGTCACGTCTGACTCTGTGCGACCTGATAGATGGCAGCCCACCAGGCTCCCCCGTCCCTGGGATTCTCCAGGCAAGAACACTGGAGTGGGTTGCCATTTCCTTCTCCAGTGCATGAAAGTGAAAAGTGAAAGTGAAGTCACTCAGTCGTGTCCGACTCTTAACCACCCCATGGACTGCAGCCTATCACTTTCCTCCATCCATGGGATTTTCCAGGCAAGAGTACTGGAGTGGGTTGCCATTACCTTCTCTTAAAGAAAGCTGAGCACCGAAGAATTGATGTCTTTGAATTATGGTGTTGGAGGAGACTCTTGAGAGTTCCTTGGACTGCAAGGAGTTCCAACCAGTCCATCCTAAAGGAGATCAGTTCTGGGTTCATTGGAAGGACTGATGTTAAAGCTGAGATTCCAGTACTTTGGCCATCTGATGAGAAGAGCTGACTGATTTGAAAAGACCCTGATGCTTGAGGGCAGGAGAAGAAGGGGATGACAGAGGGTGAGATGGCATCACCAACTCAATGGGCGTGAGTTTGGGTGACCTCCAGGAATTGGTGATGGGCAGGGAGGCCTAGTGTGCTGTGATTCATGGGGTTGCAAATAGTTGGACACTACTGAGTGACTGAACTGAACTGAATTAAGATTTTTCCAAAATACATGATGCAACTTTGTTTACTAGAGGTGAACACTCTTATTTTAGTGAAAAGAAAAAAAAAAAAAAACAAAACCTGAGAACAAGTAAAATACATCTAAGAAAGTCATACTACAAAATATTAGTACCTGTGACTAAACTCGTGATGTTTTCTTGGGTGTGGTTCTATCTTCTGGTACATTCAGTTTTGTCTCTGGAATAATTTAAGGTGTATTTCTATGTCTGTCTGAGCTCTGGATTTTTCAATTATTTTGTTCTCAGAAATATGTGACAAATACGCTAGTGGTAAAGAATCCACCTGCCAATACAGAAGGCACAGGAGATGTGGGAAAGATCCCTGGGTGGGAAAGATCCCCTGGAGGAGGAAATGGCAACCACTCCAGTACTCTTGCCTGAAAAATTCCATGGATGGAGGAGCCTGGTGGGTTACAGTCCATGGGGTCACACAGAGTTGGACACGACTGAGCGACCGAGTACAACATGGTTTCATATGTGGGATTATCCAGACAGAGATATAGATTTTTCCTATTATTCTTTTGTCCCTATCTCTTCAGAGCTCAGTCCTATACTTGATTAAATTTCCCACTCATCCAACATTTATCACATATGCTTAACCAACTCCAATAAAGGTGCACTGTTTTAATTCCACAATAGTGCAAACACAGAGATGCACAATACACACATATGCACATCCATTAAATTTATTGCAGCAATTAAAAATTCCATATAAAGATAGAAAAACCCAACTTAACTCACGCTGCTCAGAGAGGACCATGTATTCTTGTATAAACTCAGATTTTAAACATAAAAAAGACCTTAATCAGCACAGTTACATGTAAAATATTCTGAACAGAAGCATTATATTCCTTTCCTCTGATGTATATTCATTCATTTCATTCATCTACTGGTTTACATACAGTTATTCATGCTTATGTTGCTATTTTCAATGTTAATTTAGTGGAAAGAAGCACTGTTTATATGCAAAAATATATATTCAATTATTTATATCATAAACTCTAAAATGAATGATTGCATGCTTACATGATTTCTCATGTCCAGGGTCTCTTTATGGAAATCCTTAGAAGTGGACTTGAGGGACAACAAGAAAACGTTTTGGAATTGTTATATACTATCTATTTTACTGGTATAAAATGCCACATATCTAGTGTGTTATCTAATTAATTGTAGAGGATGTTAAGCAAGATGTGTCAGGCATATACTAGATTATGCTTGAAACACTTCAGGTACTTTCCTATTTATTCAGAAACCTCACCTGGCAATTTGGGGGTGCACAGGATTTCTTTACATTTGTTTGCTTTCATTGTCTCTTTGTTCTGCTTGTTGGTTTGCTGTCTTCCTCCACTGCTTTCCATAAAGATAGAATGTTCATCAGACTAAAGCCACCAGAATTGGAACATTTCTAAATTTGAAAAAAGGGATTCCTACTGATGAATTTTGACAGATTCTATATTTCGTTTGTGTGATGATCCCCATACTAAGACACCAAAGTTCTTTCTTGTGAGGGATATTCTTGAAGCAAAGCTCAAACCATGTAACTAATTACTAATCACTGTGCACTAATTAAATTCAAGAAACAAGCATTCCTGGTACTCAAGTCCTTTAACAACACTGTTGACTTCTCTGGTACACATTTTGAGGATATAACATTTTCCTTGTTCCTGTCTTCTGATTCCTTTCAAATTAGTTATTCTGTCAGGTTTTTCTGAGTCTTCAGGGATACAAAAGTCCCTCCAATTACATTTTGTTTAACCAAGACATAATTTTAGCTTCTTATGCAAGGCTTCTCCTTCAGATCATGTAGACTATCTTCCCTTCAATGATTTAAAACTGAGTTTGTGATGCTAGACTATTATTACAAATTATGTAATCTAGTTTAGCTCTCAATGGATTTCTGGTCTCATTGAGAATGTGTTCTTTAATAACTAGAAAAAAAATGTTTTAGGAGAAATTCTATGCAACAGATTCAAGCAAGCAACAATAATTCTTCTATATTTATGGGTTTCTAGGTATCCCTGATGTCTTCTGTGGTAGTTAAGGGAATAAAGAATACCTGTGTGATGCAGGAGACTAGAGTTTGATCCCTGGGTTGGAAAAACCTCCTGGAGAAGAGAATGGCTACTCACTCCAGTATTCTTACCTGGAGAATTCCATGAATAGTGGAGCCTGGTGAGTTACAGTCCGTAGGGATGCAAAGAATCGGACACAACTGAGTGACTAATGCAACACTAACTGGTAACACTGAAACAGTAGTATCGAAGCAAGTATCCTCCCAAATGGTCACATTCTTAGAATAGTCGTCTGTCCCTAAAAAGTTCAATATTGTGACACAGATTTTAGTTCATTGCATTTTTCCCCAAGCACACTGTTTCCTTGCTGCTGTAGGAAAGATTAGAAGGGCCTGTAGGTGAATAAAGGCATTATTCAACATGAAGGGATGATAGAAGTGTTGATTATTGGTAATTAAAGCACAATGATATAGTTTTTCAAGGCACTTTCCATTGCTCTTTATAACCTAACCATTTGTACTTTTTCCCCCCAGTTTTATTAAGATGTAATTGACATCATCATTTTTCTTAAGGTAGATAATGTATGTTTTGATAATACTATGTGAGATGATAACAGCTATAAGGTTAACAAGCAGATCTACTACCTCATATGGTCTTTTCTGGTGACTCAGTGGTAAAGAAAATTGCCTGCCAGTGCAGGAGATTCTTGTTTAATCCCTGCATTGGGAAGATGTCCTGGAGAAGGTATTGGCAACCCACTCCAGTATTCTTGCCTGGGAAATCACATGAACTGGTGGGCTATAGTCCACGGGGTCATAAAAGAGTTGGACACAATTTAGGGACTAAACAACAACAGCAAACCTCACATAGTTGTCACTTTTCGATTGTGTTGGGAAAATTTAAGATATATTTTCTGAGCAAATTTCCAGCGCACAAAACAGCATTGTCAAATATAGTCATCGCATTGTGCCTTCAATCCCCAGAAACTATTCATGTTATAACAGAAAATCTGAACCATCTGATCAACATCAATATTCCCTTCTCCCAACTCCTCTAGCCCATGGAGGGTTCTTTGAGTTCTACTCAGGTTCTTTGAGTTGAACCTTTTTAGATTCCATATAAAGGAGAATAAACAGCATTTGTCTTTACTTTGTCTGATTTATTTCATTTAACATAATACTCTCGAGGTTTATCCATGTTTTCAAAACTATGATTCTATAAGAGAGCAAACTTTGCCACCCCAGAATATGGCTCTTTAGTATGACAACTATATTGAGATGAGTATTTTTTATGGTGCCAAATACTTCTATTTTAATCACTTTACATATATTTTCTTATTAAACTCCACAAGAATCCTATGGCATTATGGGTATCCCCATTTTATGGTTATTCATTCGTTCATTCTGTGCATATCTCTTGGATGCTGACTTATTATACACAAGAGATCATTCTAGGTAATATCTAGGTGAAAAAAAGAGCAGTGTGGAGGCCATGATAGGAATCTACACGGTTTGATTGGAGGTCGGCAGGGAAGGAGCTGGTACTGGCTGCAGGGAAAGGGAGCCAGTGGGGGTGGGGTCAGAAAGGTAGTGGGCAGCATTTCCTGTGGGTGGGCTGAGTGTTTTTAAGATGCAAATGACAAAGAAAGGTTTTTTCTTTTTAAACTTGCCCTTAGCTGTCTAAAATAATTTAGATAGATCCCATGTTTCAAAGAAGGAGCTATTATCATAGATGGGGACTACAGAATAGTATGAACTAGGTCTCCTAAACAGGGAGGAAGCTAAAAAATTCTGTTATAATTTCTCTCTATGACTCAATGTTTCTGTGCATCCCAGGAAACATTTGTCTACCAAATATTTGCTCTTTTCACTTCCTGGTGAATGACCTTCTATTCCTGTTCATTTTCAGACTCCTACCACTTTCTCCTTTGTCAAAGTTATATATGGTTAAAATGTGAAGATAAAATGAGATTATATATACCTCCTTTTAGCCATCTTTGGAATCTCTCATGTTATGTGGATTCCGTCTATGTACGTAATTAAACATTTGTTTTCCTCTTGTTAATCTCTTTCATATAAATTTAGTTATTAGATCTGCCAACATGTACTAGGAGGGTAGAATTTACTTTTTTCCTTCCTTAAAAATACTTCTAAAAAGTCATGTCCTTTTCCACCTTAAGACCTCTATAATTGTCAGGCCTTCTTCCTGCTATCTTCTGCTATTACAACATGCATCATTTCTCTTTTACACTCTAATCTCCATTTAATGAAGCCTTTAAAAAAACACTAGATTTAGGATTTTCTTTATATTTATTACCTATTGTTTTTACTTCATGATGATACTGAGGTTAGTCTGAATTATTTGGTATTTATGTAATTAGTGTTGGTTACTTCAAACAGATAATCAGATTTATTAGTATAGAAGCTATTCAAAGTGCCATAGAACACAAAGAGCTCAGGCTTCAGTTAGTAAACACATAATGTGCTATAAGAACAGTGAATTGATATTTGAATGAAAGAATGGACATAAATTGAGCAAAACTAGAAAGGTTAAAAAACTTTCTGAATGGAGGTGCTATTATTTATAACTTTTAGACATATAATGAAGTATGCAACATTTCTTAAAATTGAGCTTTAGAATGAATACTCATTTTATCAATGAAATTATTAGAGACATCTTTGTTTTTCTTGTAACATTCAAAATAATTTTATAGCAAATAATTTATTTATGCAATAAATAAAATGAATGGGTGCACATATGCCAAATATAAATATTTAAAACCATCTTTTATTTTTTATCTTTTCTAGGGCATCTTTCACATCCTTGTTCCGTAGGCTATAGATCAGAGGGTTTAGCAGGGGAATCACAAGGGTGTAAAACAATGAGGTACTTTTGTCTTGATCTAGTGTGTGGGAAGAACTGGGTCTAAAATATATGAAGAGTATAGTTCCCTGGAAAATTGCCACAGCAGTTAGATGCGAGGTGCAGGTTGAGAAAGCTTTGAGCCTCCCTTCTGTAGAGTGGATCTTCAAGACTGCTAGAATGATATAACAATAAGAAACAAGGACTCCTGAAATGGAACTTAATTCAATAAAACCAAAAACAGTGAATAATGCCAACTCATTGACCCGTGTATCAGAGCAGGAGAGGAGGTAAAGTGGGGATAAGTCACAGAAGAAATGGTTAATCTCATTTGACCCACAGAAGCATAAGCGGAAGGCTAATGTCGTGTGGATCAAAGCATCTGTCATCCCCAGCAGGTAAACCCCCACCATGAGCAGGGAACACAGCCTGCTGGACATGCTGACCGCATAGAGCAAGGGGCTGCTGACGGCCTTGTACCGGTCATAGGCCATCACTGCCAGCAGGAGACACTCAGAGTCCGCAAAGATACAGAAGACCAAGAACTGCAGCGCGCAGCCATAGAAGGGGATTGATTTGTTTTTGGCTAAAATGTCTATCAACATCTTGGGGCCAATTGCTGTTGAATAGCAGAGGTCACAGAAAGAGAAATGGCTGAGGAAAAAGTACATGGGTGTGTGCAGCTGGGAATCCAACCTAATTAAAATAATCATCCCAAGATTTGCCAGAAAGTTAATGAGATAAACAAGGAAAAACAGGGTAAATAGGGTTACTTTAATCCCAGGGTTATCAGTAATTCCCAACAGTATGAATTCAGTTAAGGATGAGCAATTTCCTCTTTCCATTCTTCTATGCTCTTCTCTAAATTCTTGAGGAAATGATCAAGAAAAGGATACAGACATGTGTACCACTTCTGGACGTTTATAGTATATCTGTAAGGAAGAACACAATTTATTTCTGCAATTTTCATTTTGTACTCAGAAAATGACTTGGTCAGTAGTTACTCTTTAAAGAGGCATTGCTATCTACCTGATAATAATATCAATATGTGAGATAGGCAGTTGAGAAATTTGTTCTAAATGTACATGTTGTTCCCAAGGTATGTTACAATTACAAACTAATTACTCTGAGCATAACCTTTCTTGTTTCAAGAAGAATATTTGGATGAATTAATGTCTCATTACATCTTCAAAACAACGTGAAAAAAACAACGTTAGAAACACCAGGCTATCAGAGCGACTCGTATTTCCTATGCTTGAAAAATTTCGGTCATGCAAAAAGTGTTTACAATTTTTATATCGCTCAAAGAACAATTTAGAACATTTATGTATTAGTATTAGAATAAATTATTACAACACACACTAGCAACAATGAAAATAATTATGTTATTGGTACTAGTCTTTAGTATTTAGTGAGACATGCGATAATATTACCTGTTTTTGGAGTGTCTGGTGCCAAAGATGGAGCCTCTAAAACAGTCAAAGAAAAGAGCTAAAAGGAAATGTAAACAGCAGAATTTAAGGCATATTGCTGTATCTCTTTGGATTTTGGATGGACTTTTATAGCATCCAAGTGGAAACAGATTGAGTGACAATAAATGCTTCTGAGGTACATAGGTTTCTCTGTCCAGTGTGTGTATCATGTGTGCCATGTTAGAATGTCTATTACATGTCTCTAATGTGCATACGAATAGAATATAGGTGAGGAGCTTTTCTTTAGACCTTTTGACATGTGATTCATATGAAGATGAATTTGTACATTTTAATTTTGAAAGTGCCACCTACATTACTTTTTAAATAAGGTAAAACTAACAACAACAACAAAACCCTTAAATTTATCTATATTCTATTCTGATGAAAAAAGAAGCGAAGGTTTTCCTGTGAACCAACATCAAAATAAATTAATAGTCATATTATGGATGTTAATAAGTGCAAGCAGATTCTGACAGTTCTGAGAAGAAAATATTATTTCTGGGCATTGCATTATATAATTTATTTAACTGAGTATGGAGGCATAAAATGTTTTACTTACAAATTTATTTTCCCAAAACAGTAGCTATTTGTTCTAGAATCCTGAAATCATTACCTGGAAGCCTTAGCTGAGATGAGCAGCTCTTGGGTAGCTGAATAAGCAGACAGGCTTTTATCTTACCAGGCACACTGGGACTTAAACCACGGTGCTAGTGTGTCTAGCTTTAGACAATATGCAAACACATCATTAAATTCATTTCTGCTTCTATGTATCCCCCTGTGAATTCAGAAACAACTGAGCAAAGTCTGAACTTTTATGCTTCAATATGTCACCAGATTAACCTATGTATGAAGAAACCTGCGCAAGCTATGTAAGGTGTTCCTCACAGTTACCCTCTCTCTGCTCAAAAAGACGCACAACCTGAGAGTTGTGAGTTAAATTTTATTAGAGGCAAAGTGAGGACTACAGCCTGGGAGACAGCATCTCAGGTAGCTCTGAGAAATTTCTCCAAAGAGGCACTGGGAAAAGGTCAATATATGAAACTTTTGATGAAGGGAGAGTTCTATGCAATCAATTGCTTATTTTACAAAAGGTTTTCTGCTGGTTACAGGGAGCTAATGTCCCCATGAAGGGATTTAGCTATTTGTTTAGATATGAAGGGATATAAGGATTCGGATCATAAAATCAGTTCCTGAAAATATCTATCTAAACACCTGTTCCACCAGCTTCCCTGGGGCACAGAGTACCTCACTCTCCACCGTGAATTCCCCTCAGGGGGTGATCTCCTTCAGGATGGACTGGTTGGATCTCCTTGCAGTCCAGGGGACTCTCAAGAGTCTTCTCCAACACCACAGTCCAAAAGTATCAGTTCTTCTGCACAGCTTTCTTCACAGTCCAACTCTCACATCCATACATGACTACTGGAAAAAACCATAGCCTTGACTAGATGGACCTTTCTTGGCAAAGTAATGTCTCTGCTTTTTAATATGCTATCTAGGTTGGTCATCACTTTCCTTCCAAGCAATAAGGGGCTAATTTCATAGCTGCAATCACCATCTGCAATGATTTTGGAGCCCCCAAAAATAAACTTTGACACTGTTTCCACTGTTTCTCCATCTATTCCCCATGAGGTGATGGGACCAGATGCCATGATCTTAGTTTTCTGAATGTTGAGCTTTAAGCCAACTTTTCACTCTCACTTTCATCAAGAGGCTTTATAGTTTCTCTTCAATTTCTGCCATAAGGGTGGTGTCATCTGCATATCTGAGGTTATTGATATTTCTCCCTGCAATAGTGATTCTAGTTTGTGCTTCATCCAGTCCAGCGTTTCTCATGATGTACTCTGCATATAAGTTAAATAAGTAGGGTGAAAATATACAGCTTTGACATACTCCTTCTATTTGGAACCAGTCGTCTGTTGTTCCATGTCCAGTTCTAACTCTTGCTTCCTGACCTGCATATAGATTTCTCAAGAGGTGGTCTGGTATTCCTATCTCTTTCAGAATTTTCCACAGATTATTGTGATCCACACAGTCAAAGGCTTTGGCATAGTGAATCAAGCATAAATAGATGTTTTTCTAGAACTCTCTTGCTTTTCTGATGATCCAGTGGATGTTGGCAAGTTGATCTCTGGTTCCTCTACCTTTTCTAAAACCAGCTTGAACATCTAGAAGTTCATGGTTCACGTATTGGTGAAGCCTGGCTTGGAGAATTTTGAGCATTGCTTTACTAGCATGTGAGATGAGAGCAATAGTCCAGTAGTTTGAGCATTCTTTGGGATTGGAATGAAAACTGACCTTTTCCAGTCCTGTGGCCATGGCTGAGTTTTCCAAATTTGCTGGCATGCTGAGTGCAGCACTTTCACAGCATCATCTTTTGGGATTTGAAATAGCTCAACCGGAATTCCATCACCTCCACTAGCTTTGTTCGTAGTGATGCTTTCTAAGGCTCACTTGACTTCACATTCCAGGACGTCTGAAATTCCAGGCTCTAGGTGAGTGATCACACCGTCATGATTATCTGGGTCATAAAGATCTTTTTTGTACAGTTCTGTGTATTCTTGCCACCTCTTCTTAATATCTTCTGCTTCTGTTAGGTTCATACCATTTCTGTCCTTTATTGAACTCCATCTTTGCATGAAATGTTCCTTTGATAACTCTAATTTTCTTGAAGAGATCTCTAGTCTTTCCCATTCTGTTGTTTTCCTCTATTTCTTTGCAATGATCGCTGAGGAAGGCTTTTTTGTCTCATTGCTATTCTTTGGAACTCTGCTTTCAAATGAGAATATCTTTCCTTTTCTTCTTTGCTTTTTGCTTCTCTTCTTTTCACAGCTATTTGTAAGGCCTCCTCAGACAACCATTTTGCCTTTTTGCCTTTCTTTTCCATGGGGATGGTCTTGATCCCTGTCTCCTGCACAATGTCACGAACCTCTGTCCATAGTTCATCAGGCACTCTGTCTATCAGATCTAGTCCATTAAATCTATTTCTCACTTCCACTGTATAGTCATAAGGGATTTGATTTAAGTCATACCTGAATAGTCTAGTGGTTTTCCCTACTTTTCTCAATTTAAGCCTGAATTTGGCAAAAAGGAGTTCATGATCTGAGCCACAGTCAGCTCCTGGTCTTCTTTGTGCTGACTGTATAGAGATTCTCCATCTTTGGCTGCAAAGAATATAATCAGTCTGATTTCCTTGGCCATCTGGTGATGTCCATGTGTAGAGTCTTCTCTTGTGCTGTTGGAAGAGGGTGGTTGCTATGACCAGTGCGTTCTCTTGGCAAAACTCCATTAGCCTTTCTTTGCCCTGCTTCATTCTGCACTCCAAGGCCAAATTTGCCTGTTACTCCAGGTGTTTCGCTGACTTCCTACTTTTGCATTCCAGTCCCCTATAATGAAAAGGACATCTTAGCTCTGGGATTAAAGAAAATTTGTGACTAAGACAAAGCCCCAGACTCCTTATCAACCTACTTAAGAATTAACTCTCTGAATATCATCCAAGGACATTTAATTGAATCTGTGACTTCATGACATTCTCTACTATGTATTCTCTCTCTTGAATATGTTATATTTTCCATAAAAATATGTCTACTGCATTTAAGTTTTTAGGAAAAAGTTCTGTGCTTATTATCTCTATTTTCTAAAATAGTTAATAGAGGACTTGCAGAGTTAACTTCATTCTAGACATTTATTGCTAAGTATTACTGTCTGTTAAAGTGGATAATAATGTACAAAGGATAGAAACATACTAGATTTGGGATTTTCCTTACTTACGTTGTTCATACATTCAAGGATGATTCACTTAAAAATTTTTGGTGGGTTTAATGATTTTCTAAGTAGGTTTAATTTTTGCTTTCTTAAATAATTTGTCTGATGGTATCCATACTAGATTTGCATAATTAGAAATATTGGAAATTTCTTTTTTCTATTGAAGTGTAGTTGGAACACAATATTATATTAGTTTCAAGTATATAGCTTAATGATTCCATATTTTATATTCTCCACATATAGTTATAAAATATAGCCTATATTCCCTCTTTGTACATCATATCTTATATCTTCTTAATTTTATATCTAATAGTTTGGTTACCAGCAGGGGGAGGCATGAGAGAGAGGCAGGATTTGAGTAAATCAGGGGGAGGGTTACATCATCTTGGTGCCTGTCATGAGTGATTATAGAGCCTCGCCCATCTTTCAACTGAATATTTCATGGTGACCTCAGTCAACATGAAGAAGAAAACCAATACCAAAGAATGGATCAATGGTCATCATTTTAAGTCATGTAATTTTGAAAAAGTGTTTATGTAGCAAAAGATAACTAGAACAGTAAGAGTAAATACATCAGAGAAAAACATTTCCATAAAATATAAAGTATCTGAAAACCATTTATTCATAGATATGACACAGAACATGTATCCAAAATATATGAAGCTTTTTTGTCAATAGTAAAAACAACAACAACAAAAATGAGCAAAATACTGAACAGATACTCTCACCATAAAGATATATAAACAACAAGTTAAAACACAACAGCTTTCTCAGAGTCACTAGTTACTAAGGCAATGACAACAAAGCCACAGTAAGATAATATAACACAAATGCTAAATGAACTTAAATTAAATACTGATCATAATTAATCTCTGCTTCATCTGATTTCTCATTGGGAAATTAACAGCAACACAGGCTTTCTTATTCGTTTTGATATTTTTCTCAGTTTGTTCTTTTACTTATTTGTATAAATCTGGGAAATTTATTTTGCTAAAATGTATATAAATACTACATATTTTATATTGGAAAAGTGATCCTCAACAAGAATTTTTGATGCCTTTTATATGTCACTGTCATTCTTGGTTCTCAGGATTCCAATACTAAAATATCACTGGTACTCCTGTGGAGATATTTTTGAGGCAAAGCTTAAACCACAACTAATTTTTAATAGTTCCCCACTAAAATCCAGAAGATAATGAGCTTGTTTCAAAAGAATTTTGCTATCACTATTTGCTTCTCTATTACACATACGGTGTATTTAGAATTGTCCTTGATCACCTAATTCTATTCCTATCCTTTCTATTTTCTCCCTCAGTTAGTTTCATTTCTCTCTCTCTCTCTCTTTTTAATTTATTTTAGTTGGAGGCTAATTACTTTACAATGTTATAGTGGTTTTTGCCATACATTGACATGAATCAGTCATGGGTGTACATGTGGTCCCCATCCTGAATCCCCCTCCCACCTCCCTCCCCTTCCCATCCCTCAGGGTCAGCCCCGTGCACCAGCCCTGAGCATCCTGTCTCATGCATTGGACCTGAACTGGCGGTTTATTTCACATAGGATAATATACGTGTTTCAATGCTATTCTCTCAGATCACCCCAACCTCGCCTTTTCCCACAGAGTTTAAAAGACTATTCTATACATCTGTGTCTCTTTTTCTGTCTTGTATATAGGGTTATCGTTACCATTTTTCTAAATTCCATATTTATGTGCTAGTATACTGTATTGGTGTTTTTCATTCTGGCTTACTTCATCTGTATAATGGGTTCCAGTTTCACCCACCTCATCAGAACTGATTCAAATGAATTCTTTTTAATGGCTGAGTAATATTCCATGGTGTACATGTACCAGAGCTTCCTTATCCATTCATCTGCTGATGGGCATCTAGGTTGCTTCCATGTCCTGGCTATTATAAACAGCACTGTGATGAACATTGGGGTGCACGTGTCTCTTTCAGATCTGGTTTCCTTGGTGTGTATGCCCAGCAGTGGGATTGCTGGGTCATATGGCAGTTTTATTTCCAGTTATTTAAGAAATCTCCACACTGTTCTCCATAGTGGCTGTACTAGTTTGCATTCCCACCAACAGTGTAAGAGGGTTCCCTTTTCTCCACACCCTCTCCAGCATTTATTGCTCATAGACTTTTGGATAACAGCCATCCTGACTGGCGTGTAATGGTATCTCATTGTGGTTTTGATTTGCATTTCTCTGATAATGAGTGATGTGGAGCATCTTTTCATGTGTTTGTTAGCCATCTGTATGTCTTCTTTGGAGAAATGCCTGTTTAGTTCTTTGCCCCCAATTTTTTTTAATTTTTATTCTGGCGTGCTTCGATTCATGGGGTCGCAAAGAGTCAGACACAACTGAGCGACTGAACTGAACTGTGATAATATTGCTTATCTAATCTATATCAAGTGTCAGTGTACCTGACTCAGATTGTTTTATTGGAGCTGGGATATACCATTTATTCATATATTATGGACAACTGCTTTTGTGATACAGGGTAAAACTGTTCAGTTATGACCAAAATTTATGGCCTAAAACCCTAATATATACACTATTAAATAGCTCAGGGCTTCGCAGTTGGTGCTAGTGGGAAAGAACCTAACTGCCAATGCAGGAGACATAACAGACACGGATTTGGTCCCTGGGCTGGGAAGATTCCCTGAAGGAGGTCAAAGCAACCCACTCCAGTATTCTTGCCTGGAGAATCCCATGGACAGAGGAGCCTGGTAGGTTACAGTCCATGGAATCGCAAAGAGTCAGACGCAACTGAAGCTACTTAGCGTGCACACAAATACTTCAAAGAAAAATTTGTGAAGTCATGATCTAATGTGTTGAAACAAATTTGAACTGGTGCCATTTTTACAGAATTTCAAATAACCCAGTGGTGAATATTTCTGTACATGTATTTCAGTGGACGTATTCATTCTTCACTCTTGGGCATAATTCTAGGAGAGGTATGTTGGGGTTCTAGCACATTTATGTCCAGCTCTAGTATTAATAGACTCTGCTATGGTGTTTACTAAGTGCAGTGGCAATTCTCAACCTACTGTCCATGTGTAAAAGCCACGGCTGACTCACATCCTCCCCAGATACCGCACTTGTTTACACTTTGCCATTTGGTCAGTCGGTCAGTTCAGTCACTCACTCGTGTCCGACCCTTTGCGACCCCATGGACTGCAGCACGCCAGGCTTCCCTGTCCACCACCACCTCCCAGAGCTTACCCAAACTCATGTCCATCGAACTGAGGATGCCATCCAAACATCTCATCCTCTGTCATCCCCTTTTCCTCCTGTCTTCAATCCTTCACAGCATCAGAGTCTTTTCCAATGAGTCAACTCTTCACATCAGGTGGTCAAAGTATTGGAGTTTCAGCTTCAGCATCAGTCCTTCCAATAAATGTTCAGGACTGGCTTCTTTTAGGATTGACTGTTTTGCTCTCCTTGCATACTACAATTTCTAACATTTTATTTACTTCAGTGCTAAATAGGTGGATATCCACTTTTGTGATGAGTCTATGAGTTTCTGAATCTGAATAACATAACAGACAAAAGGGTCACCTTTGAAAACATTTGCCCTTCTGAAACTCTTACTACTTAGATGGCTTCATGTCACCACTACTTTAGGTTAAACAGATTACACGTATAAAACAATTTCTTGTTTGAATATGAAGTGATTATTTTTTTCTTTCTTTTTCTTTCTTTCTTTCTTTCTTTTTTTTTTTTTTGTGCAATTTTCAAGCCCTTTCCAGTACTGGGGGTGAATTTACACAGAAGTAGAGTCATATTTTATAGGGACAGATTGTACCAGCTGGAAGGGACCTTCCTTAGAGGTAATCTAGCTGAAGCCTCTACTTAACTTCAGGGAACCTGAGGGATAGAAAGGCAGAGTGATGTGTTAAATTTAGAGTGGACTTGCTGTCTGGCCCATAGCATGTTTGTACCTAAAGAGAGAGATGTCCAGGGAGGTTAAACTTTGCTGCCTCTGGCTATAACACAGAACCTCTACTTCTTGGTGTACCGAACATTATTACTGCATGATTTATAATGAATATACTTGCTCACCCGTAACTAGTATGCCGCTATCTGTCTTCTATATCAGACATTTACCCAAATCTAACATTGTTTTTGCCATATTTATACTTCGTTATTTCAGTGGCAAGGATGAAGGACGAGGTTAAGACATATGACTAAAATAGTAACACATGACACACTCATTGATAAATTGCATTTGGACAGTGATATTTACCATCACACATTGCACTGGTTGTGTGAGAAGAATGTGGTGTTGAAAGATTAAATGGGAAAAGAATGAAGACTATTGAGATAGAGTGTTAATATATTAGTAAACCAATAATTAATGGCAAAATACTGAAACCGTGGGCTTCCCTTGTGGCTCAGCTGGTAAAGAATTCGCCTGCAATATGGGAGACCTGGGTTTGATCCCTGGGTTAGGAAGATACCCTGGAGAAGGGAAAGGCTACCAACTCCAGGATTCTGGCCTGGAGAATTCCATGGACTGTTTAGTCCATGGGGTGGCAAAGAGTCAGACACGACTGAGCATCTTTCACTCACTCATTGACACCATATTTTGTCTGACTTTAATATATTCCAGCAATGTTTTCTGCCATGTTACTCCTCATAAGAAAACAGTTCAAAAGAAGTTTGAGTAAATTAATAAAGTATACCAGAAATAGAAACCTATAAACCTTTTATATTATGGAATAGCTATCTTACGCTGTTTTTACCATGAGAACTCTTCTTAACATGCCACTATGTTTTACAAATACCACCATGAGTAACAAAGGAATTTCATAGGTTTTATTTTTTCATTCTATAATATTTTTACACAAGGACATTTTACAATGGCAGCTGGAAACTTTAAGACCATCCAAAGCTTTTAACTTTACACTTTTAATGTGTAAATGAGTGTTCTTCAGTAGTTTATGATATTTCAAATATATGATTGGATTGCAGCCTAGCTTTCTCAGCAAACTGATTCAGGGTTTTAGCCTTCAGGAAGCCATATCAAAGTCAAATATAATAGTAAAATATCAAGAAGTTATAGTTTTTTACTTGTAGTGCAATTAACAGATACATATATCTTTATTAGAATATTATCTTAGTGTCCACAACAATTTTATGCACCTTCCAAAAAACTGTTGTGTATATACATACAATATGTATACACTGTTGTGAGATATGTGTCTATGTGTGTATGTGTGTTAAGGTATTTAACGAATCTTCAGTTAATTTTGGGTTATCTAGATATAAGTAATAGTCAAAAAATGTTGCCTACTATTTTTAGATAAATTCATACTCATTTATTTTATATCAGTGCTTGGTTAACAAGGATGGAATGCTCAGTTCGTTAGCAAAGAATGCTCACAAACAGGGTGATATAAAGCAACGCCTTAAAGGTGATTGTAAACCATAGAGAGGTGGGCATTTAACCAGGGTTGACAATGAAGAGGAAGGAAAGAAAATTGTCTTGGAAGAAGTGCAAAAGAATTGATAGCTGATAACAACAGCACTATATTATACTTTAGCAAGTAGACAGCTCTTCTGTATGTCTTTATAATCTAATCTTTAGATACCTTATTTTTATCTAACTTTATTCAAATGTAATTGGCTAATTCCATGTGTAATTATAAGTGCACAACGTGATATCTGTATACATTGTGAGATGGCTACCACAGTAAGGTTGATTAACACACGCTTTGCCCCACAGTTTCCCATTCTGAGTGTGTGTATAGTGAGGGCGGTTAAGAGCTACATTGTTATCCGCAAATTTCTCAAGTTTTCATTATTGTTAACTAGAGTCACCATATACATTTAGATCCCCCTAAATTATTCATCAAATAACAAAGTTTGCACAGTTTTACCAATATCACCGATTTCCCCTACCTTTCGGGACCTAGCAACATTCAACTCATTCTGTTTGTATGAATTTCATCTCTTTTTTTTTTTTTTTTTTTTTGACTGTAGCACTCAGCTGGCCGGGTTCTTAGTTCCCTGATCAGGGATCAAACTGGACCCAGTTAGTGAAAGCAGTGAGTTCTGAAAATCACTGGGCTGCCAAGGAATTTCTGAATTTGACTTTTTAGATTCTACATATATGTGAGATCATATAGTACTTGTCTCCCTCTGCATTAATATTTCACTTAGCACATGGCCTCACACTTCTTCCATGTTGTAGCAAACATGACTTCTAAATACATGGACGTATATACTTCATTTCAGTTCAGCTCAGTCACTCAGTTGTGTCCAACTCTTTGCGACCCCATGGACTGCAGCAAGCCAGGCTTCCCCGTCCATCACCAATGCCCGAAGTTTACTTAAACTCAAGTCCATTAAGTCGGTGATGCCACTTGAAGATCTGAATAACTGTCGGATCCTCTGACTACAAACTTTTCATTTCCCAGATTGAACCTTTTTAAAATTTGACTGAATATCTCTATCCAAAGTAGCTTTCCTTTTTGACTAGTTTTAGATATTTTTGTTTTGAAATTATAGCCCTTTATTTTTTATTTTGTGATGAATTTGAGGCCAATTATGAATTACTTGACTGTTTTTTAAATTTGTTTTTAGTACTAACTTCAGTAGTGCATAAACTATAAGATCTATAATAATATATAAAAAGGCTACAGGCTCAAAGATCACTGAGTAAATGCACAATAAATCTTAGTGTAATTGAAAACAATGCTTGAATTAAACAATGAACAAAAATAACTACAATGGAAAAGACAGAAACCTTTTTCACATAGACAAAGTGCCATATATATATATACATATATATATACACACATACATATAATAAGTATATATATATTACATTTATATATATATATTTATATATATGTATGTGTTATAGATACACATACACATATATATATATATAAATCCTTAAAGCATTATGAAACATGACATGTGTGGGGGAAACAAAATTAGGATTTAATACAAATATCACTTTAAGAATTTGAGAAATTATTCTCATGTATCCTGTCTTTTAATTTTAGTACATCAGCAATCAATATATTATATGAATGCATATATGTACACAAATGTCTAATACAGATAACTAAAACCATTTATTTTTAAATTTTTCCAGGGCCTGTTTTACATCTTTGTTCCTTAGGCTGTAAATCAGAGGATTTAACATAGGAATCACAAGAGTGTAAAACAATGAGGTCATTTTGTCTTCATCTAGAGAGTATGAAGAACTTGGCCTGAAATACATAAAGAGCAGAGTTCCCTGGAAAATTGCCACAGCAGTTAGGTGGGAAGTACAGGTGGAGAAAGCTTTGAACCTCCCTTCAGCAGAGTGGATCTTCAAGACTGATAGGATGATGTAACAATAAGAGACAAGGACTCCTGAAATGGAGCTTAATTCAATAAAGCCAAAAATCATGAATATCACTAACTCATTGACCTGTGTGTCTGAGCAAGATATCAACAGGAGAGGAGGAACATCACATAAAAAGTGGTTAATCTCATTTGACCCACAGAAGCATAAGCGGAAGGCTAAAGTTGTGTTTATCAAAGCATCTATCACCCCCACCAGGTAAACCCCCGCCATGAGCAGGGAGCACAGCCTGCTGGACATGCTGACCGCATAGAGCAAGGGGCTGCTGACGGCCTTGTACCGGTCATAGGCCATCACTGCCAGCAGGAGACACTCAGAATCTACAAAGTTACAGAAGACCAAGAACTGCAGCGCACAGCCACAGAAAGAGATTGACTTGTTCTTGGCAAATAGGTCCACGAGCATCTTAGGGACGATGGCTGTGGAATAGCAGAGGTCACAGAAGGAGAAGTGGCTGAGGAAAAAGTACATGGGTGTGTGCAGCTGGGGATCCATCCTAATCAGGGTTATCATTCCGAGATTTGCCAAAAGGTTGATGAGATAAACAAGGAGAAACATTGTAAATAGGATCACTTTATTCTCGGTGTTATCAGTAATTCCCAAGAAAATGAACTCAGTAAAGGAGGAGCAATTCTCTCTTTCCATTCTTCTTAGATCTTGTGTAAACTTTTGAGAAGGTTATCAAGAAAATCACACATGCATGTTTAATGCTTCTGCACATCTAACAAAAAATCATAAAGCAGAGCATTTTTTCCTTAGTTGTCTTTTTATTCTTAGAAAATAATCCAGTCTTGTACCTACTCTTTAAAGAGGCATAACCGTCTATTCTACAATAATAAAGGCTATTCTGCAATAATAAAAGGCATATGAGAAAGATGTTTGAGAATGCTTCAAGTCAATCTAGATGCCATTCATGAGGTTGCTACTTCTAAAATCTCTTCTCTGACCCTTATTTTCCTTATATCAGAGAGTAGAGCTGGTTGACATTACCTTTCTTCAATTCTTTAAAATCACATGGACGAGACACCAGTATTAGCAAGACCAGATTCTAAGACTTCGGGCTGCGCTTTTGCTTTGTTTAAAAACATTCACTTGAATACAAAAGAAAAAAAATGATTACTAGTTTTTGTCTCTCCAAAAAGCATGATTGGTTTAAGAATGTTCTTCTTAGTTCCAGAAACAGTGAGTACATCACTGACTAGTAATAATAAAAATCATTATGTTACTGGTTTTAACTTATCTTCTGCTTAGCATTTGGGGAGACATGAAATATGTTATAACTGACCTGCTTTCTAGAAGTTTGCTATTGCTTTCCCCTAATGCCCATTACCTCTTTGTGGAGAGGTTACTGTCTAGGATGACTCTTGACCAATGGGTGAAAAGAGCTAAAAGGAAGTGAAAACCACAGAATGTACCATATGTATTTGCACCACTTTAGATTTTAAATGACTCTCAATTTAATTGAATGTAAATTAGATGAGGGACAACAAATGCTTCTAAAATGCAAAGACCTTGCTCTCTCTGTTGTATTTATGTGTATGCCTGTGTATATATGTTAATGTAAATGAAAGCAGTTGACTTTTTCTTTAGACCTAAGTAAATATAGTATGTGATCTACATGGAGCTGGGTTTGTACATGCTTTTGTTTTTATTGTGGTATCTATGCTATAAAACAAAATACACCTTAATTTATGTACAGTCACTCAGTGAAAAAAGGAGCAAAGACTTTTATGTGAGCCAACAGGAAAATAAAATTACATTATGAATGTTAGCAAGTTCACACAGATGCTTCCAATGTTGTGAAGAAAATATTTCTGCCATTAAATGCAGATTTTAGTGAGTAGGTAGGCATAATGTCCTTCATTTACAAACTTTTATTCCCCGCCCCCCCCAATTTAAATATTTTCTCTTATTTTTCTTAAGTTAGGATCCGGAAACGTACCTGGAAAGAGCAGGTCTTGGGGAGCTGAACAGTACTGAGCATTTGGCCTTTTATTTCACAAGGTATGTTGGGACTTAAATCCCTGTGCTATGGCCCTTAGGCTGTAGTGTTATTCAAACACTTCATTAATTATATTTCTGCTCCTGTATATTCCCCTGGCAGAGGAAGACATGACTAGATAGCGTCACTGACACAATGGGCATTAATTTGAGCTAACTCTGGGAGATAGTGGAGGACAGAGGAGCCTGGTGCGCTGCCATCCCTGAGGCTGCAAAGAGTCAGACGGGCTTTGAAACAGAACCACCACCACATTCCCCTGCGAATTCAGGAACAACAGCAGAAGCTGAGTGTTTATGCTTCATTACTGTGTCCAACTTGCTCTATGGAGGGAAGGGTACCCCAAACGATTTGTATGGTGTGTGCCAGCTACCCGGAAACTATCTCCTCCTTCTCTAGTCAAAGAGGAAACTTACAGTGAAATTCTAAAAGGTCCCCCTTCATCCAACTCTTTGTGATTGTTCATTGTGTTTTTGAAATATTCTCCTTCACTACCTCATGTCGGAATATTGCACTTTGATCGTATTTTCTTTTATCTTGAAATATAATCCTATGTCATAAAATCATCCTTCTAATGTATACAGTTCTCTGATTTTTAGTGCACTTTCAAGTTTGCTCACTCATTACTGCTCTCTAGTTCCAAAACATCTTCATCAGTCCAAGAAGAAATCTACGCCTACTAGCTCTCACTCTCCCTTCCTCCCTCTCGAGCCTGGAGATTGCTAATCTACGTTCTGATACTATGCAGTTTCCTATTATTGGCATTGCCTATAAAGAGAATCATGCAGTGTGTGTGTGTGTGTGTGTGTGTGTGTGTGTGTGTGTGTGTGTGTGTGTGTGTGTGTGTTTCCCGTTAGGTTTATTTTCTTCGGTAAAATTTTTTCAGGTTTCATCCATGTTGTTCCATGTGTTAGAATTTTGTTTCATTATGTTGCTGAATAGCGTTTCATGTTATGGATATAATACACTTTGATGATCCATTTTTCAGGAGATGAACACTGGCTTGTTTCTACTTTTCAGCTGATATGAATAGCGACACCATAAACACCCTGTCTATCCCTTTCAAGACGGCCCTCATTACCAAATATGAGTTTTTTCCCATTCTCCAACTACATATCATCCAAGGACATTTCACTGATTTTGTGGCTTCATCACATTGTCTAAATAGTGCACTCTTTTCTGAATTATGTTTATTTTATTTACTTAAGATTTCTTTTTTACTACATTAAAGGCCACAGGAATAAAATCAATGGTTCTTTTGTATTTCTTAAACTACATGGTACTAGGATTTGTAAAGGTAGTGGTTTCTAAATATTTATTGTTATGCATTTTTCACTATCAAATGAAGAACAGAGAACAATGACAAGGATAAAAACATACTTGCTTTGGGAATTTTTCTATGTATATAGATCATATGAGTGAAGACGTCTCATTTTAAAAATTGTGCACAGTGACGATTTTTTCTAAGTCAACAGAGTTCTATTATTTTTCTTAAAATAATTTGTTTACTATTATTTATATTAGTTATAGACAAAATTGGAAAAGTATCTTGGACGTTACACTTTTATGTCCTCTTAAGTCCTCCCAAACAGACAGCAATGGAATTCTCCATAGTCCTAAAACATGGTCTACCATCTTGGTATCTGGTGTGATTGGGCTGCTTCCTAAGGTCACAGAAAGTAAAATAATGCCTTAAGTAGATGGTTGTTTGTGGAGCTCAAAGGGACAAGAAAGGCGTTTAACCAGGACTGAGAATGAGGAAAAAGGAAAGGAAATTACCTTAGATGATATGACACAGTGTTGATAGCTGATAATGACAGCGCAATAATGTACTTTACCAAGGCTCTTCCCATTGCTCTTTGTAACCTAACTTTCAGCTTCTTTTCTTCTTTTTTCCCTGATTTATTCAGATATAACTGTCAAACAGCATTTACATTCGTTAGATATACACAGTGATGATTTGATATATGTTTATATTGTGAAATGATCACCACACTAAAATCAGTTAACACATTCATCACCTCACATAGTTACCATTGTAGTGTGTGTGTAGTGAGAACACTTAAGATCTACTTTTGCAGCTAATTTCAAATTTATAATAGGGTGTGGTTAACTAGATTCACCATGTATATTAGATCCCCAGAACTTATTCATCAAATGTAGTAACAAAAAGCTTGCGCACTTTGAACAGCATCACCCATTTCTCCCACCTTCCAACTCCTAGCAACCAATACTCTTCTTTCTGCTCCTATGAGTTCATTCTACCTTTTTAGAGTCCACATCTACATGAGATCATACTGTACTAATTTTTCTCTGACTGACATATTTTACTTAGGTTAGCATCCTTGAGATTATCCCATGGTGCAGAAAGCATCACTTATTTCCTGCTAAAGACAGGGGATTCTCTACTTAAGTCCTGTCCAATTGTCACATCTTCTGACTGCTATCTTTTCATCGCCCAACATGGATCTTTCTTAGATATGAGACTGAATATCTTTATCCAAAGATGCTTTTACTTTACACTAGTTTTAGATACTTTGCTTTTGGATTTACAGCACTCAATTTTTTATTCCATGATGATTTTTATATGAATTTATTTATTTTAATTGGAGACTAATTACTTTATAATATTATAGTGGTTTTGCCACACATTGACATGAATCCACCACGGGTGTACATGTGTTCCCCATCCACGATGATTTTAAGCCTAATTATAACTTACTTGACAGTTTAGTTCATTATTGTCTAATACTAGCACCAACTTAAATTCATTAATTTGGAATCTAAAAAAAAGTACTATAACATATAAAGAATCTAAGTGGGAGAAGATTGCTCAGTACATGCGTAATGTCTTAGTGAAATTGAAATAATGTTTGAACGGAAAATTACTCCAGAATTAGCACAATTAGAAATATCAAAAGCTTTTTCAAAAATAACAAGTGCCATATAGAAACTCTGGCCACATATTAAACTAAGCATAACATGTGAGGGGAACTGCAATATCTCTTAAGAGCAGGGTTTAATACAAATAATTATTCATTTAGGAAACTGAAAAAAATTATATTTCTCATTTATCATGCCATATAATTTTCATTAAGCAGTTACTATATGTGTGTAGTCCTATGTACAGATATATAATAAAATTATTTAAAAATATAGTTTATTTTTCAATTTTTCTAGGGCCTCTTTTACATCTTTGTTCCGCAAACTATAAATCAGAGGGTTTAACATGGGAATCACAAGGGTGTAAAACAATGAGGTCATTTTGTCTTCATCTAGAGAGTACGAAGAACTCGGCCTGAAATACATAAAGAGCAGAGTTCCCTGGAAAATTGCCACAGCAGTTAGGTGGGAAGTACAGGTGGAGAAAGCTTTGAACCTCCCTTCAGCAGAGTGGATCTTCAAGACTGATAGAATGATATAACAATAAGAGACAAGGACTCCTGAAATTGTACTCAGCTCAATGAAACCAAAAACAATAAACAACACCAACTCATTGACCTGTATATCAGAGCAGGAAAGGAGGAAAAGTGGAGGTAAATCACAGAAGAAATGGTTAATCTCATTTGACCCACAGAAGCATAAGCGGAAGGCTAATGTCGTGTGTATCAGAGCGTCTGCCATTCCCACCAGGTAAACCCCGGCCATGAGCAGGGAGCACAGCCTGCTGGACATGCTGACCGCGTAGAGCAAGGGGCTGCTGACGGCCTTGTACCGGTCATAGGCCATCACTGCCAGCAGGAGACACTCAGAGTCGGCAAAGATACAGAAGACCAAGAACTGCAGCGCGCAGCCACAGAAAGAGATTGACTTGTTCTTGGCAAATAGGTCCACGAGCATCTTAGGGCCGATGGCTGTGGAATAGCAGAGGTCACAGAAGGAGAGGTGGCTGAGGAAAAAGTACATGGGTGTGTGCAGCTGGGGGTCCATCCGAATCAGGGTTATCATTCCGAGATTTGCCAGAAGGTTGATGAGATAAACAAGGAGAAACATGGTAAGTAGGATCACTTTGTTCTTGGTGTTATCAGTAATTCCCAAGAAAATGAACTCAGCAAAGGAGGAGCAATTCTCTCTACTCATCTTCTCTGTTCTTTTCTAGAGTTGCAGCAAGTGATCAAGAAGAGGACATGTGATGTGTGACCCTTCCGCACACCTGCAAAGTGTCATGAGATAGAGCATGGTTTTATTCTAGAACTGTATTTTTATGTTTAGAAAAAAATTCATGATAAGTGAATGTACACTTGAAGAGGGATAGCTGTACACTGAGCAATAATAAAAATTATCTGGAATTGAACTTTGAGAAATAGCGATGTAAATTTAGATATCATTCGTGAGGTATGCTCCTTTCTACAAGCTCTTCTCTGAGCATTATTTTCCTTATCTCAGTGGGTAGATATTGGTAAATTTCACTCTCTTTATTTCTTCAAAATAATTTGTAAGAGACACCAGTGATAGAGAAGCCAGGTTTAAGACATGAGACTAAGCATTTTCTATGATTGAAAATATTCACTTGAATACAAAAAATGATTAGAAAAGATAATTACAAAATTTATGTTTCTCAAAAACACATGATCAATTTAAGAGTCTTTAACTTAGTTCCAGAAACAATGAGTATAACACTGACTAATGTTAATAAAAAAAAAAATATATATAGTACAGATTTTAGTTTATGTTGTGTTTAGTATTTGGAGATACATGAAATAAGTATTATTTAGTTTTTTGCTAGAAATTTATAACTGCTTTCCCAAAATGCTCATTATCTATTTTTGTAGTAGTTGTAGTCAAGGGATGAATCTATTGACCAGTGGAAGAAAAAAGTTAAAAGGAAGTAAAAGCAACAGAATGCACCACGTACATTTGCATCACTTTAGATTTTAAATCTCCTTTAATTTAATAAAATGTAAATGAAAAGAGTGATAATAAATACTTCTAAAATACACAGACTTCTCTCTATGTTATATGTATGTATTTATGTGTGTGAATATGTATATATATATTTAATGTATCTGAGGATAGAACGTAAGTAATAGACTTTTTCCTTTAGTTCAGTTCAGTTCAGTCGCTCAGTCATGTCTGACTCTTTGCGACCCCCAGGGCATATGTGTGGTTCACGTGGAGATGAATTTGTACATGTTTTTAATTTTACTGTGGTACCTACATTATTTTTTCAATAAAACAATATATACTTTAAATTGTTTTTTAATACTTACCAAATGATAAAAAGAGTAAAGGCTTTCCCATGAACCAAGGACTAAATGAAATAAATTAAAAGTAATTATGTGTGGATATTAACAAGTTCAGACTCATTCAGTTCTGAGAAGAAAATATTATTACTAACCATTAAATGCAGATTTTAGAGAATAGGCAGGCATAAAATATTTCATTTATAAAAACTTTGCTTTTCTCAAAAACTTAAATATTTTCTCCTATATTCTTTAAGTAGGACCTAGAAACCTACCTGAGATGAGCAGGGCTTGAGTAGCTGAATAACAACCAGTGAGTGTTAGTCACTCAGCCGTGTCCAGCTCTTTGTGACCCCATGTGACCATCCCTGGCTCCTCTGTCCATGGAAATCTCCAGGCAAGAATACTGGAGTGGGTTGCCATTCCCTTCTCCCGGGGATCTTCCCCATCCAGGGAGCAAACCTAGGTCTCTTGCACTGCAGCAGACTCTTTACCATCTGAACCACCAGGGAAGAACCCTGGCAGATGGTCTTTATTTTACCAGGTACATTGGGAGTTAAATCCCAGAGCTACTGCCCTTAGGCTTTGACGTTATATAAACTCTTCATTAATTATATTTCTGTTTCTCTATATTCCCTTAAGAGTTCAAAACAACTTAGCCCCAGCTGAGTTTTTGTTCTTCACTGTTGTTACCAAATTGCTCTGTGTTAGGAAGAAAGCTGCAAATGGTAGGACTGCTTGACAGTTACCCTGAAACTATTTCCTCCTTCTCTAGTAAACCAGGAAACCTAAAGAAACTCACACAAGATCCCTCCCTCCATCACTTCTAACTTCTTTGCATTATTCACTGTGTTTTTGAAACATTCTCCTTCATACCTCATTTAGGAGTATAACTACACTCTAACTGTATTTTCTTTTATATTGAAATATAATACTTATATTACATATGCCATAGAATTCACCCTTTTAATGTATATAGGTTTTTGTTTGTTTGTTTCAGTTTTATCTTGCTTTCAAGGCTTTTCAGTCTTCACCACTATCTACCTACAGAACATTTTCATCAATTCCGTAAGAAGTCTATACCTATTAGGTCTCATTCCCAGTCCCTGCTGACCCCAGCCCTGGCAACCACTAATCTATATTCTGACTCTGTGCAGAGTCTTATTCTTAGTCTTGCATATAAACAGAATCATGCCAGATGTATTGTACTTTTTCTTCTCTCAGACTTTTTTTCTTCAGCGAAATATTATCAAGGCTCATCCATGTTGTTCATGTCTCAGAATCAGAATTCTGTTTCATTGAAGGGCACAATAATATTTTATTTTAAGGATATTACACACTATAATGACCCATTGTTCAGTTGGGTAAATGTTGGGTTGTTTCTGCTCTTTATCTGTCATGCATAATGATGCCATGTTATTGTCAACACTACAATATTGGCAGCCATCAACACCAAACATTATCTTACTCCTATTATACAACCACATACCAAAGGATATTTCATTAACTTTATGTCTCCCTCACATTCTGTAAACAATGCATTTTTTTTTCTGAGTTAAATTAATTTGTTTATGTAAGAATCTCTGTACTAAATTTAAGGCCTCAGAAATTAGAGCAGTGTTTATTTTGTATTTTCTAAACTTCATGGCACAAGGATTTGAAAGGTGGTACTTTCTAAGCCATTAAGCATTTATGACTATTAATGTAGAAAATAATGTGCCATGCTCAGTTGCTCAATCATGTCCAACTCTTTGCACCCCGCTTGGACCACAATCTGCCAGGCTCCTCTGTCCATAGAATTTTCCCAGCAAGAATACTGAAATTGGGTTGCCATTTCTTCCTCTAGTCAATCTTCCCAAATCTTGGATGGAACCTGTGTCTCTTGTGTCTCCTACATTGGCTGGCAGATTCTTTAGCACTGAGTCACCTGGGAAAATAAGTGAAAAATAGCACTTTACTTGTTTTGAAGTTTTTCCTACAGATACAGCTTAATTGTACAAAAATGTCTTAATGATCCGGATAACCACGATGTTGTCATCACAGACTTAGAGCCAGACATCCTATAGTGTGAAGTCAAGTGGACCTTGGAAAGGACTACTAGGAACAAAGCTAGTGGAGGGACTGGAATTCCAGCTGAATTATTTCAAATCTTAAAAACGATGCTGTTAAAATGCTGCACTCAATATGCCAGCAAACTTGGATAACTCACACATGGTCACAAGACTGGAAAAGGTCAGATTTCATTCCAACCTGTAAGAATGGCAATGACAAAGAATGCTCAGACTACCATGCAATTATGTTCATTATACAAGCTTGCAAGGAAATGCTCAAAATCTTTTAAGCTAGGCTTCAACAGATGGTAAAGCATCTGCCTGCAATGTGGGAGACCCAGGTTTGATCCCTGGGTCGGGAAAATCCCCTGGAGAAGGAAATGGCAACCCACTCCAGTGTTCTTATGTGGAAAATTCCATGGATGAAGAAGCCTGGTAGGTGACAGTCCATGGAGTCGCAGAGTCGGACACGACTGAGTGACTTCACTTTCACTTTCAATAGACATGAACTGAGAACTTCCAGATGTACAAGCTGGATTTAGAAAGGGCAGAGGAGCCAGAAATCAAATTGCCAACATCAGTTGGATCATAGGAAAAAAGCAAGAGAATTTCAGAAAAATATCTACTTCTACTTCATTAACTATGTAAAAACCTTTGACAGTGTGGATCACAATGAACTGTAGGAAATTCTTAAAAAGATGAAAATACCATACCACATTACCTGCCTCCTGATAAACCTGTATGCAGTCAAGAAACAACAGTCAGGATCAGACTTGGAACAATGGACTGGTTCAAAATTGGGAAAGGAGTACATCAAGGTTGTATATTGTCACCATGTTTATTTAACTTGTATATGCAGAGTACATTATGCTAAATTCCAGACTGGATGAAGCCCAAGCTGGAATCAAGATTGCCTTAAGAAATACCAAAAACCTCAGATATGCAGATGGTACCACCCTAATGACAGAAATGAAGAGGAACTAAAGAACCTCTTGATGAAGGTGAAAGAAGAGAGTGAAAACGATCATTTAAAACTCAACATTCAAAAAACAAAGATCATGGTATCTGATCGCACGACTTCATGGCAAATAGAGGGGGAAAAAGTGGAAGCAATGATAGATTTTATTTTTCTTGGGCTCCAAAATCACTATGGACATTGAAATTTAAAGATGCTTGCTCCTTGGGAGGAAAGCTATGACAAACCTAGAGAGTGTATTAAAAAGCAGAGATACCACTTTGCTGACAAAGAATCAAACAGCTAAAGGCATGGTTTTCCTAGTAGTCACGTAAGGCTGTGAGAGTGGTACCAGAAAGAAGACTGAGGGATGAAGAATCGGTGCTTTCAAAGTGTGGTGCTGGAGAAGACTGGGATCAAACCAGTCAGTCCTGAAAGAAATCAACCCTGAATATTCACTGGAAAGGCTGGTGCTGATGCTGAAGCTCCATTTCTTTGGCCATCTGCTGTGAAGAGCCAACTCACTGGAAAAAACCTTGATGCTGGGAAAGACTGAGGGCTGGAGGAGAAGGGGTCGGCAGTGTATGAGATTGTTGGAAGACATCACCAAATCGATGGACATGAGTTTAGCAAACCCAGGAAGACAGCGGAGGATAGGAGAGCCTGGCGTGCTACAACTCATGGGGTCGCAAAGAGTCCTACATAACTTAGCAACAGAACAACAATAATGGTATTTATATATAGTATAGATATCTCAAAAGTGAGGAAAATGTCTGAAAATCATGAATCTATATATCTGACAGAGACCTTGTGTCCAAACTTTATGAAAATCTCTTCTCAGTAATAAAAATCAAATTAGTAAAATTTATACAAAGGATTGAATAGATACTCTCACCAAGAATATATTTAAATAGCAAAGTTATATATAAAAGCTTGCTCAGCATCTTATTAGGGAAATGACAATAAAGTAACAATGGGTTAAAATTTAAAATGCCGATTATGCGTAATTTTTTGATTTATCTGAAGTTTCATTTGGTATTTAACAGGAACACAGATTATACTCTTATTTATTTGGGTTAAATTTCTATTTATTTTTTTTGCTTGTTTCCTGCTTTTTCTTGTGTGTGTGTGTTTTTTTGTTTTTTTGTTTTTTGTTTTTTGTTTTTTTCTATAAACCTAAGAAACTCATCTAGCAAAATTTCATATCATTAGTACGTTTTTAATTTGGGAAAAATGATTCATAGGGACAATTTTTGATACCTTTTTAATGTCCTTGCTATTGCCATTCTTGGTGTGATCAACCCAATAATCAAATATCAGATGCATTACTGTGGAGATTTTGTTGAGAAAAAACTCAAACCACAAAACTAATTGCTAATAATTTCCCACTGGTTAAAATGAAGAAACTGATGCACATATGTCACAGAAGAATTTCAGTATCATTATTAACCTTTCTGGCACATATTTGCTGTATATAGAATTGCCTTTGATTACCTACTTCTATTTCTATCCAAATTAAATTTCCCTCATGTCCTTCCTAATCTTTTGGGATTCAAAAATCCCTTAAGTTGCATTTTATTCAACCAGAACCCGACTTGCACTTTGTAATAGCTCCTCAAGACCATGTAGACTATCATGCCTTCAATCTTTCCCCACCTAGCCATTTAAAACTGAGTTTGGTTAGCTACGTTACAATTACAAGTTGGATAAACTAAAGTATCTCCCAAAGGGATCTGTGTCTCATTAAAAATGGAGACCTTAAATAATGGGAAAACATGTCTCAAGGAGAAAATGTATTCCTCAGGTACAAACAAATGAGAAAAAATACCATCTATACTTAGGGTTTCTCTAGCGCCCCTGGTGATAGTAAAATTGTGTGTAAGTAAATGAATACCCGGAAGATTAATTTTTCAGGACACAGCTGTATGTTCCTCAAACTTGGAGTACTGAGATGCAGAGCTCACTGCATGATAGGGAACCAAAGTTCATTATATCCCACTGCTGGTGGGAGAAAGACTAGGAGAACTCTGTGAAAGACTATGGACTGTGCCATTCTACAAACAGATCAACTCTTCTAGTAACATAAACATTAACTATGCACTGAGATGCTCTATGAAATAGTGCACTGCGTCAATTTCACAAATATATTAGCACTTATTTTGCACAAGAAACTGTTAGATTAAAAAAAGTAAAATTCAGCAATTGTCAGTGAACATACCTTGTTTATTGAATTTTTTTAAGAGTATGATACACATAAAGAAAATGTCCTTCTATAAAAGTATATACTACAAGGAAATTTTCAATAATGATAAGATGCTAAACTCAGAACACCAAAGATAAAACATACCTAGTGTCTCGGAAACTGTCACCGCACATCTATTACAAATTGATATCCAATATGATATCTTGGGCTTCCATGATGGCTCAGTGGTAAAGAATCCACCTGCAAATCAGGAGAAACGGCTTCTATCCCCAGGCCAGGAAGATCATGTGGAATAAGATATGGCAAACCATTCCAGTATTCTTGCCTAAGAAATCCCACGGACAGAGAAGCCTGGTGGGTCTATGGGGTCACAAAGTGTTGGACAAGACATAGTAACTAAACAGCCACCACCACAGTGATACTTTAGTTTTAATATTTTTGAGTAATATTGTAGCATAATCATATAGGTTTCACATTTTCATTTCCGACTTCTTTCACTCAATATTATTTTTGTGAAATTTCCCTACACTTTTGTATGTCAAGGCAGTTCATTCATCTTCATGGTTGTGTACTTTTCCTAAATATACGCTCACTGTCTCCAAGGCAAACCATTCAATATCACGGTAATCCAAGTCTGTGTCCTGACCAGTAACGCTGAAGAAGCTGAAGTTGACCAGTTCTATGAAGACCTACAAGACCTTCTAGAACTAGCTCCCAAAAGAGATGTCCTTTTCACTTTAGGGAACTGAATGCAAAAGTAGGAAGTCAAGAAACACCTGGAGTAACAGGCCAATCTGGCCTTGGAGTAGAGAATGAAGCAAGGCAAAGGCTACTAGAGTTCTGCCAAGAGAATGCACTGGTCATAGCAAGCACCCTCTTCCAACAACACAAGAGAAGACTCTACACATGGACAGCACCAGATGGTCAACACCGAAATCAGATTGATTATCTTTGCAGCCAAAGATGGAGAAGCTCTATACAATCAGCAAAAGCAAGACCGGGAGCTGACTGTGGCTCAGATCATGAACCCATTATTGCCAAATTCAGATTGAAATTGAAGAAAGTGGAGAAAACCACTAGACCATTCAGGTATGACCTAAATCAAATCCCTTATGACTATACAGTGGAAGTGAGAAATAGATTTAAGGGATTAGATCTGATAGACAGAGTTCCTGATGAACTATGGATGGAGGTTTGTGAAATTGTACAGGAGACAGGGATCAAGATCATCCCCAAGAAAAAGAAATGCAAAAAAGCAAAATGGCTGTCTGAGGAGGACTTACAAATAGCTGTGAAAAGAAGGGAAGGGAAAAGCAAAGGAGAAAAGGAAAGATATACCCATTTGAAAGCACAGTTCCAAAGAACAGCAAGGAGAGATAAGAAAGCCCTCCTCAGCAATCAGTGCAAAGAAATAGAGGAAAACAACAGAATGGGAAAGACTAGAGATATCTTCAAGAAAATTAGAGATACCAAGGGAACATTTCATGCACAGATGAACTTAATAAAGGACAGAACTCGTAGGGGCCTAACAGAAGCAGAAGATATTAAGAACAGGTGGCAAGAATACAAAGAAGAACTGTACAAAAAAGATCTTCATGACCCAGATAATCATGATGGTGTGATCACTCACCTAGAGCCAGACATCCTGGAATGCGAAGTCAAGTGGGCCTTAGGAAGCATCCATACGAACAAATCTATTGGAGGTGATGGAATTCCAGCTGAGCTATTTCAAATCCTGAAAGATGATGCTTTGAAAGTGCTATACTCAATATGCCACCAATTTGGAAAACTCAACCGTGGCCATAGGGCTGGAAAAGGTCAGTTTTCATTCCAAACCCAAAGAAAGGCAATGCCAAAGAATGCTCAAACTACCACACAATTGCACACCTCTCTCACACTAGTAAAGTAATGCTCAAAATTCTCCAAACCAGGCTCCAGCAATACATGAACTGTGAACTTCCAGATGTTCAAGCTGGTTTTAGAAAAGGCAGAGGAACCAGATCAACTTGCCAACATCTGCTGGATCATCAGAAAAGCAAGAGAGTTCCAGAAAAACATCTATTTCTGCTTTATTGACTATGCCAAAGCCTTTGACTGTGTGGATCACAATAAACTGTTTAAAATTCTGAAAGAGATGGGATACCAGACCACCTGACCTGCCTCTTGAGAAACCTCTATGCAGGTCAGGAAGCAACAGTTAGAACTGGACATGGAGCAACAGACTGGTTCCAAATAGGAAAAGGAGTACATCAAGGCTGTATATGGTCACCCTGTTTATTTAACTTATATGCAGAGTACATCATGAGAAACGCTGGGCTGGAAGAAGCACAAGCTGGAACCAAGATTGCTGGGAGAAATTTCAATAACCTCAAATATGCAGATGACACCACCCTTATGGCAGGAAGTGAAGAAGAACTAAAGAGCCTCTTGATGAAAGTGAAAGAGGAGAGTGAAAAAGTTGGCTTAAAGCTCAACAGAAAACTGAGATCACTGCATCCGGTCCCATCACTTCATGGCAAATAGGTGGGTAAACAGTGGAAACAGTGACTTACTTTATTTGCTTGGGTTCCAAAATCACTGCAGATGGTGATTGCAGCCATGAAAGTAAAAGATACTTACTCCTTGGAAGGAAACTTATGACCAACTTAGTTCAGTTCAATTCAGTCGCTCAGTTGTGTCTGACTCTTTGCGACCCCATGAATCACAGCACGCCAGGCCTCCCTGTCCATCACCAACTCCCGGAGTTTACCCAAACCATGTCGGTGATGCCATCCAGCTATCTCATCCTCTGTTGTCCCTTTCCCCTCCTGCCTAGACAGCATATTAAAAAGCAGAGACATTACTTTACCAACAAATGTCCTTCTGACTAGCCTTGACTAAGGCTATGGTTTTTCCAGTGGTCATGTATGGATGTGAGAATTGGACTGTAAAGAAAGCTGAGTACCGAAGTATTGATGCATTTGAACTGTGGCGTTGGAGAAGACTCTTTAGGGTCCCTTGGACTGCAAGGAGATCCAGCCTAAAGGAGATCAGTCCTGGCTGTTGATTGGAAGGACTGATGTTGAAGCTGAAACTCCAATACTTTGGCCACCTGATGCGAAGAGCTGGCTCATTTGAAAAGATTATTACAAATAATGCAATTAAGTATATATTTGTGTAAATCTTTTTTTGGTCATATTCACTCATTTCTTTCAGGTATCATTCAAAGAGTGGCATTTTTAAGTTATATGACATGTATATGTCCAGCTACATTAGACACAATTTAGAATCTTCCTGCCATGCTGGAGACCTGGGTTTGATCCCTGGGTTGGGAAGATTCCCCTGGAGAATGGAACGCCTACCCACTCTTCTATTCTGGCCTGGAGAATCCCATGGAATATATAGCCATGGGGTCGCAATATGTTGGACACAACTGAGTGACTTTCACTTCACTTCACTTCAGAGTTTTACAAAGTGCAGCAACAATTCTTATTCTACAGTTAATGTGTAAAAGTCATGGCTGTTCCACATCCTCACCAACAGTTGCTAAGTTAATTATTTGCATCTTGCTGTTATTAGATTGACTGGTTTGATCAATCTGATCAAATTAGTCAACCGTAAGGAAATCAACCCTGAATATTCACTGGAAGAACTGGTGCTGAAGCTGAAGCTCCAATACTTTGGCCACCTGATGCAAAGAATTGGCTCATTGGAAAAGACCCTGATGCTGGGAAAGATTGAGGGCAAGAGGAGAAGGGGACAACAGAGGATGAGATGGTTGGATGGCATCACTGACTCAATAGACGTGAGCTTGAGCAAACTCCAGAAGATAGTGAAGGATGGGGAAGCGTTGTGCTGTAGTTCATAGGGTCATAAAGAATCAGACATGACTTAGTGACTGAACAACAAAAATATTCTTTAGATGAGTTATTATACTGTGTTTATTTACTGTTAGCTTTTTATTCAAGTTTTACTTACTGGCAGGCTAATAAATTTGGATATCCACTTCTTTGAGGACTCTATGAGAGTCTGAATTTGAATAAGAGGTGACACAAGAGCCATAATTAAAAGACTTTGGCTTCCTGAAACACATACTATCCAAAGCTTCATGCCACCACTGTCGCAGGTTTATATTGTCTACATTAATAGTACAATTTTTTTTCCTTGAAGATGAAATGATTCCTTTTTTTTTTTTCCCAACATTTTCCAAATTTCTAGTGCTTTTCAATAGTGGAAGAGGATTTAAACAGCAATCGTATATTATAGGCAAAGGGTGTATCAGCTGGAGAGGACATTACAAGTAATCTGGTTGAAGTCCTTTTTTACACAGCAGGCTCAGTGGTATTGAAAAGTTTTGTCTTAAAGTTAGGGTAACTTTGCTAAATGGATCATCAGTTCAGTTCAGTACATTCGCTCAGATATGTCCAACTCTTTGTGACTCCATGGACTGCAGGATGCCAGGCTTCCTTGTCCATCACCAACTCCCTAAGTCCACTCAAACTCACGTCGAGTCAGTGATGCCATCCAACCATCTCTTCCTCTGTCGTCCCCTTCTCCTTCTACCTTCAATCTTTCCCAGCATCAGTGTATTTTCTTTTTTTTTTTTTTCTTTTTTTCCTTCTTTTTATTAGTTGGAGACTAATTACTTTACAATATTGTAGTGGTTTTTGTCATACATTGACATGAATCAGCCATGGATTTACGTGTATTCCCCATCCCGATCCCCCCCCGATCCCTCTGGGTCTTCCTAGTGCTGTATTTTCAAATAAGTCAGATCTTCTCATCAGGTGGCCAAAGGATTAGAGTTTCAGCCTCAACATCAGTCCTTCCAATGAACCCAGGACTAATCTCCTTCAGGATGGACTGGTTGGATCTCCTTTCAGTACAAGGGACTCTCAAGAGTCTTTTCCAACACCAAAGTTCAAAAGCATCAATTCTTCGGCACTCAGCTTTCTTTACAATCCAACTCTCACATCCATACATGACCATTGGAGAAATCACAGCTTTTACTAGACAGAACTTTGTTGGCAAAGTAATATCTCTGCTTTTTAATATGCTGTCTAGGTTGGTCATAACTTTCCTTCCAAGGAGTAAGCATCTTTCAATTTCATGGCTGCAATCACCATCTGCAGTGATTTTGGACCCCCCTCCAAAAAAAAAAAAAAAGTCTTCCACTATTTCCACTGTTTCCCCATCTATTTGGCATGACGTGATGGGACCGGGATGGGACCGGGTGGGCCATGATCTTAGTTTTCTTGTTGAGCTTTAAGCCAACTTTTTCACTGTCCTCTTTCACTTTCATCAAGATGATGTTTAGTTCTCCTTAACTTTCTGCCATGAAGGTGGTGTCATCTGTGTATCTGAGGTTACTGATATTAATAAATATTGGTAAATGGCTCATAGAATATTTCTAAAGAGAGATAATATCCAGGGAGGTGAAAAGTTGCAGTTTTTGTCTTTAACACAGAACTTTGTGCTTATTGAATTGTTGAACATTCATATCACTATTTTTTTTTACAAATATAGTTATACAGCCAATGACCCATATGTATCTCTCTATTTTTGAGACTGGACATATGCTCAAATCTACCATTTGATGGTTATGTCATATTTGTACTTAAGTATTTTGGTGGCAGAGCTTCTCTGATGTCTCAGAAGATAAAGAAACCACCTGCAAGGCAGAAGACATGGGTTTGATCCCTGGGTCTGGAAGATCTCCTGGAGGAGGAAATGGCATGTCTCGCCAGTATCCTTGCCAAGAGAATTCCATGGATAGAGGGGCCTGGCGGGCTCCACGGGGCCGCAAAGAATCAAACACGCCTGAGCAACTAGGCGCACACACACATTTCAGGGGCAGGGATGACGGGATCAAGATGCAGGAAGGTGACTGCAGCAGAAGTCCACTGACGGGGCTCCCAGGGCGCAGTGGTGAGGAACATGCCTGTCAGTGCAGGGGACACAGAGACACGGGTTCAGCCCCTCGGTGGGGAAGGTCCCCTGGAGGAGGAAATGGCCACCCACTCCAGTATTCTCACCAGGAGAGGTCCATGAACAGACGAGCCTGGCAGGATATAGTTCACGGTGCCACAAGAGTCGGACACAACTCAGTGACTGAGTACACAAACACACATCAGCCTTCTACACACTGTCGTTGATAACACTGCAGTTGTATGATGACATTTTAAAATCAGTCATTGGTGGATATATGAGATGCAAGTGATGTAAGAAGGGGAGTATAGTGATGAGGATCGAAGCAGACAGGGTAGGACCCACCAAAGTCTTTAGTGTAGACTTCTTATTTTGCAAAATCTCAAGATAGAAGAGTTATTATGCATTCTTGAAAAATTTTTTATTATTGATTCCTAAAGTAATTTTCCCAATTCGTTATTCAACCATGCAAATTCTCAAAAAGGCAGGATCAGTCAGTAGATTCCATTGTTGGCCTTCCATTTAATGGGCTTAATTTTTTTCTTTTTTATACCACAAAGTAGATCTAATAAAATGGGCCAATTTTAGATGAAAATAGTCTTTAGATAGTATAATAAATTTACATCATATAGGTGAAAGTCGGTTATTCATGGCAATCTATTGACACTCTATTTTGCTTGGAATTTAATATACTTCAATGTTTTTCTGCCATAATTCTGCTCATTAGAGAAGTGAAGCAGTGAGAGACTTTTTTTGGGGGGCTCCAAAATCACTGCAGATGGTGACTGCAGCCATGAAATTAAAAGACAGTTGGTCCTTGGAAGAAAAGCTAAGACCAACCTAGACAGCATATGAAAAAGCCGAGACATTACTTTGACAACAAGGGTCTGTCTAGTCAAAGCTATTGGAGAAGAAAATGGCAAACCACTCTGGTACTCTTGCCTGGAAAATTCCATGGACGTAGGAGCCTGGTAGGCTGCAGTCCATGGGGTCATGAAGAGTTGGACACGACTGAGCGACTTCACTTTCAATTTTCACTTTCATGCATTGGAGAAGAAAATGGCAACCCACTCCAGTGTTCTTGTCTGGAGAATCCCAGAGATGGGGGAGCCTGGTGGGCTGCCATCTATGGGATCACGCAGAGTCAAACATGACTGAAGTGACTTAGCAGCAGCAGCAGTCAAAGCTATGGTTTATCCAGTGGTCATGTATGGATTGAGAGTTGGACTATAAAGAAAGTTGAGCGCCAAAGAATTGATGCTTTTGAACTATGGTGTTGGAGAAGACTACTGAGAATCCTTTGGGCCGCAAGGAGATCCAATTAGTCAAACCTAAGGGAAATCAGTCCCAAATATTCATTGGGAGGACTGACACTGAAGCTGAAACTCCAACACTTTGGACACCTGACCAAAAACTATCTCATTGGAAATGACCCTGATGCTAGGAAAGATTGAAGGTGGGAGGAGAAGGGGACGACAGAGGATGAGATGGTTGGATGGCATCAATGACTTGATGGACATGAGTTTGAGTAAGCCTCAGGAGCTGGTGATGGACAGGGAAACCTGGCGTCCTGTGGTCCATGGGGTTGCAGAAAGTTGTACACGACTGAGATAATGAACTGAACTGAATTGACTATAAGCTCTGATGCCATGAATACTTTGAAAGTGGTAAACTTTTGCAGGCTCAATTACTAGAAGTGGAATTACTGGTTTAAATGATACTTTCATATTTAATTTTCAAATTCCAGGTGAATTGTATATTTCATTCAAATATTAGCAAATTATCTTCCATAAAGGAGACTAATTTAAACTTCCACCTGTAAGGAGTGAGTGTGAAGAAAAAAATCAAAGTTACAATGATAAAAGATATAGACTTATGTAACAGGGCCTGGCTCTAACATTAGATTCTGGCCCAAGTTTGTGGTTGAGGCCTCATTGCCTGTAGAATTAGGGAATACCCATATTACACTGTCTTTTCCATTAGTTAAAACTAAAGGTCAAGAAGCAGGGTAGAAAACTTGTCAGCCTCATTTTCATCCTTTCTTAAGAAAGAAATTTCCTGCTAATCATTTTCCTAAAATCATTTTTCACATCTTTGTTCCTTAGACTGTAAATCAGGGGATTCAGCATAGGTATAATCAATGCATAGAACACAGAGGTCACTTTATCAATATCCAGTGAATGACCAACACTGGGACGCAAACAAATGAAGATCAGGGTACCATGGTAGATAGAGACCACGGTCAGATGGCAAGCACAAGTGGGGAATCCTTTTCTTCTTCCGTCAGCAGATCCTGTTTTAAGAATTGCTGCTATGATGAGGATATAAGAGAGGAGAACAGTTAGAAGGCAGAGAGCTTCCACTCAACTAGCGAAGACCACCAGTACAACATCATGGATGTAGGTGTCAGTGCAGGACAGAGAGAAGAGAGGGGAGATGTCGCTGAAGAAATGGTTAATTTCACTGGAGCAGAAAGACAGATGAAAAGTATTAGTGTTGTGAATCACTGAGCTCACGGTGCCCCCTAAAAATGCTCCAATTGCAAGCTGGCAGTAAATCCTCTTGGACATAATAACAGTGTAAAGCAGGGGGTTGCAGATGGCTAAGTGCCGATCATAAGCCATGACGGTCAAGATAAAAGACTCTGTGTCCACCAACCAGCAGCCGAAATAAAACTGGGCAGCACAGTCACTGTGAGAAATGGTCTTCTCATCAGAAACTCAGTCCGCAGGTGGCTTGGGGCAACGACTGAGGAGTAGCGGGCATCTACGAAAGAGAAGCTGCGGAGAAAAAGAGTACATGGGGTGGGCAAAGGGGGACTGGCTGTGGTTAGTAAAGCCATCCCGAAGTGCCCCGTCAGGGTGACAGAGCAGATAGACAGACACAGCAAAAAGAGCACTCTGCAGTTCTGGGTCCTCGCTGAATCCCAAGAGAAAGAACTGTGTCTTCACAGTGCTGTTCTCCACCTCCATCTCCGCAGTGGTCCTGGAGGTTGGGATTTCAGCAGGGCACCGGTGGGGATGATAATAACCTGAAGAGTAGCGAAAAGGAAAGTAATTAAAGTAGTTAGGATAGTAATTCTAAATCCACTTGGGCACCCTCATAACATTTAGTAAAGTTAAGTAAGTTAAGTTAAGTTAACTTAAGTTTAGTATAAGCATAGCTTTTCAACTGAGATACTTTTTTTTAAAATTACTTAATTACTTTTTTTTTTAATGTTTGGCAGAGACATGTAGCTAGCAGGACCTTAGTTCCCTATGAGCAATGGAACCTGTCTATTTTATACTGAAAACACAGAGTCCTAACCACTGGATGGCCAGGGAATTCCCTGGGATAGTTTATTTAATTGAATTGATTATTTATACTCCTATTTCTTCAAGATATATATATATATATTTACCCCCATTAACTGAGACACCATCAAACCAGCGGGTGAACTCTGAATTTCTTATCAACTCTCTCATCTGTCACCAATGTCAAGTGACTGAGGTCAGTTACATTGCTACATAGCAAACTGAGTAACTAGCCTCTCTTTCCCATTGTGGTGTTTTTATTTATGCAACAAATAGATACATTTCTGTTTCTTGAAGCATTGTATATGTAGAGGAGTAGAAGTTCTTTATTTCTCACCTTGAGCTGAGAATTTCCCTCTGAGGACTAAAGAAACTAGTTAAAGTTTCTTGAAATCCACTGATAAATAGAAGGAGGTAAGATTCAGAATGAGTTATGTAAGTAGCTGAGTCATAACTCTGCCACTTAGCAGCTGTAAAGTCTTGGGCAGGCCAAGTAATCACAGAGTTTCAGCTTCACCACCTAGAAAATGAAAAGGACAGTGCCTTCCTCACCAAGTTGTGCTAATTTCCTTTTAGGCTCACTATCTTCACCATCGTGTTCATTCACTGCTCTGCAGTTGGCCACAAAGTAATTCTGAGGAAATCCACACATCTGCTTTATGTTATCTGAAATCCAAGCTATGAAATAGAACTAGAGAAATCCAAATGCTTGCTTATTTATTAAATTCATCTAGGCAATGCAATAATAATATTCAGGAATATTGGATGGCCCCTTTGATTAAAATTATAAAATATGTTATAAATTCTCACCTACCCACCTCTCCATGTTATCTCTGCATTTCATTGGCATTGCTTTAGTCCACAGCTCTGTAAATTGTAGATAACCCATAGCAATGCAAGTGACGCTTGTCTATAGACAGGCACATTTTGCCCAGGATGGAGATGACTGATTTCTGTCCCTGCTGATGGTAACAATCCAGCTTTGCATCTATCTGTCAGTTTATTTTTGAATTCCTGATTTCCAATATTGTGGTTCTTTGAGTTAAATTGTGTGCGTTTTATAACATGTTATGTATTGAATAAAGTAAGTAAAATCTTTGATGCCTATACATGCTATACGCACTGTCATTTTTTAGGGGCTAAATAGTGTCTGTTTCTTTAGGACTCCAGGGACTGCAGCATGCCGTCCTCCCTGTGCTCACTGTCTCTGCCTATAAAAGTTAAGGAAAAGTTAAGTATGTGTGCATATATGTTATATACACACATATATTTTTCTTTAACAATTTACATTATTCCTAGCTTCTACAAACTCAGTATTTAAACAACTTCAGGTTTGAATACATTTTCATTTTCATCTCATATTCTCTGTCTCAGAACATAATCTAAGCACATTACCTAAATCTTAACCATCCATCCTATTCTCAATTTGTTCCAAGTTCTTAACAAAACTAAATGTCTTTATTAACACTGTGAATATAATTAAAGTTAATAAACACAACACAGGTATCTGTGAAGCAATTTTTTGGGTACAGAAAATGAACTATAGACACGATAACAATTGTAGATTCAGTATTGCTCAACACCTATTTTTCTGCATTTGTTCTGTTGCTAGGTAGATTAGGTAAATTCTGGGTAAATGTGTTTATTTGACATTAATACATTTATTTGTGTCTTATAATTTTCAAAGTAAACTTTCTCATCTAATTTAATTTTCACAGTTCTTTAAACAGGGCTGATCATCTCTTAGTTTCATTGAGAAGGAACTGATGTTTTCAGTCCAATGAATAGTCCAGGATTGCACAGCTTTGCAATCAAAGATCAGGTCCAGAGTTTGGACATCCTGTACACTGGACATTCTTCAATAAACACTACCGTCCCCGAAATGGACATGTTAGACAAGGTGGAGCTTAGAAGATTACTGTAAATAGTATAGTTATTTCCCCAAAACTCAATGTGCTCACCTGCCAGGGAAGCCTTTAGTCACTTTTTCTTTTTTCCTTTTAATTTCTTTAAGCTTTTTATTTTGTCTTGTGGTATATCTGATTAACAAACAATGTTTGGTAGTTTCAGGTGAACGGAAAGGACTCAGCCATACACACGCATGTATCCATCCCCCTCACACTCTTCCCCCCATCCAGGCAGCCACACTGCATTGCACAGAGTTCCCTGGGCTAGCCAGTAGGTCCTCGCTGATTATCCATTTTAAATACAGCAGTGCGTACATGTTCAACCCCGAATCCCATTCTCCTTCCCCCTACTCTTTTCCACTGGTAACTGTAATTTCCTTCTCTAAGTCTGTACATCTCTTTCTCTTTTTTATAAGTTTATTTGCATCAATCCTTTTAGATTCTGCATATAAAGCGTGTCCTATGATATTTCTTCTTCTCTGTCTGAATTACTTCACTCAGTACGACCCTCTAGGTCCATCCATGCTGCTGCAAATGCCATTATTTCATTGTTTTTAATGGCTGAGTAATATCATTATTTTTTAAAGCATTTTTTTTCCTTCTCCCTTAAAGTCAGCCCTCTTATCTGCCTGAATCCTTTCACTTGTGTATTTACAGTTGTTGGTATCAATGCATTACCATAAGACAGGACAAATAATATAATATAAAAATCAGTTCAGCTGTAATTGATATATACCTTCTTCCATTCTCTAAAAATAAATGATATCTAATAAGCACAGTGTTTAATTCTGATTCCTAATCAGAGTCCAGTAATGGTGAGGTTTGTTTAAGGTTTGCTGTTGTTCAGTTGCAAAGCCTTGTCCTTCTCTTTTGTGACCCCATGGACTGTAGCCCACCAGGCTTCTCTGTCTTAGCAGTTTCCTGGGCAAGAATACTGGAGTGGGTTGCTATTTCCTCCTTCAGGGGACCTTCCTGACCCAGAGATCAAACCCACGTCTCCTGCATTGGCAGGCAGATTCCTTAACACTATCATGTGTCAAATGTTAGGTTTTTGTTTCTGCTGTTGTTTTTGTTAGATATAGTTTCAGAATTTAAAAACTGTTTTACCCTAAGTTTGTTTATTCTCAAACTATCTGTTTCTATATGTAAAATAAGTGAGCTTCCCTAGTGGCTCAGACAAGAAAAGTCTGCCTACAATATTGGAGGCCCCAGTTCGATCTCTAGGTTGGGAAGATCCCCTGGAGAAGGAAATAGCAACCCACTCCAGTATTCTTGCCTGGAAAATTCCATGGTAGGCTATGATAAATGGGGTCATAAAGAGTTGGACACAACTGAGCGACTTCACTTTCACTTTTCACTTACCAGATTATTACCTTTTTCATTCATCTTCTTACTACACTGTTGTCAGTATTAGTTCATTTTTCACTGGAAAAATCATTTTAGCACTTAATAATTTAAAAAGAAAAATTGATCCATTGTGTAATTTCTACAACCCATGTGGGCTGGTCTTCTGTGTTCATAGAAGAATTCTGTGCCTTCCTTAGGAAGGCTGCAGTTCTTTAGGGTAATGCAAGACCTTTTATATGTTGCTTTGAAGCTTTTGAGATTAGCTTTCTAATCTCAGATCTCAGGATCACACACTCTGATATCCAAATCCCAGTGGGAAAACTTACCTGAGCAATTAGAGTTCTACTGAGGAGTTGAGTAAACACAAAGGAAATGATGTAATGTGTTTTTCTATTTCTTAAGAACATCTCAGGCAAAAGTATGTTATGATTTTCAAATGGTAGACCATTATACATAAAATCAACGGGAATGTTAAGGCCTTAATGGGAATGTTAAGGACTCTAAGACCAGGAAGCAGCATCTCAGTAGTCATGAGAAAACCACTCTAAGGAGGCAGGAGGAGGAGTCAGGCTATATACAAGTTTGCAACAAAGGGGACTGGGAATCTGAACATCAGAGATTATTGTGAGGTAAAGAAAATCAGATATCAAGTTAAGGAGTTTATTGTTCTTCTGCATATGGAAAGATGCAGGCCTCTGGGCTCACTGAAATTATTCCTTTCATATGCACTTCAGCTCAGTTCATTTCAGTCCTTCAGTTCTGTCCGGACCCCATGGACTGCAACACGCCATGCTTCCCTGTCCATCACCAACTCCTGGAGCTTGCTATCTGGGGCCAAATTCTGTTTCCTGATTGCTTGCATCCTTAATCCCTCGTTCACCTTAAGGAGTGGCCGATCTGGCAGATGGTTGCGGCTTGCATCCCCTGAGCTCCTTAGCACATACCTGTGGTGGTGGCAGCGCCTGCTGGCTCTCAGTTTTGGGAGCCCTCATTCACATTTGGAGGCCAGAAAACATGGATGGCTGTGACATCTCTTGTTTATTGGTATGACAGTAGACATTTCATTTCACTGCATGTAGGTGGAAAGTCAGTGATGAATGACATTGACTCCAATATGTGTTATCTGTGCTTCATGTTCAAGCGGAATTTTGGCCATCCAAGGCCAGAATTGACCTGAGAATCTTAACTCAATAATAACATTCACTGTATATATGCGTGCCAGCTGATGTTCTTGGTACAAAACAGAAAGGGAGGATAAATTGAATCCATATGAAGAATTAGGCAAGCAGAGAATAGTGAATGAAAGACAATAAGAAAAAAAATTAGAAACTGAGTGGAGATTGAAAAGCTCATGGCATGATATCAAAGGATTTAAATGAGACCTAGAGTAATGCTGCCTCTGTGTGTACGTGTTGTGTGTGTGCTTCCTCGGTGGTTCAGTGATAAAGAATCCACTTGCCATTGCAGGAGCTGCAGGAGGCAGGGGTTCGATCCTTGTGTTGGGAAGATCCTCTGGAGGAGGAAATGGCAACCCACTCCAGGATTCTTGCTTGGAGAATCCCATGGACAGAGGAGCCTGGTGGGCTGCAGTCCATGGGGCCACGAAGAATCAGGCACAACTGAGTGACTGAGCGCACACACACAGTAAAATGAAGCACATAAAATTATAAGAGAATGAGAAATTCATATGAATTTCTACAATTTGCAAATTAGAGAGTGGCCAGATGATTTATGTAAAGCCATTTAAAGAAATACAGAAGGACCTTTCTGAGTTTGCTCTTCAGGCGAGTTCAAGGAGCAGTCAGTGTACGTCCACTACTCCCAGATGGGCAGAGGGGAGAGCCTCTTATGGCAGAAGGTACACTAGTTACATAACCAGCCCTTGTTCCACCCATGGCAGTGGAAACTACACTACAGAAAGAGCTCTGTCTGTACAGGTCAGTGGTGACATAGGCCTTGGCAAATGTGGGCTTTCCATGGGGAAGGAGGAAATGACAGCCTAAAGGTGGTGAGAACCAAATGCCTTGTCTTAAACAGCAGAAAATGGTGTTAGCAATGCAAGTGTGTGCTTAATTAATTGTTTTTCCTGCATTGGCAGGTAGATTCTTTACCTTCTTAGTCACTAATGTATATATATTTATATACATAGGAACACTGCTTAAATCCCTGGGTCAGAAAGATCCCCTGAAGAAGGAAATGGCAGCCCACTCCAGTATCCTTGCCTGGGAAATCCCATGGACAGAGACGCATGGCTATAGTCCATGGGGTCACAAGGTCACAAAAGGGTCACACATGACTTAGTGATTAAATAACAACAAACACAGATAAAAAAAACGATATGAATCACTTTGTTGTACACATGAAACTAATATAGCATTGTAAATCAACTATGTTTCAATTAAAAAAAATTTCCAAGCACCTGAAATTGTACTTTATTTTTCCAGCTGGATTTTTTGCTGATTGGATACCAGGAGAACAGAATGTTACAATTTTGTTCAGAATATCATTCCAATTTATTTCATAGTGATATAGAGAGACTGCATTAGTTATTGCCCGTGGCATGTTAATATAACTACTACTTCATTCCCCACCGCCTGCATCATCCCACCCCTCCCCACCACAAGGGACCTATGTTTTGTTAATAACTCTTCCTTGACAATTTAAATTATATCAACAGGGCATTTAGTTTCTTTCTTTCCTTTTTTTTTTTTTAATTTTGACTAGTGTAATGCTATTAACCCAAGGGGAGATGAAGCTGTCCACTGAAAAAAAAATGCACAAACTAATAGTTGAGAGTCACATTTTATTTGGCAGACATTCTGAGGACTTCAAGCCTGGAACACAGCATCTCAGATAGTGCTAAGAAACTGTTCTGAAGAGGCAAGGAGGAGACAGGATAGATAGAAGCTTTTGAGGAAAACATCAGATAATCAGAATACCAAAAGATTATTGTTAATAAAAGAAAACCAGATAAACAAAAGAATTTAGCACTTTTTCTGTGTATGTGAAGATACAACAGTTTGGGCTCACTGGAACTATTCCTTTGATATGCACCTTAGCTATCCTGAGATTCCCTTGGGCTGCAAGGAGATCCAACCAGTCCATCCTAAAGGAGATCAGTCCTGAATATTCATTGGAAGGACTGATGCTGAAGCTGAAACTCCAATACTTTGGCCACCTGATGTGAAGAACTGACTCATTGGAAAAGACCCTGATGCTGGGAAAGATTGAAGGTGGGAGGAGAAACGGACGACAGAGGATGAGATGATTGGATGGAATCACCGACTCAATGGACATGAGTTTGAGTAGGTTCCGGGAGTTGGTGACGGACAGGGAGGCTGGTGTGCTGCAGTCCATGGGGTTGAAAGGAGTCAGACATGACTGAGTGACTGAACTGAACTGAACTTAGCTATCTGGGGCCAGCCTATCTTGAGAAAGCCTATTCTGTGCTTTCTCATCCTGAGTCCCCTCAGGGCTCATTGACGAGGCAGCTTCATGATTGCAATCTCCTTAGTTTACTGATGTGGCAGGCAATAGTTTTCATTAACAAAGTCCTCTCCAGTGACTTCTGGAAAATCAGGGGAGATTTGATGATAATAACTGAAGCAGAATGAAGAGAAACTGAGCATATTTTTACATCAAATAATTCCTGTGTCAGAATCTGAGTTTTGCCTAAGTCAAAAGATAACAAATGCAGATGGATTTTACCTAAAGTGAACACGCTAGAATGAAATTAAGGAAATGATTTTTTTTTTTATAAATTTACAAATGTTCAATTTTCTATTAGTTTCTCAGGCTAATTCATTCATCTATTCAATAAGTGTTTGTGAATTGCATCCTGAGGCTAAGCATTTTAAATGAGTAGACAACAGTGAATTAGACAGGAAAGACCAAACTTTTATGGAATATTTAGTCTAGGGAGAGAGATTTTTCATTCCATCTTTCTTATAAATTATTTGCTTTTAAGTTTTATGATGGAGCTTTGTTAGGGTGATGCAAATACATGAAAAGGATATAAACAAACCTAATTTGACCCACTAACACTCCATCTGGCTCAGCATGTTTATTAAGTCTGTTGATAAATAAATAGGAGCCTTTAGGAAGGTAAGTTGAATTAACATGGGTGGGGGGTTGCTCTGTGCATGACATCTTACTGAGGCTTCTTCAAGAAAACAAAAAAAACTGTGTGGGGGAAAAAGAAAAAAAAAAACCACCTCTTTGCAAAACAGCAAACTGATCCTATTACTATACTATTCTTCCTTAGTTTGGAGAGTTTAGTGAAATGGCTGTTCCCTAAACTGATTTAGGTGAAAATACAAGTAATGGAAAATATTCAAAAGCTGTGTTAGTAAGCCTACAAGAATCTATGTCAAGTTTCCTGAGCTTCATCTCTCAGAATCTTTAAATACGTTAGGATGAAAGTACTGTATCACCCAGAACATAATTTAGTGCTGATTGCTTTTTTTAGGGCACCTTTTACATCTTGATTCCTCAAGCTGTAGATCAGTGGGTTTAACATAGGGATGGCAACTGTGTAAAAGACAGAGGACATTTTGTCTGTGTCCATGGAGTAATTGGAGCTGGGTCTGAAATACATGAACAGGAGCGTGCCGTGAAATATAGCCACAGCGGTTAAGTGGGAGGCACAGGTAGAGAAGGCTTTGCGTCTCCCTTCAGCTGAGTTCATTCTAAGGATGGTTGTTAGGATGTAACTGTAGGAAAGGAGGACGGTGATAATGCTGGTCCCCACAACACAGCCAATAAAAGTGAACATCACAATCTCATTGATGGATGTATCCGAGGAGGAGAGGGCTAGTAAGGGTGGGTTGTCACAGAAAAAGTGATTGATGATATTGGAATTACAGAATGACAACCGAAATGTACAACAGGTGTGGATTGCTGAATCTACCAAGCCTACGATGTAAGCAATAACCACAAGCTGGGTACAGATTCCCCTGGACATGGCAATTGTATAAAGAAATGGATTGCAAATGGCTACATAACGGTCATAAGCCATGACAGCCAACATGAGACATTCCACATCTGCAAAGGCTCCAAAAAAATACAACTGGGTGGCACATACATTGTATGGAATCCTTTTTTCCTCAGATAAGAAATCAGCCAGCATCTTGGGAGAGATAGTTGAAGAATAGCAGATGTCACAGAAGGACAGATTGCTCAGGAAATAATACATGGGTGTGTGCAGTCTGGGGTCCACCTTGATCAGCAGGATCATCCCGACATTGGCAACCACAGTTATGCCATAAACCAGCAGGAAGAGCAGAAAGAGCCCCTGCTGCACATCTTGTCTACCAGAAAGTCCTAAGAATATGAAGTCAGTAAACACAGTGCAGTTCTCAGCAGTCATCCCTCACACATGAAAACTCCTGGTTATGATAAAGGAAATATAAGTGGAGGGTTAATATCATCTTACTGTCTTAATTGCTAAATTGATATTTGTTTCTATATTTCAGTAATTAGAATAAGAGAGAAATAATGCTGAGATGCCTTGAAGTTAAACTGATCCTTTGGGAAATATTTCAATTGAATATAACTTATCAGTTATATATATCAGTTATGATAATAATAATGATAAATTTGGAAACCATTGTTGTGTTTGTAGCACAAATTCATCTATGCTAAATCAGGCTATTTCCATATCAATTTGTGAAGTATTTATGATGATTTTTGCGACTTTAATCAAATATTAAGAAATTTATGTCCTCAGATTGAAAGCAAGATTCTCACAATTAGTTCTCAGAATTAGACAACCCATGTCTTCTGACAAGATCTCTGTTTTGTTTCATTTCATTGATGTACGAATGTTGTCATATCCTGTAATAGAGAAATATAGTTAATGAATGATGTAGGTAATGAATATATTGCTTTATAATTTCTTCATCTTCCATGAGTCTGAAGCAGGAAGAGATATGGCAAGTTTCTGAACCCAAGAACTCATTTCAGCATTAAACTCTCAGGTCTGTTCAACTTTAGTATATGAGAGATAGCCTGTAAGACCCACTGGAGCAGAAAGGTGATAGCTTTTGGATAACAGGGTGGAAGGGTGCTTATGCACGAAATGTTAGAGTGGAGAGGCAGTTATATTCCAGGGCAACATCCCCCCTTCTGAGAGCTGCTGTTACATAGGGGAGATGATGAAGAACATCTGGGACCCAATCGTAGAGAAGCTGGTAGCACAGATGACAGAGAGGCAAGAGAGGCAGTGTGGTTTACCGTGTGGATCCTTCTGCCCTAGTCTACTCTTCTCAACATGATATGCTCAATGCAAGATCAGTTACGTAAGACACATGGTACAAATACTCATATGTTCATAGTCCAGGGACAATCATGCGTGAACTGTATCCCCATCCCAGGCTCTAAAAATTTTAATAGCTTCATTCTTTAACTTGATCCATATTTCTCTTGAATATCTCAGACCAGTCATCCTTGATTTAGGAGTCACTTGTCTTGGGAGGTGGGAGCAATTGAATTTTATGTCCCCTTGCCGAAACCAATTGTGTGATATACAAGGTCATACCTGTCCCCTTACATTCTCTGAGAATTTAAGAAAAGTAGAATTGAACGTAGGGTTTCCCAGGTGGCTCAGTGATGAAGAATCTGCCTGCCACTGCAGGAGATGCACAAGACGAGAGTTTGATCCCTGGGTCAAGTAGATCACCTGGAGGAGAAAATGGCAACCCGCTCCAGTAATCTTTCCTGGGAAATCCCATGGACAGAGAAGCCTGGCAGGCTATAGCCCATTGGGTCGCTAAAGAGTTGAACTATGTATATTTATCTGTGTATATCTGAAGAACTGACACTTTCAAACTGTGGTGCTGGAGAAGACTCTTAAGAGTCCCTTGGACTGCAATGAAATCAACCCAGTTAATCCTAAAGGAACTCAACCCTGAATATTCACTGGAAGGGCTGAAGTTGAAGCTCCAACACTTTGGCCACCTGATGTAAAGAGCCAACTCATTGGAAAAAATACAACTCATTGGAAAAGACCCTGATGCTGAGAAATATTTAGGAAAAAAGGGAAAGGTGCTACAGAGGATGAAATTGTTAGAGAGCATCACCAACACAATTTGGTGCAAATGAATTTGAGCAAACTCAAGGAGAGAATGAAGGGCTGGGAAGCCTGGTGTGTTACAGTCTGTGGGGTTGCAGAGTCAGACATGACTTAGCAACTGAGCAACAATAACAAATATATTGGTTTAAAATGAACAGATTGGAAAAATTAAGTAAAATGAAGTTTTGTGTTTGTTTCATATATTCCTTTGTTGATATAACATGCTTTCTTTCAAGAAAGGGTTAAAAACCTAAGGAAACTTCAAATATATATCAGAGAAACAAGAAAGATATCAGTACCTGTCCCAGAACTCCTGACTTGCTTGTTGGATGCAGTTCTATCTGCAAGAAGATTCAGCCTTGTCTCCTGCCTGACTTAGATTATATAACCATCTCTGTGTCTGGTCCCTCGGTGGTGAATCCTTGGTCTCTCAGGAATAATTAACAGTCATCATGATGTAGTATATCATCTGGTGTTTCATACTAGTAAGTTATTGATAATGGAATACAGACTGTAGGTAAATGATACTAATCAACAAGCCTTCCTATTTTCCAGTTTATGAATCCCTATACCTGTACTTTCTTTTCATTAAATAAATGACAAAACAAATGAGAAAACTTTCACCCTTACATAATAACACAGACACACAGACAGCCCATTAAATGTACTAACGGAGTAAAGATTTTGAAAAAACAGCAAACATCTGAACATATCTACAGTACCTATAGATAACTAAACTTTATTTTCTATATACTTGGCTTTTAATATTTAAATAAAATTGATGTTGCAATGAATTATATAAAAATTATGCATATATATATATAACTACTTAGTGTATATTCAATTATTAACCAAAAATCTGTGATGTGAGAAAATTAAATACATACACTTTAGCACCTTTTTGCATTTTCATATTGTGTCAGTTCAGTTCAGTCGCTCAGTCATGTCCGACTCTGTGACCCCATGAACCGCAGTACACCAGGCCTCCCTGTCCATTACCAACTCCTGGAGTACACCCAAACCCATGTCCATTGAGTTGGTGATGCCATCCAACCATCTCATCCTCTGTCGTTCGCTTCTCCTCCTGCCCTCAATCTTTCCCAGCATCAGGGTCTTTTCAAAAGAGTCAGCTCTTCTCATCAGGTGGCCAAAGTATTGGAGTTTCAGCTTCAGCATCAGTCCTTCCAATGAACACTCGGGGCTGATCTCTTTTAGGATGGACTGGTTGGATCTCCTTGCAGCCCAAGGGACTCTCAAAAGTCTTCTCCAACACCACAGTTCAAAAGGATCAGTTCTTCGGCTCATACTGTGTGGATCACAACAAACTGTGGAAAATTCTTAAAGAGGTGGGAATATCAGATCTCATTACCTGCCTCCTGAGAAACCCGCATGCAGGTCAAGAAGCAACAGGTAGAACCAGACATGGAAAAACAGACTAGTTCAAAATTCGGAAAGTGGTTACATCTAGGATAGATATTGTCACTCTGCTTGTTTAACTTATATACATCATGTGAAATGCTGGGCTCTAGATTGCCAAGAGAAATGTCAATAACCTCAGATATGCAGATGACACCATCCCTATGTCAGAAAGTGAAGAGGAACTAAAGAGTCTCTTGATGAAGATGAAAGTGGAATATGAAAAATCTGGCTTACAACTCAACATTCAAATAAACTAAGATTGTGGCATACAGTCCCATTATATTGTAGCAAATAGATGGAGAAACAATGGAAACAGTGAGAGACTTTATTTTCTTGGGCTTCAAAATCACTGCAGATGGTGACTGCAGCTATGAAATTAAAAAACACTTTCTCCTTGGGAGAAAAGCTATAACAAACCTACACAGCATGTTAAAAAGCAGAGACATCAGTTTGCTGATAAAGATCCATATGGTAAAAGCTGTGGTTTTTCCAGTAGTTTTATATGAATGTGAGAGTTGGACCATAAAGAAAGCTGAGCACCAAAGAACTGATGCTTTCAAACTGTGCTGGAGAAAACTCTTGAAGTTTCCTTGGACAGCAAGGAGATCAACCAGTCAATCCTAATGGGACTCAATCATGAATATTCATGGGAAGGACTGATGTTGAAGCTGAAACTCCAATACTTTGGCCACCTGATGTGAAGAGTCAACTCTTTTGAAAAGATTCTGATGCTTGGAAAGATTGAAGGCAGAAGGAGAAGGGGACGACAGAGGATGAGATGGTTGGATGTGATCACCGATTCAGTGGACATGAGTTTGAGCAAGCTCCAGGAGGTGGTGAAGGACAGGGAAGACTGGTGTGCTGCTGTCCATGGGGTCATGAAGAGATGGACACGACTTAGCAACTGAACAACAACAACATAATTTATCAAAGCCAGATAATTTATTTCTTAAAATAAATCATATGTGGGAACTTCCCTGGTGGTCCAGTGGTTAAGACTCTGCACTTCTAAGACAGAGGTTGAGGGTTCCAGTTGTTGCCCTGGGTGTGGGTTAAGATCCCACATGCCAAGTGGAAGACCAATAAGTAAATAAATAAAAGTAAAGTCCTAAAAAGAAATAAATTCTATAAATGATGTTTAGGAACAAAGAGTGTTAAAATGACATAAACCTTGTAATTTTTGCTTTTTCACCATGCTCATTTTATATTATCTAATTTTCACTGCATGTTTTTATAGATTTGACATATTATCACATATGTCCTGGCCTAATAACATCATAATATGGAACAGAAATTGAAGCCCAGAGGGAATAATATTCTGCAGTTCTATAGTCATTATTTATTTGCTTCCATAGAAATAGCTCAAAAATAGATTCCTGAATACAGCACAATGAAACAAATTTGTTTTAAAATATAACTCTAGGTGGTCTCTCAGATGTTATGGCTTGTTTATGTTAAAGTGACACTTGAAAACTCAGAAAACAATGACATATGGCTCCTAGATTTCTGAGAGGACTGATGGATCATATAAGTCCCATTTCTAAACCAAGGAGGGATCCAACAGTGACCGATAGCAGAGCAGAGCAACTAGGAAGCTTTGTCACCCTGGGAGGTCGTCTGTATTAGTTACATCACATGGACATGAACATAATCAATGTTGGGGTGGAGAGAAAGTGATGGGGGGGACTACTTTGTCGTAGTTTCGGAAAGGAATAGGAAGTAAAGAAAGTGGTGTCCGTTGACATTGTACAACTTGACAGTTTCAAGGAGGTGATCTCTAAATTATTCATCTATTGTAATGTTTTTTTTTTTTTTCCCATCCTTAAAAATACTTTTATTTTGAGATATTTGTGATGGGAAAAGAACCCATCACATATCCCATTAAATCAACATGCTGACCCAACTACATCAACATTTTAAAAGAAATAAAACACAACTGAAGCCTCCATGTACCCTCCCTGATTCCATCAGCAACTCCTGCGCTGGGAAGGCAGAGCATGGCTTTCACACATCATTCTAACACAGGATTTTACACTCTTCATTTCATATAACTTGAATCACAGAAATATATTATTGTGTGAAACAGTAACACTGGTCACCTTATGCCAACAATGCTTACATGCCTGCCACTATTCTAAGCAGTTTGCATGCATTAATTCATTAACTGTCCCCCTCCCCCATCACCTGTGAGGTTGGCACTACTATCTCATTTTACAGAAAAAGTGAAACATGAGTAAGTTTAAATAATGTGCCCCCAGATAACACAGTATGTTTAACTTTACATAAATGGTATATGTAGCTTCTGCAACTTTTTCTGCCTCATTTTTGATTCATCTATGTTGAAAGATGTAACTCTAGTTCTTTCACATTCACTTACCAAAAAACAACCTGTTCTTCTGCTGATGGAAATTTAGGCTTCTCCTAATCTTGCTATCTACACAGTACTGCAATGCACAGCCATAGACACATTTCCTTCTTCAAATGGAGTTACTTTAGGGTTTATCCAGGAGTAGAATTCTGGGTGGCAGAATATACACAATTTTACAAGATTTTACATATTGCTTGGCACAGCAGTTGTCACAATTTCCATTTCCACGGCAGTGAGTTCCCATGTACCACACACTTACCCACATCAGGGCTTCTAAAGTTTAGCCAACTTCATGAGTAAAAGATGATCCACATCCATTTACATTTCCTGCATGTTCTTCTCTACACGCACCTCTGTCTGGACTGACAGGTTCTGTCAGCAAGAGTGAGACCAACCACACTGAACACTTGCCTGGAACATCTCCTGATATCCACCCCTCTGTGGAGTCCCAGTCCATCTGGCTCCCACGAGCCCTATTTCAGTTCCTCCAAGGGAGTGGGAGAATACGGGGCAGGTTTGGAAGAAGGGATAAGTTCTCCAGACCAGGACAGGGTGTGAGGTGAGCACGGTTGGCCAAGGCAGTCGACTGGGTCCCCTCTGGCTCGGAGACACCAGCGGCTGGGCTCCCAAGTAGCAGGCGCACTTGTGGGCAGCCTCCAGTCAACATTTCACTCGCAAACACCTTCGAAAAGATCCAATCCTGACTTAGCTGAAACAATGAATTCAGTTCTACATTCCTTAAAAGAGGCAACTTTGTGCAAAATCTACTCTGCCCAGAAAAAAACACCCAAACCTGGCTTCTGGAGTACTCAATCTGGCTGCAATAATGGGAATAACTTGGAAAGCCAGCCAACACCCAACAGAGCAACACGCAGGCACGAGGAGACGTGGGGCCAGGGTCAGGGAAGGCCGGGACTGAAAGAGTGAAGACCTGGGCCAGGTCAGACAGGCGCGTGGCACTCCACGTGAAAGGAAACAGCACGAGTCAGGTCAGCCCAGGGGCATTCAGGGAAGAGCAATGAAGCTAAATCCAACACTGACTACGCCAAAATGTTTAGTAGCTAGCTCCAAGTAGTCAGACTTTTCCTTTTAGTGAATCTGTACATACTAATATTTCTATCATAATCATATACTACGTACATAACTATTTTAAAACTCAGGTTACCAAGCAGACTGCATCAGTACAATCCCAAAATATTAAAGGTTTTCCTCAGTACAGAGGGGTTTCTGTTGACTTTGACTTCACTCTTTACATTTTTAAAAATCTGACTTGAATGTTTAAAAATAAACATTTATCATTTTATAAAAATGGCAGTAGAAACACCCCTACTGGTGCAGGAACTCTATGAGGTACCAGGTGGCACAAGGAGTAGGGGGATGAAAAGATGGACAGAAAAGGGGTATTTCTGTGTTTGTAGAGTCAACTGACATGGGATCTGCAGCTCAGAGAAGCTCTGGTCTAGAGATCAGACTCCTAACCCAGAATCTTAATAAGTCAAGCCTCCTTTTCACCAATCTCAAGAGTTGAGTAGCAGAGATGGCCACTCTAAGTTTAGATGCCAATGTTCAGTGACTCACCCAAGAGCATCCTGCCAAGAAAAGGTACAGCAAGCCAGGATCACATACCTGATGACTTTGAGGCCCCTCCCATGACCTTGGGCCCTCAACACGTGAGACTCTGAATCTGAACTACATTCTGTAATGGTTCAGATTCAGACCATAATCCTCAACTCAAAACTGTCCAAAAGTTCCCCTCTGAGGAAGCCAAGGCCCAGCAAGGATCCATGATGCTCACGTGGCTTGGCCATCTACCTTTCCGGGCTTCTCGCTTCCAGATGACTCACTTCACTTTGGTTCAGGGGCCCATGGGCCATTCCCTAAGGAGACTACCTCCTGTGAAGGCTCCCGAGTAGGAACAAGGGACCTACGTGGCTTCCTCCATGATCTCTTTCGGGTCCTTGTTCAAATCTGAACTTCTCAGTTGACACCCTCCCTGACCAGCCTATTTAAAATCCCAATCCACCTTTCAATCCAGCATTCCCTCTCACTCTGCTGATTCATTCTGTCCACAACACGTATCATCACCCAAAACATTACATGTATCTCATTTGCTTCATTGTCTGTAAAGATCCAAGATGCAGACTTTTCTGCTCCAGTCCCTTGCTGGGTCTATGGCCCACACAACAGGGCCTGATATGGAAGATGCCTGACGCATCTGTTTAGCAGATGGACTGCTGCTGTCCATTCAAACGTGGGGGATGGACCTGGCGATGGGAGAGCTTCATTCTCCAGATGATCAAGCCCAGGACCCTGTTCTCTTCCACTTGCAGCTGAGACAACTGCTATGCCCACAGCAAATACCCAAAGTCAGCTGTGAAGATTGGAGGCACAGCCGGAACTCCCCTGGAGGTATCTGGAGACACTAGTTCTTGCTGCTGCTGGGTTTTATCACACGTGTGGGTCATCGCTCTATACTTTTGAGCACAGGTTGCTATTTGTTCTTTAGACACCTGTAGTTGATAAATATTCTCCCCAAATGTACTATAATCATGTATATTAGCTCTACACCTTCAGTCTTAATGCAGTTAATTTAATTGCCACAGATGCATAAATGTAAAATGTGAGCAAACAAGAAAAGATGTGCAAGACATGTACCAGTTTATGCATTCCAGTCACTCAGTAAGTTTCATATTTCTTCTTAATCCTAACTTATAATAAATACAAAACAAATGATTTTCAGTTATTTTTCTTTATGTCTTCACATTGTTAACTGTTATAATATTCCCACATGGTGTCTATAAGGCTAGAATATTCTTCAGACAAAATTCAATTAAATTAATAATTTTAAGAAAACAGATTTCTGTTACAATTATTAATGCCTTTTCTTAATGTATTTCTCTTTTTTATGTGATGACCTCAATATGAAAATACAAAATGTACTTCTGTGGCAGATATTGGCAAGAAAAATCTCAAAAACTCTATGCAATTGCTAAAAGTATTTCAGCATGTTTGTACAGGAAAATGATATATTTGTTATCATTAAGAATTTATTTCCATTCTCTATTTCTCTGTTGTGTGCTTGGAGGGAGGGAAGTTAACCATCATCACCATAATCTGATTTCTTTCCAGACATATTTTTCTCAGATTCTCCTCTTTCTCTCAGAATAGCACATTTCCTCAGGCTACACTCTGTTTAGACGGAACCCCATCTTATCTTCATAAACCTGACTGCCCATCCAGGCCATGATGACTAACTCTTCCTAAATCTCTAACATGGATAGCAGTATGCTACTGACAGTTGCATAACCTAAATTGCTTCCTTAAAGATTTTGGGATTAATAGAGAATAAGTTTTTGAATCATGAGGGCACGGAGGGAGAGACTGAAGGTAGAATGTAAAATGTAAGACTTTGGAGACAAACATTTGAGATAAAAAATCTGCATCTAAACTGTTGGGGTCCTTTAATGGACCGGAACCTGGTGGTACGGAGTCAACGAAAGAAAGTGAAAGAGAGAAAGAGGCTGATATTCCCTGGTTTACACAGAGGACCAATAAAGCCTTTGACACAGGACTTGCATCGCTCACGAAGGCACCAGGCGCCCTCTCAAGGGGTCTTAGAAGCCCGGGCAGGAAAATGAGCACGATGGGTCTCCACGCTCCAGAGAATCAGCCAGAGAGAGAGAGAGAGAGAGAGAGAGAGAGAGAGAGAGAGAGAGAGAGAGAGAAAAGACATGGGGACCTAATCTCTGATGGAGCAGAGGTGCTTTAATGATTTTCCTATGAGTATATATAGGCTGTGATACAAGAAACTTCTTTCGGGAATGATAGAGATCAGAAAACCGAACGTGCAGCAACCATTACCAAGGGAACAAGGGGTAATGTTAGTCACAAGGTCAGGAGGCAATCCACATCTCAAGAAAGGGGAGCAAGACTAAGCAGTTTTGTCCTAAAGAGAATGTTTACTGAGGGAGACCAAGCCCGCCTCACACAGTGACCTCAGTCCCCGGGAGCAGCGTGCTGTTCCGCTTGAAGAGGGAGAAGGACTCAGGAGAGACAGCACGTAGGAGTCCTCCCGTCAAACACTCCCTGACACTAAACAAACTTCCTTGCTGCCAATGATGCCCCTAAACATAATACTGAATAGGTAACTATCTACTTAAAACTTAAAAATAAAATTTAGATTTAGTAAATATTCATATGTTTTTCTATAAAGTACGTCAGTTCACACCTCCATTATGACTTTTCAGTGTGAATCATCTGGGTTTTCCACATCTGTGTTAGCTGCTCCGTCATGTCCAACTCTTTTCGATTCTATGGATTGTAGCCCCCCAGGATCCTCTGTCCATGGAATTGTCCAGGCAAGGATACTGGAGTGGGGTGCCATTCCCTTCTCCAGGGCATCTTCCCGACCCAGAGAATGAACCCGGGTCTATTGCAGGCAGATTCTTTACCATCTGAGCCACCACGGAAGCCCTTCCACATCTTACACAACACTTACTGTTGTCTGCCTTTTCAACCCTGTCCATTGTGCAGAATATCTGATTCCCCGATGACTCAAAAAGCTGGAAGTCAACTTACATGAATATCCCTTTTAACAAAATGTCTCTTAAAGTAAAAATTCAGCATAAGTCAGTTAATTGGGCTTCATTGATGGGATTGAGCCTCCTGTAACCCACTGGACTGGAGATGCAATTTTTTACTTCCATTGGCAAATATATATATATATATATGTATGTATGTATGTATGTATATAGAGAGCATATATATTTAAATATATATTATAATTATATATATATATATGTATGTATGTATGTATATAGAGAGCATATATATTTAAATATATATATTTTATATATATATATATATATATATATATATATATATATATATATATCCCCATCCCTCTGTTATATGTTTTTTAATCATTCCAAATAGAAATCATTGATAGAAGCATATCAACATAGATACAGCTTGTGGTAGCTGGAATGTTCAATAATGGTTATTGCATTCATAATTCTCTTTTGACCAGTAAAAAATGAGGCCCATGGAGGAAGTGATTTGTAGAAGGTCACAGTTACTCTAAGTTGAGTGTTCATACAGACACAATGTTATTGAAACTGCTACTCCAGTTCATAGTTTATTTCTAGAGAGGTTTTCAAACTAAGTTAAATTTGCTGCCTCTGAAGAAAGAGTCATATACTTATCAAATCAATGAGAGCTATTACAGTTTTGATTCAACAAACTCTGCTAACTAACTTTTCACCAGTATGAGCTCATGGCTTATATCATTCTATATATGACCTAACTACCATCACTGGTTATACTTATTTGTGGAGATACAGATTGTAGAGTAGAAAGAAGGAGCTGTAAGAAAAGAATTCACCTAAGTTACAATCTTAGCTAAGTGCTGAAGAATTGATGCTTTGGAACTGTGTTGCTGAAGAAGACTCTTGAGAGTTCCTTGGACAGCAAGGAGATCCAACCAGCCCATGCTGAAAGAAATCTGTCCTGATATTCATTGGAAGGACTGATGTTGAAGCTGAAACTCACTTTGGCCACCTGATGCAAGGAGCTGACTCATTGGAAAGGACCCTGATGCTGGGAAAGACTGAGGGCAGGAGGAGAAGGGGATGACAGAGGATGAGATGGTTGGATGGCATCACCAACTCAATGAACGTGGGTTTGGGGGGACTCTGGGAGATGGTGATGGACAGGGAGACCTGGCATGCTGTGGTTCATAGGGTCGCAAAGAGTCAGACACGACTGAGTGACTGAACTGAATTGAACTGAATGCCGTCCGACCATCTCATTCTCTGTTGTACCCTTTTCCTCCTGCCTTAAGTCGTTCCCAAATTCAAGGTCTTTTCCAACCATTTGACCCTTTGGATCAGGTAACCCACATATTGGAACTTCAGCTTCAGCATCTGTCTTTCCATTGAATATTCAGGACTGATTTCTTTTAGGATTCACTGGTTTGATCTCCTTGCTGTCCAAGGGGCTCTCAAGAGTCTTCTCCAGCACCACAGGTTGAAAACATCGATTCTTTGGTCTCAGTCTTCTTTATGTACAATTCTTACATCTGTACATGATGACTGGAAAAACCATATTTTGACCATACAAACCTTTGTTGGCAAAGTGATGTCTCTGCTTTTTCATACTGTAAGCTTGTTGTAGCTTTTCTTCTTTTAATTTCATGGTTGCAGTCACCATCCACAGTGGTTTTGGGACCCAATAAAATAAAGTCTGTCAGTTTCCATTTTTTCCCCATCTATTTGCCATGAAGTGATGGGACCAGATGCCATGATCTTAGTTTTATGAATGTTGAGTTTTCAACTGTTTTTTTTTTTTTTTCACTTTCTTCTTTCACCTTCATCAAGAAGCTCTTTAGTTCCTCTTCACTTTCTGCCATTAGAGTGATATCATCTGCATATTCTAGGTTGTTGATATTTCTGCCAACAATCTTGATTTCAGCTTATGATTCATCCAGCCCAGCATTTCACATGAGGTACCCTGCATGTAAGTTAAATAAGTGGCATGACAATATATAGCCTTGACATACTCCTTTCCCAATTTTGAACCAATCAGTTGTTCTATGCCTGGTTCTAACTGTTGCTATTTGACCTGCATATAGGTTTCTCAGGAAGCAGGTAAGGTGGTCTGCTACTTCCATCTCTTTAAGAATTTTCCACAGTTTTTTGTGATCCACACAGTCAAAGGCTTTAGTGTGGTCATTTAAGCAGATGTTTTTCTGAAATTATCTTGCTTTTCCTGTGATGCACCAGATGTTGGCAATTTAATTTCTGGTTCCTCTGCATTTTCTAAATCCAACTTTTACATCTGGACAATCTATTCTTGTACTGTTGAAACCTAGGAGAAGTATTTTTAGCATCGCCTTGCTAGTATGTGAAATAAGTACAGTTGTGTGATAGTTTGAACATTATTTGCCATTGCCCTTCTTTTGGATTGGAATGTAAACTGACCTTCTTGGCAAATAGAAGTGGATAACGTGGAAACAATTACAGATTTTATTTTCCTGGGCTCCAAAATCACTGGGGACAGTGACTGCTGCCATGAGATTAATAGATGCTTGTTCTTTGGCAGGAAAGTGATGGCAAACCTGGATAGATTATTAAAAAGGAGAGACATCACTTTGCTGACAAAGACCTGTGTAGTCAAAGCTATGGTTTTTCCAGCCATCATGTATGGATGTGAGAGTTGGACCATAAAGAAGGCTAAATGGTGAAGAACTGATGCTTTTAAACTGTTGTGTTGGAGAAGAGTCTTGTGACTCCCTTGGACTGCAAGGAGATCAAACCAGTCAATACTAAAGGAAATCAACTCTGAATATTCATTGGAAGGACTGATGCTGAAGCTGAGGCTCCAAAACTTTGCCCACTTGATGCAAAGAACTGACTCATTGGAAACAACCCCGGTGCTGGAAAAGACTGTAAGCAGGAGGCAAAGGGGACACAGAGGATGAGATGGTTAGACAGAGCCATTCCCAAGATGGACATGAATTTGAGCAAACTCTGAGAGATAGTGGAGGACAGATGAGCTTGGCAAGCTGTAGTTCTTGGGGTCCCAAAGAGTCAGACACGAGTTAGCCACTGAGCAACATGGACAACAAGTAAAACATATTTCTTCCTCTTTAGACTTTGTGTAATAAGTCACTGCTGACAAATAACATGCTGGCATTTTCATTTTAATATGTTGTTTCAGGCTTATGATATGTGAGGTACATAGCATACAACACATCATGTACACTGAAGGGATATATAATGTTAGGGAAGAAGATCTAAGGGACAAACCTTGTAGATCCCATTACTGTGTTTCCAGACTTTGAAAAGTGTGTTTACAGGATTCTTTCTTGACAGCAACATAAACAGTCCTGATGGCTTGACATACTGCTATTTTTTTTTTAATAAATGGATAAATAAGCAGTTAACATAAATAAATTACTGGAATAAATACTAGAATTACCTAACATTCAGCTCTTTATGATAACTACTACTAAAATTCTGTTTAGAATAATGTTCCAGTACATGTTGCAGATACACAGAGAACCAATATCAATCACTGCAAATATAATACAATTCTAAACATTACCTTGTGTTTGCTTCTTATTTTCCTGTATACCAATACTTAAGATGATAACTTTCTCTTTCATTTAAAAGATAGCAATTGGGCTTTTTTTTAAATATTACCTGAGATAATGACTAATAATGCAAATGACATGGGTTTAATCCCTCAGTCAGGAAGATCCTCTGGAGAAGAAAATGGCAACCCACTTCAATATTCTTGCCTGAGAAATCCCACGGACAGAGGAGCCTGGCAGTCTACAATAGAGTCAGACACGACTTTGTGACTAAAAATAATGACAGCAAAAGGCTAATGCTAGGAACACCTCAGGAGATGGAGTTGTCTTTCCCAATGACCTTTAAAGAAGATCCAGGTTCTTCATCCCCCAACTTCCAATCATGAGTTTCTGTAGCTCTGTGGAGAGCACTGTGTCTGGTCTCTGCAATATTGGCAAGATAGAACATCCGAAGGATGATCACCAGCCTCTGCAGTGCAGTAGCAATCTAGTACATATGATCCTAAGTCTACTTAGTGGTATTATTGGGCAGAATTATAAGGAATAGACTATTCAAGAAGATCTGCCAATCCCTGTGATCCCTGTCTCTTATTCATTCAACTGAGGCTGGAGGCATGAAACAGAGATAGATTTCTTTTACAGTGAATATGCGTGTGAGCTAAGTAGCTTCAGTTGTGCCTGACTCTTAACAACCCCATGGACTAAAGCCCACCAGGCTTGACTGCCCATCGGATTCTCCAGGCAAGGATACTGAAGTGGGTTGCCATGCCCTCCTCCAGGGGATCTTCCCAGCCCAAGGATCAAGCCCACGTCTCTATTCCTCCTGCACTGGCAGGTAGGTTCTTTACCACCTGCGAGGCACAGGAAATATACTAGAATAAAGTGAAATAAAGGGAGGGGTTCTTGCTAGTGTATTTGGTAAATTTACAAGGACTCCTTTGTTTGATATTGCAAGGGGCCCTCGTTCATTTAATCAATAAGTGTTTTTGAATGGCATTCTGAAGCCCAACATAATAAATATCAAAATAGATAATGGATGAATGAGAAAGGAAAGGAACTTGTGTTTATCGAGCTTTGAAATACAACAAATGATTTTACATTTATTCTTATTTTTTATGAATTTATTTATATATGAAAGTATTTATTCACTACCTCTACAATTTTACATACTATGATGACAGAGTTATAGGGTGATACAAGTACATAAAACATGTCCAAAAAAACTATTTGACCCACTAGTATTTCCTTATTGCTTAGCAACTTTATTAAACCTGTTGTTTAAAAAGTGTACTGGAATCATAGGATGGTAAGTTGAATCGACATAGGTGGAGGGGTTGCTCGGTGAATGCTATCTCACAGGAGGCTTACCCAAGGAAAGAGGTATAAAAAGACCCTCTCTGCAAAACAGCAAAGTGACCACATTGCTCCCCTTTCTTAGTCTGAAGACAGATTAAGATAACTGATGACTACTTTCAACACTCACTTTAGGCACAGAGGTAAGTAATTGGGAATATCCAGAAGACTGTAATGATGAGACTACAAGCATCTATCAGTACCTGAGCTTCCGCTCCCCGAATCTTTACATGTGTAGTTTCGGTTGAAAACACTGTATCACTCAGAACGCAATTTAGTACTGATTACTTTTCCTATGGCAACTGTCACATCCTTATTCCTTAAACTGTAGATCAGTGGGTTTAGCATGGGGATGACAACTGTGTAGAAGACAGAGGCTGTTTTGTCTGTGTCCATGGAGTAACTGGAGCTGGGTCTGAAATACATGAACAGGAGCGTGCCGTGAAATATAGCCACAGCAGTTAAATGGGAAGCACAGGTCGAGAAAGCTTTGCGTCGCCCCTCGGCTGAGTTCATCCTAAGGATGGTTGCTATGATGCAGGTGTAGGAGAGGAGGACAGTGATAATGCTGGTCCCCACAACACAGCTACTGGATATGAACAGCATTATCTCATTGATGGATGTATCTGAGGAGGAGAGGGCTAGCAAGGCTGGGAAGTCACAGAAAAAGTGATCGATGACATTAGAACTGCAAAATGATAATCGAAATGTACAACAGGTGTGGATGGCAGAATCTACCAAACCTTCCACATAGACAACAGATATTAGCTGGGTACAGAGTTTTCTGGACATGGAAACTGTATAAAGAAGTGGATTACAAATGGCGACATAACGGTCATAAGCCATGACAGCCAACATGAGACATTCCACCTCTGCAAAAGTCCCCCAGAAATACATCTGCATGGCACACAAGTCAAATGGAATCCTTTTATGCTCAGATAGGAAATCAGCCAGCATCTTGGGAGAGACAGCAGAGGAGTAGCAGACATCACAGAAGGAAAGATTGCTCAGGAAATAATACATGGGGGTATGCAGTCTTGGGTCCACCTTGATCAGCAGGATCATCCCGACATTGGCAATCACAGTCACACCATAAACCAGCAGGAAGAGCAGGAAGAGGCCCTGCTGCACATGCCTGTTGTCTGACAGTCCTCGGAATGTGAAGTCAGGAGCCACACTGCAGTTCTCAGCAGTCATCCCTCAGGTATGTCGGGAAATTCCTGGCTGTGAAAGAGGAAATGGAAGTGGAGGTAAATATATCAATTTGCTACTTTTATAGATAAACTCTGGGTCCCTTTGTAGATTTCAGTAATCAAGAAAAGAGACAGACCTTCCTAGGACTGCATGAGGCCAACAGACCCTGAGAAATATTCTCCAATTTTATATTAATGAAAAAATAATGTTGCCAACAATGCATTTGCAAAGCACTGTACAGTTTTGCAGTGCCCTTGCAACCGAACTAAATCAGACTGTTTCTAATCCAGCTTGTGTACTATTTATGACCATGTTTGTGGCTTTCCTGAGGGCTGAGATGTAAAGAATTTGCCTACAATGCAGGCGACCTGGGTTTGATCCCTGGATCGGGAAGATATCCTGGAGAAGGGAATGGCTATCCACTCCAGCATTCTTGCCTGGAGAATTTCATGAACAGAGGATCCTGGTGGGCTCTACAGTCCATGGGGTCACAGAGTCAGGCACGACAGGGTGACTAACATTTTGCTGCTTCTGTCTAACACTAACAAAATGATGTGCTCTGAGCGAAGCAAGGGTCTCACAATTAGGTGGTTCACATAACTTGTCTTCTGACAAGATTGCTGGGTGTTTTGGCTTATTTTGTTTTTCAGTGATGTAGAAATGTTGTTCAGAGAAGGCGCTGGCACCCCACTCCAGTACTCTAGCCTGGAAAATCTTGTGGACAGAGGAGCCTGGTAGTCTGCAGTCCATGGGGTCGCTAGGAGTCCCACACGACTTCACTTTCACTTTACACTTTCATGCACTGGAGAAGGAAATGGCAACCCACTCCAGTGTTCTTGCCTGGAGAATCCCAGGGATGGGGGAGCCTGGTGGGCTGACGTCTCTGGGGTCGCACAGAGTTGGACTGAAGCGACTTAGCAGCAGCAGAAATGTTATATCCTGTGTTAGAGAAGAGTAGTAAGTAAGAAGCACAGGTGATGAATATGTTGCTCTATAATTCCCCCTTTGGAGAGGGCAGGACGATAGCCAGTTTCTGAATATAAGAAGTCTTCACTTCCCCATTAACCTCTCAAGTCCCTCCAACCTCAGCATAGGAGGGATAGATGGTTCATGATTCAGGACCTGCTGGGACAGAGAAGGTGGTGATTTTTGGAAAAGAGGGTGCAAGGGTCTCTATGAACTAAATGCTGAAATGCTGACCATTCTTCTGTTTGGAAGTTGCAGTTATACCAGGGAGATAATGAAGAGCATTTGAGATCCAGTTGCAGAGATGCTGGTAGCAAGGGTCATAGAGGCAAGAAAAAAAGCTTGGTTTGCTGCATGAGTCCTTTTTGCCCTAACCTACTCTCTTCCACACTTCGTATTCTGCTATAACGGTTTTGTAAGTCACATAACATAAATACTGTCATGGTCAGACTTCTGTAACCTCAGAGACATTCACGTCTGAGCTGTGGCCCCACTCCAGTTCCCTAAAAATTTTAATATTGTTTTATTGTTTCATTTGAGCCACATTTCTCTTCAGTATCACTGAGTTCTGCCTTTCTTTGGTTTAAGAATTATTTGTCTTTGGAAGGACAATGGAATTCTGTGTACAACTGTTATATTTTACCCAAACCAATTATGTGATATATAATGTCATCAGTTAGTCATTTCAGTCACTCAGTTGGGTCTGACTCTTTGTGACCTCATGGACTGCAGAACACCAGGCCTCCCTGTCCATCACCAACTCCCAGAGCTTAGTCAAACTCATGTCCACTGAGTCGTAGATGTCATCCAACCATCTCATCCTCTGTCATTCCCTTCTCCTTCACTTGTCCTCTTATGTCCTAGGAGAATTTAAAAAACAGGAGTTGAATGTAGATGAGGGATCGAGAAGAGCTTTGGAACAGTGGTCTAGTAATCACTGTCCAGGTTTCCAACCCTAGGACTTAACTGGTATATCTGCTTAGAAAGACATAATTAAGCAAAAATACTTTCCTTTAAAACTTAAAGCATTTATAGAAATATAATATGCATGTTTTATATAATGCATAATATAACAGGTAAATTTTTAAAATAGTAAAAAACATCTGACCATTTCCATAATGCATGTTTGCTCTTTTTTTATTCCCTATTTATATGTATTTAAAATAAACAAGTTGTACAGCTAACTAAAATAAAAATGTGTGTACTATTTCATATGTTCCTTTGTTTATATAAAATACCTTCTTTCAAAAAAACATTAAAAAATAAGGAAATCTCAAATATAAATCAAAGAAACAACAAGGATATCAGTACCTGTCCCAGAGCTCCTGACTTGTTCGTTGCATGCAGCTCTGTCTGCAGGAGGGTTCAGCACTGCCTCCTGCCTGACCCAGATTATATAATCATCTCTGAGTCTGGTCCCTGGGTGGTAAACCTTTAGTCTCTCAGGAATAAGTAACAGATATGATGTAATGTATCACCTGCTATTTCATACAAGTGAGCTGATTGCACATGGAACATAGACCTTTAGAGTAGTATGTCTTTGGTCCCCCTCTACCTTAATGCCCACATTGTACTTACTCAGAAACAATGAATGCCTCTCATCTGCAAGCACTCCTAATTTCCAGTTCACCAGTCCTTACATAGCCACTTAGTTTTCATTTACTACATTAGAAAACAAATGCATACCCGTTCACCCTCACACACTTACACAGACGCACAACCACCAACACTCTCCATTAAACACATTCATGAAACAAAGATTTTGCAAAAACATCAAAAATCTCAGCATATGTACATTCTGTAGGGATAACTAGGAGTTTCCTACACTATTTCACTTTTAGTTTTTAAATAAAAATGATGTTAGGATTTTGTGTGTGTACAGGGAAGCCTGATGTGCTTAAATGCATGGGGTCGCAAAGAGTTGGACACAGTGACTGAGTAACAGCAAGGCTTTTTATGTTATGCCATGATTACAGTCTGTTAGAAATAGTTTTAATAATTACTTAATTGGCATTGGTCACTTCCATTATATGGCAAGATTCATTAGTATAAAAGCAGATGGAGTCACCATGAAAGAAAGCCCACATAGAGTACAACAGCAACTTAGAAAACACTAATTTTCAGAAAATTAATAAAAAAAAAATTAACACATATAAGTACTGAAGAAACACAAATTTGACAAATGAAGAGTCTGAGAATGTTCCACAAATAAGGAGTATTAAACAGAAGTTTAAGATATAAAATGAAACTTGTGGCATTTAGGAAATCATATATATTGCTAGGATTGGAAGATAGGATAAATACAAACGGAATCACACAACATTAGTCAAACCAATTTTGATTTTCATAAATTATTGTGTATATGAGCAAATTTTCATGAAACCATTTTTTATTTTCACATTTCATCAGAGCCTCTTTCACATCTTTGATCTGTAGGCTGTAAATCAGAAGATTTAACATGGGAATCACAAGGGTATAAAACAAGGAGGTCATTTTGTCTTCGTCTAGAGAGTAGGAAGTACTTGACCTGAAATACATGAAGAGCAGGGTTCCCTAGAAAATTACCACAGCAGTTAGGTGGGAGGTGCAGGTGGAGAAAGCCTTGAACCTCCCTTCAGCAGAGTGGACCTTTATCACTGCTGGTATGATGTAACAGTAAGACACAAAGAGACCTGAAAGGGTAATTGGTTCAGCGAAGCCCAAAATGAGAAATATGACTAACTCACTGACCTGTGTATCTGAGCAAGAGAGCAAGAGGAGAGGAGGGACATCACAGAAGAAATGGTTAATTTCATTTGATCCACAGAAGCATAAGTGGAAGGTTAATATTCTATTTATCAAAGCATCTATAACTTCCACCATATACACCCCAGCCATCAGCAGCGAGCACACCTCGCCAGCCATCCTGACTGTATAAAGTAAGGGGTTGCTAATAGCCACATACCGATCACAGGCCATGACTGCCAACAGGAGCCACTCAGAACCTGCCAAGGGACAGGAGGTCAGGAATTGCAGAGCACAGCCATAGAAGGAGATAGATTTGTTCTTGATGAGGACGCCTGCCAGCATCCCAGGTCCAGTGTCTGTGGAATAGCAGAGGTCACTGAAGGAGAGGTGGCTGAGGAAAAAGTATGTGGGTGTGTGCAGCTGGGGGTCTGTTCTAACTAAAACAATCACACTGAGACTTGCAACAAGAATAATGAGATAAACAACCAGAAACGTGGTAAATAGAGTCCCTTTGATTACAGGGCTACTACTAATTCCCAAGAGAAAGAGTGCAACTTTCCCCATCCATTCTTCTTAATTCTTCTTGTAAAAATGCTCCAGAAATGACTGCGACAATGACAGACCCATGTTTTCACTCTTTCTGAGACAAAGTATTATCTGTAAACCAGATACAACTCATTTCAGTGCATTTTATTATGAGAAAATAGCCCATACAAATTTCCTCACTGTCTGATTTTAAAAGATTAAGTGTGGGATAGGAGTTTTGAGAAAGTCTGACTCTAAATTTGGATGTCAACTATGAGGTATGTGACTTGTTGGAACCTTCACTGCTTTATCTCAACAATCAGTTCTTACTGAAAGCTCATTGCATGTCAAACATAATATGAAAGTAACACTTGAAGACAAGGTTGAAGTATCCAACCTTATATTTTAAAGTTACCTATCCAACTATGAATACAAGTCATTACACTTCTTGAGTACTTAAGAATCATAATGTGTTTATTTGTTCATTTGCTTGTTCAATCGCTAAGATGTGTCTGGCTCTTTCAACTCAATGTTGAAGCCTACCAGGCTCCTCTGTCCATAGGATTCACCAGGCAAGGACACTGGAGCGGGTTGCCATTTCTTTCTCCAGGGCATCTCCCCAAATCAGGGACCAAACCCCCATCTCCTGAACTACAGGAGGCTTCCTTACTCCGGAGCCACCTAGGGAGCCCAGTTCACCTATTATTGTGTATTAAATAATGTCAGAATTAACTCTCTCTGATTTTGAAAGAATGAACAATATGGTTATTACTGTCTCTGCTCTACTCTTTAATGTAAATATTGAGCATTAGATATATTTTAGTAAAATGTTCTCCAGAAATATTTTGCTGCTTTGCCACATTATTATTACTTACGTGCAGGAGCAGTCTGGTGCCAAAGGACATGTCTCTTGACCAGATAAAGAAAAATTCTAGAAACAAGCAGAAGCAAAACACTTTAGCTAATGCATTTTTATCCCTTTAGATTTTAACCTGGCTTGTTCATTCAAAATAGATGGGACAAAATTAACAAACATATTTGATATGAAGTGAATTTGCTCAGTTGTGTCCGATGCTTTGTGACCCCATGGACTATAGCCTACCAGGCTTCTCAGCCTATGGAATTTTTCAGGCAAAAGTACTGGAGTGGGTTGCCATTTCCTTCTTCAAGGGATCTTCCTGACCCAGGGATCGAGCCCAGGTCTCCCGCATTGCAGGCAGGTGCTTTACCATCTGAGCCACTTCTGAGCTAAGCTTCTGTTTGTGTTTATGTTTATATGTATATGTATGTGCATATGTGTACTTGTGTGTCTCTGCTTTTTACTATGCTGTCTAGGTTGGTCATAAGTTTCCTTCCAAGGAGTAAGCATCTTTCAAATGGCTGCAGTCACCATCTGCAGTGATTTTGGAGCCCCCACACCCTGAAAATTCTGCCACTGTTTCCACTGTTTCCCCATCGATTTTCCATGAAGTGATGGGACTGGATAGGCCATGATTTTAGTTTTCTTGTTGAGCTTTAAGCCAACTTTTTCACTGTCCTCTTTCACTTTCATCAAGATGCTCTTTAGCTCTTCTTCACTTTCTGCCATAAGGGTGGTATCATCTGCATATCTGAGGTTATTCATGTTGATAAATACTGATATGATAAATATTGGTAAATGGCTCATAGCACATTTCTAAAGAGAGATATATCCAGGGAGGTGAAAAGTTGCTGCTTCTGTCTTTAACACAGAACTTTGTGCTTATTGAATTGTTGAACATTCATATCACTATTTTTTTACAAATATAGTTATACAGCCAATGAACCATATGCATCTCTCTATTTTCGACACTGGACATATGCTCAAATCTACCATTTGATTGTTATGTCATATTTGTACTTAAGTATTTCAGTGGCAGAGCTTCTCTGATGTCTCAGAAGATAAAGAATCCACCTGCAATGCGGGAGACATGGGCTTGATCCCTGGGTATGGAAGATCTCCTGGAGGAGGAAATGGCATGTCACTCCAGTATCCTTGCCTAGAGAATTCCATGGATAGAGGGGCCTGGCGGGCTCCACGGGGCCACAAAGAGTCAAACACGATCGAGGAGCTAGGTGCACACACACATTTCAGGGGCAGGGATGACGGGATCAAGATGCAGGAACGTGATTTCAGTAGAAGTCCACTGACGGGGCTCCCAGGGCGCAGTGGTGGAGAATATGCCTGTCAGTGCAGGGGACACAGAGACACGGGTTCAACCCCTCGGTGGGGAAGGTCCCCTGGAGGAGGAAATGGCAACTCACTCCAGTATTCTCACCAGGAGAGGTCCATGAACAGACGAGCCTGGCAGGATATAGTTCACGGTGCCACAAGAGTCGGACACAACTGAGTGACTGAGTACACAAACACACATCAGCCTTCTACACACTGTCGTTGATAACAATGCAATTGTATGATGACATCTTTTAATCAGTTATTGGTGGATATATGAGATGGAAGTGAGATAAGAAGGGGAGTATAGTGATAAGGATTGAAGCAGAGAGGCTAGAACACACCAAAGTCTTTAGTGCAGACTTCTTATTTTGCAAAATCTCAAGATAGAGGAGTTATTATACGTTCTTGTGTAGTTTTTTATTTTAGTTATTGATTCCTAAAGTAATTTTCCCATAATTCAACACTCAGAAAACTAAGATCATGGCATCTGGTCCCATCACTTCATGGCAAATAGATGGGGAAACAGTGGAAACCGTGGCTGACTATATTTTTGGGGGCTCCAAAATCACTGCAGATGGTGATTGCAACCATGAACTTAAAAGGCGCTTACTCCTTGGAAGGAAACATTATGACCAATCTAGACAGCATATTAAAATAGAGACATTACTTTATCAACAAAAGTCCATCTAGTCAAGGCTATGGTTTTTGCAGTGGTCATGTATGGATGTGAGAGTTGGACTATAAAGAAAGCTGAGTGCCAAAGAATTGATGCTTTTGAACTGTGGTGTTGGAGAAGACTCTTGAGAGTCCCTTGGACTGCAAGGAGATCCAACCAGTCCATCCTAAAGGAGATCAGTCCTGGGTGTTCATTGGAAGGACTGATGTTGAAGCTGAAACTCCGATACTTTGGCCACCTGATGCAAAGAGCTGACTCATTTGAAAAGACCCTGATGCTGGGAAACATTGAAGGCGGGAGGAGAAGGGGATGACAGAGGATGAGATGGTTGGATGGCATCACTGACTCGATGGACATGGGTTTGGGTGGACTCCGGGAGTTGGTGATGGACAGGGAGGCCTGACGTGCTGCGGTTCATGGGGTCGCAGAGAGTTGGACATGACAGAGTGACTGAACCTAACTGAAATATTAAAAAACAAAAACAAAAAAAAAAAGTCGATGGCATCCAGCCCCATTACTGCAAGGTGAATAGAAGGGGAAAATGTGGAAGCAGTGACAGATTTCCTCTTCTTGGGCTCCGAATCCCTGTGGATGGTGACTGCAGTCACGATAGCAGAAGACAACTGCATCCTGGCAGGAAAGCACTGACAAACCTGCACAGTGTGTTGAAAAGCAGAGATATTACTCTGCCAACAAAGTCCATAGAGTCAAGGATATGATCTTCCCAGTGGTCACATATGGTTGTGGGAGCTGGACTGTAAAGAAGGCAGAGTGACAAAGAATTGAAACTCTGGAACTGTGGCGCTGGAGAAGACTCCTGAAGGTCCCTTGGACAGCAAGGATACCAAACCTGTCAATCTTAAGTGAGATCAACCCTGAATATTCACTATAGAAGGACTGATGCTGAAGCTGAAGCTCCAATATTTTGGTCATCTGATGCGAACAGATGGCTCATTGGAAAAGTCCCTGATGTTGGGAAAAATTGAGAGCAGAAGGAAAAGAGGGCATCAGAGGATGAGATGGCTGGATGGCATCACTGATGCCATGAATGTGAACTTGTGCAAACTGGGAGATGGTGAGGGACAAGGAGGCCTGGTGTGCTACAGACCATGGGGCTGCAAAGAGTCAGACACGATTGAGTGACTGAACAACAATAATGACATCATGATGATGCACGATACTAATGTCCTGTCCTTTGGTCTTTATAACGATATTAATGTCCTGTCCATTGATCCTTATAGCCTTCTTTCCTTCCTTTTATCGAAGCTTTATTCAGTTAAAATTGACAAATAGTACATATGAAGTATTGAAAATGAAACTCTGATTTATTGTGAAATGGTCACCACGGTATGGTTAATAAACGATTCATTAATTTATACAGTTAACATTTTGAGTGTGTGTATAATGAGGACCATTAAGATCTACTCTCCTCGCGAATTTCAAGTTTATAGCACAGAATTAGTACCTAGAGTTGTCATATACATTGGATATCCAGAACTTATTCACTGAATAATAGTAAGTGAATAATAGTACGTTTGGTCATTATTACTGATTTTGCCCACCTTTGAGACCCTGGAAAAAGCGACCAATGAACTCTCTAATTCTATGAGTTTGAACTTTTAAGATTCAACATATATGTGAAACTCTACAGTATTTACCTTTATCTGTCTGCCTGTTTTAGTCAGCATAATGCATTTATGGTTCTTCCATATGTGGTAAACAAAGCTTCTTGAATTCTAAAAGACACAGTCTTGTCCCTCTCAAGACCCATCTAATTGTCAGTTCCTCTGCCCACTATCATTTTATCTCTCAAGTAGAATAATTATTAGATCTAAGACTGAATATATTGATCAAAAGATACACTAGTTTTAGATTTCATCTTGGATTTAAAATCCTCATTTTTTCTTTCATAATGATTTTCAGATTTCTTATAAGTTATATAGCTATTTAATCAATTAATGATTTTTATTAGTATTAGCTTATATTCATTAGTATAGAAAGCACAGTGTATGCCATAGAACATAAAGAGACTCAAAGATTTCTCAGGAAATACAAAAATTCTTAAGGTAGCTGAAATATTATTCAAGCAAAAGAATAAGTCAGCAAAATTTGACAAAAGTAGAAAATTCTGGAAAGTTTTCATCAAAGAGAAAGTACCATATACAAATTCTTGATACATGAAATATGCAATATTTCAGAACTGAAATATTTCTAAAACTTAGGCTTAATAACAACAAATTCTCATCTGAACTATTTAGGACAGCTTTGTTTCACTTGCATCGCACAGTATAAGTTTATAAAAACAAAAACCACAATATGTGTGTAATTGTGACTATAAGAGTGTGTGAAATATAAACCTTTAAAATCATATTTAAAGTTTCAGTTTTTCCAGGGCCTGTTTCACATCCTTGTTCCTTAGGCTGTAAATCAGAGGGTTTAGCATGGGAATCACGAGGGTGTAAAACAACGAGGACATTTTGTCTTCATCTAGAGAGTAGGATGAACTCGGCCTGAAATACATGAAAAATACAGTTCCCTGGAAAATTGCCACAGCAGTTAGGTGGGAGGCGCAGGTGGAGAAAGCTTTGAACCTCCCTTCAGCAGAGTGGATCTTCAAGACTGATAGGATGATATAACAATAAGAGACAAGGACTCCTGAAATGGAGGTCAGTTCAACACAGCCAAAAAAATGAATAATGCCTGTTCATTGACCCGTGTATCAGAGCAGGAAAGGGAGAGAAGTGGAGGTAAGTCACAAAAAAAGTGGTTAATCACATTTGACCCACAAAAGCATAAGTGGAATGCTAATGCCGTGTGTATCAAAGTGTCTGTCATCCCCAGCAGGTAAACCCCCGCCATGAGCAGGGAGCACAGCCTGCTGGACATGCTGACCGCGTAGAGCAAGGGGCTGCTGACGGCCTCGTACCGGTCATAGGCCATCACTGCCAGCAGGAGACACTCAGAGTCTATAAAGCTAGAGAAGACCAAAAACTGCAGAGCACAGCCATGGAAGGAGATTGATCTCCTTTTGGCTAAAAGGTCCTCCAGCATCTTGGGGCCGATGGCTGTGGAGTAGCAGAGGTCACAGAAGGAGAGGTGGCTGAGGAAGAAGTACATGGGTGTGTGCAGCTGGGGATCCATCCTAATTAAAATAATCATTCCGAGATTTGCCAAAAGGTTAATGAGATAGATAATAAAAAGCATGATAAATACGATCATCTTAACTTCAGGCTTATCCGTAATTCCCCACAATATGAACTCAGTTAAGGATGAGCAATTTCCTCTTTTCATTCTTCTGTCTTCTTGTCTAAACTTTTGAGGAAATGAACAAGAAAATGATGCACGTAAGGGAACCACTTCGGGGCATTCACAAAATATCTGCAGGGAAGAGCACAATTTATTTCTGCAATGGTCTTTTTAAAATATATTCAGATTGGTGTTTCTAACACCAGTGTTTTTTGCACACTATTTTGAAGATGTGATGAGATATCAATTCATCCAAATATCCTTCTTGATACAAGGAAGGTAGTGCTCAGAGAGCCTGAAGAGCTCATGACAGCAACCAGTCAATCCTAGAGGAAATCGGCCCTGCTTATTCACTGGAAGGACCGACTGATGCTGAAGCTGAAGCTCCAATACTTTGGCCACCTGTTGCAAAGAACCAACTCATTAGAAAAGATCCTATTGCTGGGAAAGATTGAAGGCAAAAGAAGAGGCAGCAGAAGATGCGATGGTTCGATAGCATCACCAACTCAACTGATGTAGATTTGAACAAACTCTAAGAGGCAGTGATGGACAAGGAAGCCTAGAGTGCGGCAGCCCACGGGGTCACAAAGAGTCAGATATGAGTTAGTGACGGCACAGCAACAACATGGACAGTAGCATACCTCAGAAATTACCTCTGGATTTACACAGAAGTTTCTCAACTGCCTAGCTCGGCTATTTTTATTATTATCAGATTGGTAGCAATACCTCTTTAAAGAATGCCCGTTGATCAAGTCATTTTCTGAGTGTGTGCCCGCATGCATGTCCTGACGCTAAACTCTGACTCGTTGCGTCCTCATGGACTGCAGCCCTCCAGGCTCCCTGTCCATGGGATTTTCCAGGCAAGATTCTTGTCCCATGGAGAAGGAAGCCTGGTGAGCTGCAGTTCGTGAGGTCGTAACGAGTGAGACAGGACTTAGCGACAGAGCATACACTCAGAAGATGGCTAAGTCAGTGGGCCTTCTTTAAGGAGGTATTGCTATCTCCTTGATAATAATAAAAAATATCCGAGATAGATAGCTGAAAAACTTCTATTTCTAGATGTTGTTCCTAACTTAACTACTGCCATAAGCTCTTTAATTTCTCTGAGCACTGTATCTTTGTATTGAGAAGGATATTTAGATGAATTGACATCTCGTTACATTGCCAAGGCGGTGTGGAAAAAACACTGATGCTAGAGACAGCAGGCTGAAAGCATATGGATCACCATTTACTATGCTGGAAAAGTTCCTTGGATACAAACATTTATTCTCATCATCATATGGCACATAAAACATAATTTAAAATATCAATTATTAGTTTTACAATCTCTTAGTACACCATACACTGATAACAATGAAAATAATTGTTATTGATCCTAGTCTTTAGTGTTTACTGAGACATGAAATAAGTAACATTGAAACCTTTCCCTAAAAATCCATCACTGCTTTGCCACACGACTTATTATCTATTTATAGAGTTTCTGCTGCCAAAGGAGGAGTCCCTTGAACAAAGAAAAATGCTAAAATGCAGTGTAAACCACAGAACCTAACACCTACTATTGCATCTCTTTGGATTTTAATGGACTTTTGTATTATAAGAGTGGAAATAGGTTTAGGGACAATAAATTCCTCTGTGATACAAAGGTTTCTCTGTCTAGTATGTATGCATTATACATTTGCATGCAGATTATATGTCTCTGATGTATATGAGAACAGTGCGTGCATAAGGAATCCTTTCTTTTGACCTTAGTAGCTATGGGGCTTCACATGAAGATGAATGTGCACATTTTAATTTTTAAATTCACTCGTACATTATATTTTAAATAAAAGAGAACAAACCCACCAAGCCCCCTTTAAATTCACCTATATGCTACTCTGATTATAAAAGGAGTAATATCTTTCCTATAAACCAGAATCAAAATAAATTAATTTAATAGTTATATTATGGATTTTAACAAGCACAGAATCTGCCAGCTCTGAGAAGAAAATATTGTTCCTGAACATTAAATTACAGAATGTATTCAACTGAGTAAACAGGTATAAAATGTTTTATTTATAAATTGATTTTCCTCCAAATGGGAATGTTTCTGTCCTATGTTCTTTTAATCAGGACCTCAAAACTTACCTGAGATGAGCTGGCTTTAGGTAGCTGAGCAGTAAGCAGATAGCATTTTATTTTACCAGGTACTTTGGGACTTAAATCCCTGGGCCACTGCCTCTGGGTATTGTCACTGTACAAACATGTCATTAATTATGTTTCTGCTTCTGCATGTTGCCTCATGAATTCAGGGACAAATTTAACACAGGATGACCTTGTATACATCAATATTGTTACTAAATTAATCTAGCAAAAGGGGGGCTTCCTTCATAGCTCAGTTTGGTAAAGAATCTGCCAGGAGACCCGGGTTTGATTCCTGGGTTGGGAAGATCCCTGGAGAAGGAAATGGCAACCCACTCCAGTACTCTTGTCTGGAAAATCCCATGGACAGAGGAGCCTGGCAAAATACAGTCCATGGGGTCCCAAGGGTTGTAAACGACTTAGTGACTAAACCACCACCACCAAGGATGAAGCAGTGTGAGCTAATATAAAGAGAAATGTTTCCATAATATATGAAGAAAATATTTAAAATATTTAGAAACCTTGTACATATGACAAAGAACTTGTATCCAAATATACGAACTTTAATCAATAGTAAGAAATAAAAAACAAACAAAAAAAGTGAGCAAAAAAAAAAAAAATTGAACAAATACTCAACAAGATAACAAATAAGCAAGAGGTTAATGCTTAAGAATTTCATTCTTATGTGAATCAGTGGGTATTAAGGCAATGGCAATAAAGCCACAATAAGATAAGATGACCTAAATGTTAATGGGCTGAAATTAAATACTGATCATAACTAATTTTCTGTTTCACCTGAATTCTCATTTGCGAAATACACAGGATTTCTTATCAGTTTGGGTGTTTTCTCAGTTCTTTTCAATTTTTTTGTTTGTTTGTTTTTCTACTTTTTTCCTTATAAATCTGAGAAATTATTTATGCTAAAATTCATAAGTGTGGTACCTGTATAATTTTGTAAAAGTGATTCTTAATGTCAATTTTTAAAAATGCCTTTGTATATGTTATTGTCATTCTTGACTATGAGGAGATCAACTTTAAAATGCCACCTGTAACCTGTGGAGGTATCATTGAGGCAAATCTCAAACCACAATATAATTGCTAATAATTTTCCACTAAAATTAAGAAGGGTTCCCAGGTGGCTCAGTGGTAAAGAATCCAACTACCAATGCAGGAGACTCAGGAGACATATGTTTGATCCCTGGGTCAGGAAAACCCCCAGAGGAGGAGATGGCACCCCACTCCAGTATTCTTGCCTGGAAAATTCCATGGACAGAGGAGCCTGGCAGGCTAAAATCCAGGGGTTGCAAAGAGTTGGACATGACTGAACATGCACACACACACACATACACACAGACAGAATCAAGAAACTGATTATGTTTCAAAAGCATTTTTCTATCTTTATTTACTTTTCTGTTACAGATATGGTATATGTGCAATTGTTCTCAATTCCCTAATTCTACTCCTATCCAAATTAATTTTTCCCTCAGGTACATCCCAGTCATCAGGGAAGCAAATATCCCTTGGGTTACATTTTGTTAGCCAGAAGCAAGTGTTAATTTTTTAACAGGTCTGCTTCTCAAAAACACGTGGACTAACATCCTTTCTATCTTCCCCCATATAACAGTTTAAACCCAAGTTTGGGTAGCTACATTATTAATTGCAAGGTGGGTAACCTAAAATATCTCCCAATGGGATTGGTGCTTCATTAAAAATGGAGATTTTAAGTAATAAAAGAACATCTTAAGGAGAAAATGTATGCTTCAGATACAAATGAGGGAAAAAAAGGTCATTATTTGGGTTTTTCCTGGTGCCTCTGCTGACATGAAAACAATTTTATGTCAGCAAACACTACCCAAAGATGACCTTTTTCAGAATATAATGGTCAGTTCCCCCAACCTTGAGTAGAATGACACAGAGCTCACTGCATGGTCCAGGTCAAAGTCCAGGAGCGACCCCCGCTGCAGAGAGGGTGACCGGGAGGGCCAGGGGGTGGACGGATGCAGTACTGTCCTACAAGCAAGGCAGCGCTTTCAGTGATACGGAGACCGAGGATGTCCTGAGATGCTCTGGTGATTATGCTCACCTCAGTTTCACCGTTGTAGCCGCACGTTCCGGGAAACAAACTCACTCAGAAGGACAATGCAGATCGTGGAGTGCAGTTTATTACACCAGCGGGCCAAGGCAGAGTCTGCTCTTAGCCAAGGGCCCCGACCAGCATTTGTGAAAATCTTTTCTGCCCCATGTGTACGTGTCCGAACCCACCAGCCCAAATTCCTTGAGACTTACATAAACTAAGGAAGGGTAAATAAAATCCCAATAACCCCATGTGTCATGTGCTCAGACAGTTAAACAATTAGCCAATAATCAATAAGTCCAAGGTTACACTCTGATAGGTACAGAAAAATGTATGGCCTGTCTGGAGGAAGGGGTGATTAGTGTATGTGTTCTCTTAGGCGAGGAGTAACCTGGATACGATCTTCAAGATTCCCCTGTCTGGGGCGGGGGTGTGGGGGTCTTATCCTTCTGTTGTCATTTCCATAGACATTAAACTCAGAGTTCAGAGTCCATTGGAGAGGTGGCCGAGCCTGATCAGCATGGACAGGCCTACGATGGAGTCCAGGCCCTAAGAATTCCTTCTTCATCATAAATCTATATGAACAATCATTTTATATAAGAACATTTTAGACTTAAAAATAAATATTATTATTTTTTATAATCTCATAGAGAAAAAAAAATAAAGAGAGTGATTTTAAAGTATAATATAAATACAGAAAAAAATTTCTATCTAAAAATGCAGGCTGCAAAAAATCTTTCAAAAATAGAAAGATTCCTGCACTCAGAACCAAAAAAAAAAAAAAAAAAAAAAAATTACTAGATTCTCAGAAACTGTCCCTACATCCATCAGAAATTGATTTTCCATATGATATGTGAGTTTGTTTATTTTTAAGGTACATAGTTTAGATCATACAGATTTTACACTTTTATGTCTGACATTTTTCACTGAAGATTATGTTTGTGAAGTTTTCCCATGCTCTTGTATGAAGTTATTCTTTCTCATTGCTGTGTACTTTTCCAGCATACAAATTTATCATAAACTCATTTGTCTAATCTAAAGCAGGAGTCAGTAAACTTGACCTGTTAAGTTTTATTGGAGCTGTGACACACCATTTATTCATGTATTATGGATGGCTACTTTTGTGATAGAGGACAAAACAGTTTAGATATACCAAGATTTTATGGTCTACAAACCCTAAAATATACACTATTAAATACTTTCAGAAAAGTATGTCAAGTCTTGATATAAGTGTTAAAAGAAATGAGTTGCTTTTGGTGTTACACTATTGTAAATAATACAATGGTGAACATGTCTATACATGCCTTTTGGGTGCATATTCACTCTGTACTCTTGGACATACTTCTAGGAATAACGTTTTTGGTCCTAGGACATTTATGCGTCCAGCTATAGGAGACTCAGACATAGAATTTTACCAAGTGCAGTGTGAAATCTCAATCTACTGTCAAGGCATAAAAATTGGTTGTTTCACATCCTCAACAGTAGTAGATACTTGTTTACTATTTGGTATGTAAACAAGTACTTTTTGCCATTTGGTAAATGTCAACACAACTGTTAACATTTTATTTCACTTCCGTTTACTTCAGCACTAATAAAGTTGGATATCTATCCACTTCTATAAGTGAAAGTTTGCAGTCTCTAGCCATGAGCTACTCCAGGATTCGTGACCTCCAGAGGAGAGGATTTTGATCTGGAGTCAGAGAAGAGGCTTGATCACTTGAAGTTTTTGTGTCATAAAGTTTTATTAATGTATAAAGGGATGGAGGAAGCTCTGACATAGACTCCATAAGGGGGCAGAAAGAGTGCCCCACTTGCTAGCTTTTAGCAAGCAGTTATATATCTGTTGAAGAATCACCTCAAAACTGAGAGAGTTGCATCAGCCCTCTCTCCCACAACGTGCATTTTGAGACAGCACAGAATGCAAGGTGACTCATCCCCAGTCGTAAAACAATTGACATGAACCCTAAAGAAAGGCAGATTTCCAAACAAATACATAGCTTCATTAACATAGCTTAAGAGAATATTTCCATGAGTAAGACATATGGATTTGTTGAGTCATTATCAGTTCAAGGTTTGAGAAAAGTTAAGCCCAGGCTGAACCAGGGGTCTTCCTGACAATACACAATTTAAAACAAACCTTTTAATTTTGTATACAGAAGGAACAAACAAAACAAACAAACAAAAAGCATCTGCCACTTGCAGTTTATTTCCTCTGCTTGGGGATCCCTAGCCTTCCTGCCTGTTACCCTCTCATTAGGAGTCCATGAGATGTTGAACTTGGATAACAGGGCATGTAAAACAGCTGTTTTTAAAAGATTTTGGCCTACTAAAACTCACAGTGTCTTCATGGCTTCATGTAACTGACAATGCAGGTTGAGCGAGTGAGTGAAACTCACCCAGTCGTGTCCAACTCTTTGTGACCCCATGTACCATGCAGTCCATGGGATTCTCCAGGCAGAATACTGGAGTGGGTAGCCATTCCCTTCTCCAGGGGATCTTCTCAACCCAGGGATCAAACCCACTTCTCCCGCATTGCAGGCAGGTTCTTTACCAGCTGAGACACAAGGGAAGCCCTAGAATACTGGAGTGGGTAGCCTATCTCTTCTCCAGGGGATCTTCCCGACCCGGGAATTGAACTGGGGCCTCCTGAACTGCAAGCGGATTCTTTACCAATTGAGATACTCAGCCTATATGCTCAGACCAATTCTTTGACTGAATGTGACCTGACTCTTTTTTCTTTTTTTCATATTCTTTCCACTGATATAGATGAATTTACGCTACAGTAAAGCCATAGTTTATAGAGGAGATCATTTCGCCTGAAAAGAGCCTTAGAGGTAATATAGCTTAAATCCCTCTTCTATACAGGGTGATCTGAGGGATAGAAAGCAAGAATAAGGTATTTAGAGTGGTGTTCCTGCCTGGTTCATAGCATGGTTCTAACAAAAGAGAAAGACATCCAGGTTGGTTAAAGATTTTTGCCTCTAGCTTTAGCCCAGATCTTCCTACTTACCGGTGTGTTGAACGTTACTGTTTTTCTACCTGTAACGAGTATACCTGTGCAGCCAGTAACAAGTATGAGTCTGTCTGTCCTCTGCATTAGACCTTTACCAAACCTAATATTTCTTTGCCATTTTCAGTTCAGTTCAGTCTCTCAGTCGTGTCTGACTCTTTGCGACCCCATGGACTGCACCATGCCGACTTCCCTGTCCATCCTCAACTCCCAGAATTTGCTCAAACTCATGCCATTGAGTTGGTGATTTCCATGTTTATGCTAAAGAATTTCAGTGGCAAGGATGAAGAAAGAGGTCAAGATAGAGGAATTTGACTGTAATATTAAAACATTACATATGTGTTTGATAAATTGCATTTGCACAATGATATTTTCCATGAGTCACTGGTGCATGTATAAGGATAATGTGATGTGAAGACATTAAAATGGTAAAGAATGAATAATACTGAAATTGACAGGCTAGAATAAAGTTTTTGATAAATTGTTCCCATTTTTTCACACATTACTGTCAAGGAAGAAGAAACATTTTGCCCAAATTCCTATCTGAGTTAGAAATTATCTAAAAAAAGAAAATTTCCATAATTTCTCATTAATTTCTTCAATATGAGGAGAGGAAGCCTACAATTAACTGAATCAATCAATTCTATTTTTGAAATTCCATTTAATGGGCTTAAAATTTTCTTCTATTCACATATTCCTCACTAGATACAATGAAATGGGCTAGTATTCATGTTGAATTAGTCTTTAGATGCTGAGATAAAACTGATCATATATATGATGATGGATTAATTAGGTCCATGTTTATTAATCTCTGAATTAATGGTAGTCCACTGACACCCTATTTTAACTATATTTCTGACTATATTTGCTGCCATTTTGCTGCTCATAAGCAACAAGTCAAAAGAAGTCTGAGTGAATTGATAAAGTATGCCAGGAGCACACATATTTAAGTCTTTTATGTTATGCAAGAATTATCCTAATTTTTTCACTACGATAATTTTTCTTAACATGGCATAGTGCTTTACAAATACCACCCTGAACAACAGAGGAATTATGTAGGCTTTATTTTTCCATTCTGAAGTATTGTCACATAAGAACATTTTACAATGGCAGCAAGAAAATTGAAGACCATCAGAGGCTTTTAATTTTATAATTGTAATGGATAATATGTCTCTTTCAGTACATTATGGTATTTTAAATACATGGCCACATCCTAGCTTTCTTAGCAAACTAATTTAGTGCTTTAGCCTTCAGGAAACCAGATCAAAAGCAGATGAAATAGTCAACTAGCAAGAACTTAGAGCTTATTCTTTCTAGTGAAATTAATAGGCATGTCATCACTCATGGGAAATAGATGGGGAAACAGTGAAACAGTGTCAGATTTTATTTGGGGGGGGGGCTCCAAAATCACTGCAGATGGTGATTGCAACCATGAAATTAAAAGATGTTTACTCCTTGGAAAAAAAATTATGACCAACCTAGATAGCTTATTAAAAAGCAGAGAAATTTCTTTGCCAGCAAAGGTCCATCTAGTCAAGGCTATGGTTTTTCCAGTGGTCATGTATGGATGTGAGAGTTGGACTATGAAGAAAACTGAGCACTGAAACATTGATGCTTTTGAACTGTGGCATTGGAGAAGACTCTTGAGAGTCTCTTGGACTGCAAGGAGTTCCAACCAGTCCATCCTAAAGGAAATAAGTCCTGAATATTCATTGGAAGGACTGATGTTGAAGCTGAAACTCCAATAGTTTGGCCAACTCATGTGAAGAGTTGACTCATTGGAAAAGACCCTGATGCTGGGAGGGATTGGGGGCAGAAAGAGAAGGGGCGACAGAGGATGAGATGGCTGGATTGCATCACCAACTCAATGGACGTGAGTTTGAGTAAACTTGGGGAGTTGGTGATGGACAGGGAGGCCTGGCGTGCTGATTCATGGGGTTGCAAAGAGTTGGACACGACTGAGCGACTGAACTGAACTGAATTTATAGTCTATTATCTTAATGTCCAAAGCCATTTTATGGACCTTGCAAACAAACATGTGTATATGTGTTCAATATGTTAACTATATTCTGATATACATTTGTAAACTACTTATCAAACCCTCGTTTAATTTTGCACTACTGACATATAATTAGCAGTGAAAAAAGGTTGTCTTCTGTTTTTAGTTTATTATATATTTGTTTATTTGATCTTACAGACAACACGCAGTGCTTTGTTTATATAATGCAATGCTCAAAAGCAAAGAACTCTGATAAACACGGTGATATAAAGTAATCTTTTAAATAGGTGGTTTTTTGTGAACAACAAAGAGACAAAGAGGTGTATTTAACCAGAGCTAAGAGCAAGGAAAATGGGAAGGAAATTGGTGTGCAGAGAGTCACAGAAGAATCTACAGGTGATAATGAAGCACAATTATGTACTTTACTATGATTCTGTCCACTGTCCCTTAACTTCTTTTACTCCTTTTTTTAAACTGTATTCAGATAAAATTGACAACACGCTTATGATATAGGGCATGAAGATTTAATATATGTGTACATTGTGAAATAATTGCTACAATAAACCTAGTTAGCACATTCATCAATTTACATAGCTATCATTTTGAGTGTGCATACCATGAAAACCTTTAAGAACTACTCTCTCAGCAAATGTCAGTCTTACAATACACAATTTTAACTAGAGTCACAGTGCACATTAGACCCCAGAACTTATTCACTGAGCAACAGAAAGTTTGTAAACTTTGATCAGCATCACCCATTGCTCCCACCGTTCAGCCCGCAGCAATATCCAATCTATTCTCTGGCTCTGTGTGGTTGACCAGTTGGATTCTACGTGTTTGTGAGACCCGTACAGTGCTTGTCTCCCTCTGTATGAATTATTTCACCTAGCATATGCTCCTCATGGTTCTTCCATGTTGTAGCCAATATGATTTCTTCTAACAGGCATGGACTCGTATACTTCAAGATCTGAGTAACTGTCAGATCCTCTGCCTACTATTTTTTCATCTCCCAAATTGAATCTTTTTCTGATTTGACTGAATATCCAAAGATGCCTTTTCTTTAGACTGTTTTTAGATATTTTTACTTTTGAATAATAGACCACTATGCATTATCTCATGATGAATTTCAGGCTTATTATGAATTACTTGACTATTTAGTTAATGCATTGTTAATACTAGCTTATATTTAATTGTATTTAAACTACAAGATGTATTGTAGTACATGAAGAACTGAAAAGCTCAAAGATCAATTAACAAAATGCACTCTATATCTTAGTGTAATTTAAATAGCACTTGACTAAAAACTGAACAAAATTAATATATTGAAAAAGTCAGAAATTTTTTTCCCAGAAACTGATGCCATATACAAATCCAGGAAATATAAAGAAGCATGGCAGGTGGGGGAAATAGCAATATACTTCCAATAGAAATTATGTTTCTCATGTAACCTACCATTTAGTTTTAATAAATCAACAATCACCATATATGTATGGATGTGTATGTGTGCACATACACAAAATATAAAATTTTAAAACCACTTATTCTTCAGTTTTTTCAGGGTTTGTTTCACATCCTTATTCCTTAGGCTGTAAATCAGAGGGTTTAACATGGGAATCACAAGGGTGTAAAACAAAGAGGTCATTTTGTCTTCATCTAGAGAGTAGGAAGAACTTGACCTGAAATACATGAAGAACATTGTTCCCTGGAAAATTGCCACAGAGGTTAGGTGAGAGATGCAGGTAGAAAAAGCTTTGATCCCCACTTTGGCAGAGTGGATCTTCAAGACAGATAGGATAATATAACAATAAGAGACAAGGACTCCTGAAATTGTACTCAATTCAATGAAGCCAAACGCAGTAAATATCAGTAACTCGTTGACCTGCGTATCTGAGCAAGATAGCAATAGAAGAGGAGCAACATCACAGAAAAAGTGATTAATCTCATTTGACCCACAGAAACATAAGCGGAAGGCTAATGTCAAGTGTATCAACGTCTCTGCTATACTCACCAGGTAAACCCCCGCCATGAGCAGGGAGCACAGCCTGCTGGACATGCTGACTGCATAGAGCAAGGGGCTGCTGATGGCCTTGTACCAGTGATAGGCCATCACTGCCAGCAGGAGACACTCACAATCTATAAAGGTATAGAGCACCAGTAATTGCAGGGCGCAGACATAGAAGGGAATTGATCTGTTCTTAGCAAATATGTCCACCAGCATCTTGGGGCCAACTGCTGTGGAGATGCTGAGGTCACAGAAGGAGAGGTGGCTGAGGAAGAAGTACATGGGTGTGTGCAGCTGGGGATCCAGCCGAATCAGGGTTATCATTCCGAGATTTGCCAGAAGAGTAATGAGATAAACAAGGAGAAACATTGTAAATAGGATTACTTTGTTCTCAGTGTTATCCGTAATTCCCAAGATAATGAATTCAGTTAAGGAGGAACAATTCTCTCTTTCCATTCTTCTTTGTTCTTGTGTAAACTTTTGGAGAAAATGATCAAGAAAATGATACTTGTATGTGTAACACTTTTCGGCATCTACAAAATGTCAAAAGATAGAATATCTTCTCTGTAAGTGTATTTTTATACTTAGAAAATTATTCAGTCATGCACCCACTCTTTAAAGAGGCATGACTCTCTATTCTGCAATAATAAAAAAGTACCTGAGAAAGACCTTTGAGAAATTAGATGTAAATCTATGTCATTCATGAGGTTTTTTACTTTCTGTAAGCTCTTCTCTGAGTGTTAGTTTCTTCATCCCAGGGAGTAGATTTAGAGAAATTTAACTCGTTACCTCTTGAGAAAAACCTAGAAGAGATACTAGTGTTAGAGAGGTCAAACTGTAAGGCATAGGACTGAGCATCTATGATGGCTGAAAATAGTTACTTAGATACAAAAAACAATAACAATTTTTATGTTTCTCAAAAAAGAATGATTGGTTTCAGAGAATTTGACTTAGTTCGAGAAACAGTGAGTATATCAATGACTAGTAATAAAAAATAATTATATTCCTGATTTTAGTTTATGTTATATTCAGTATTTGCTTAGATATGAATTAAGTATTATTGAGCTGATTTTATAGAAATGTATTCTTGCTTCCCTACAATGCTAATTACCTCTTTGTGGAGTGGTAGTTGTCAAAAGCTGAATCTCTTAACAAGTGGAAAAAAGAGCTAAAAGGAAGTGAAAACAACAGAATTTATTGTATGATTCGCAACATTTTAGATTTTAAATGGCCTGTTAGTTACTAAAGTGGAAATAATATGAGGGACAATAATGTTTCTAAAATGCATAGACTTTCCTCTTTGCTATATGTGTGTATGTGTATACATTTTAATGTTTATAAGCGTAGAATGGAAGCAATGAATTTTTTTTCCCCTCAGACCTAAGTAAACATGGCATGTGGTTCACATAGAGATGGATTTGTACATTTTTTATTTTTATTGTGGTACCTACTCTATTTTAATAAAGCAAAAGATACTTTAAATTCATGTATACATTTTTCCAATGATAAAAAGAGTAAATATTTCCTATGAAGAAACAGCAAAATAAAATAAATAAACAGCTGCATTATGGATATTAACCAGTTCAGATTCTTGTGATTCTGAGATTGAAATATGTCTAGTCATTGAGTTCAGATTTTAATGAAGAGGCAGGCACAATATGGTTCATTTACAATTTTTTTTCCCTCAAAATGTTAAGTATTTTCTTCTATATTCTTTAAGTTAGGAACTGGAAACCCACCTGAGATGACCAGGTCTTAGCTAGCTGAACAAAAGGCAGATGGCCTCTTATATTACCAGGTACATTGGGACTTAAATTCTTGTGCTACTGCCCCCTGCTTTGGTCTGATGCAAACATTTCATTAATTATGTTTCTGCTTCTGTGTCTTCTCCTGAGAATTCAGAAGCCACTTAGCACAGGCTGAATTTTCATGCTTCACTAATGTCATCAAATTGATCTTTGGTAAAAAGAAAACTGCAATTTTTTTTTTTTTTTTTTTTTTTTTTTTTTTTTTTTTTTTGGTATGATGTGCTTCACAGTTACCCTGAAATGGTTTCATCCTTCTTTAGGTAAAGAGTAAACATACTGAAACTCAAAAAGACCCTCCCTCCATTATGTCCGTTTTGTTAGATTTATTCATAGTGTTTTAGAGTCTCTTCACATTTCATTTAAGGATATTACCACACTTGGTTCATGTTTTCTTTTATACTGAAATGCAATGTGTACATCATAGAATTCAGCCTTCTAATGTATACAGTTCTTTCTTTTTACTATATTTTTAAGGTTCTTAGGTTATCACCAGTCTTTACTGCCACAACATTTTCATCATTACAACAAGAAATCCATATTTATTAGCTGTCACTTTCCCTTCCTTCCTCCCTGAGCTCTGGCAGATGCTAATTTACTTTCTGATTCTTTGCTTTCCATTCTTGGCCTCCTTTTAAACAGAATTATGCAACATGCATTTTTGTTTGTTTGTTTGTTTGCTTGTTTTTCTTTTCTTTTTCTTTGCTATTCTTTTCAACAGCCTTCTTGTCTTCATTGGAATATTTTCAAGGTTCATCTATATTGCATATTTATATTTCTTTGAATTTTTGCCATAGTTCATCTGTTTTGACAAACAACATTAGCAGAAATATTGTAAGTCACTCTGGGTCTTGTCTTGAAGAAGACAATATGTGAAAGCCATGGATTACTATTACAACTAGCCATCTGATTAAACAGTGTGGCACATTCTGAGATTACATGAACTGAAAGGGGAGAATTTGGGCTCATCTTTCTAGACATTCTCATCATGTCAATAATTAAAGAACTTGAAACCTAGCCAATCTTTCCACTGAATATTTCATGCAACCTCAGTAAACACTAGAAAGAACAAAATAAGGAGTCAGTGGTCATTCTCTTAAGTGATTTAGTTTTGAAATATAGTTTAGGTAGGAAGAGATAACTAGAACAGTGTGCAAAAATAAATCAGAGAAACAAGCTTTTGAAGATATATAAATGCATGTATATTCAAGGGTTTCCCAGGTGGCTCAGTAGAAAAGAATCTGACTGCCTAACAGAAGATGTGAGTTTGATCCCTGGGTCTGGAAGTGCCCCTGGAGTATAAAATGGCAACCCATTTCAGTATTCTTGCCTGGGAAATTTGGGCAGAGGAGCCTGGCAGGCTGCCATCCATGGGGTCACAAAGAGTCAGACATGACTGAGCACATATGGTCAGTGGTCATTCTCAAGTTATCTAGTTTTGAAATGCAGTTTATGTAGCAAGAGATAAGTGGAGCAGTGTGCAAAAATAAATCAGAGAAGCAAGCTTTTGAGTATATATATAAATACATGCATATTCAAAGATTGAGGAAAAATGCTTGAAAATATCTGACAAAGAACATGTAGCCAAAGTACATGAAGAGTCCACACAGACAGTAAGAAAACAAAGAATTAAAAAAAAAATTGAACAAAGATTATCAACAAATTAAGTCTCATCAAGAAGATATACACAAAGAAACCCACTTCAGACCTAGAGACACATACAGACTGAAAATGAGGGAATGTAATAAGATATTCCAGGCAAATGAAAATCAAAAGAAAGCTGGAAAAGCAATACTCATATCAGATAAGATAGATTTTAAATAAAGAATGTTGAAAGAGACAAGGAAAGACACTATACAATGATCACGGGGTCAATCCATGAAGAAGACATAACAATTGTAAATATATATGCACCCAACACAGGAACACTTCAATAAATAAGGCAAATGGTAATATCTATAAAAGGGGAAATTAGCAGTAACACAATAATAGTGGGGAACTTTAGCATTCAAATTACACCAATGGACAGGTCACCCAGGCAGAAAATTAATAAGTAAACCTATTCTTAAATGACACAATAGACCAGATAGATTTGATATTTGTAGGACATTCCATCTGAAAGAAGCAGAATGCACATTCATCTCAAGTAAACATGGAACATTTTCTACAATAGATCATATCATGGATCACAAACCAAGACTTGGTAAATTTTTAAAAATTGAAATAATAACCAGCATCTGTTTCCAATGACAATATGAGAAATCCATTACAAGATAAAGCTGTAAAAAACACAAACATATGGAAGCTAAACTATATGTGACTAAACAACCAATATCACTGAAGAAAACAAAGAGGAAATAAAAAAATACTTAGAGACAAATGACAACAAAAACACGGCAATCCAAAACCTAAGGTGCTCAGTAAAAGCAATTCTAAGAAGGAAGCTTATGACAGCACAATCTTACCCCAGGAAACAGGAAAAATCACAAATCAACAACCTTACATTACACCTAAAGCAACTAGAGAAAGAATAAACAAAACCCAAAGTTAATAGAAGGAACCAAAACATAAAGATCAGAGCATACATAAATGAAAAATATAAAGAAAATAATAGCAAAGGTCAGTGAAACTAAAAGCCGGCCCTTTGAGAATATGAAGTTGATGAACATTCAGTCAGACTCACCAAGGGAAGCCAAAGAGAAGATTCAAGTCAATAAAATTAGAAATGAAAGATGAGAAGTAACAACTGACATTACAGATATTTTCCATTAGTCATCAGTGATGTGTAAGAGGGATGTGCTATGGAAAGAAGGAAAGTTAGTGATGAAATTAAAAGACACTTGCTCCTTGGAAGAAAAGTTATGATCAACTTAGGCAGCATATTAAAAAGCAGATACACTACTTTGCTGACAAAGCTCTGTCTAGTCAAAGCTATGGTTTTTCCAGTGGTCATGTATGGATGCCAGAATTGGACCATAAAGAAAGCTGAGTACTTAAGAATTGATGCTTTTGAACTGTGGTGTTGGTGAAGACTTGAGAGTCCCTTGGACTGCAAGGAGATCCAACCAGTCCATCCTAAAGGAGATCAGTCCTGAATATTCATTGGAAGGACTGATACTGAAGCTGAAACTCCAATACTTTGACCACCTGATGCGAGGAACTGGCTCATTGGAGAAGACCCTGATGCTGGGAAAGATTGAAGACAGGAGGAGAAGGGGGCAACAGAAGATGAGATGGTTGGATGGCATCACAGACTCGATGGACATGAGTTTGGGTAAACTCCGGGAGTTGGTGATGGACAGGGAGGCCTGGCGTGCTGCAGGCCATGGGGTCTCAAAGAGTCAGACATGACTGAGCTACTGAACTGAACTGAAGTGAATCATAAGCTGTGGAAATAGTTTTCTCTACTCTGATTTTACCATTATTTCAAATAATGATGACATGGTCATATACTTTGTAAGCCAAATTCCAAATAAAATCTGCAAAGTCTGCATGTTCAACAATGTTTTTTAATGTTAAAATCATATAGAAGTAGCAACAAACTGAAAGACAAAATAAAACATTTTTTAAAATAGTAGATATTTGTGCAAAAAAAATGCTCTTAATTATGAAATCCATACCTACAGAAGCATGCAATTCTTTTCTTTAAAACAGGACCTCTTTTAGTACTTTCCCTTTGACACCATTAGTATATTAAATTCTTGCAAAGTACTAATGAGATGTGTCATTAGTAATTATAAATGTGTCACAGCTAATTATATTCACAGAAGTTCATACATCAGATGAAGGTGTGTTGAATACATACATAGCAGAAGAAAGCACTCTTTAAATATCAAAGTGCTCAATCATAGCACACACATTAAAATATTAAAATTTGCACTTCTGAACAACATTTCCTACCACAGAAGAGCTTCTGCACCAGCTGAAAAGTCACTGAAGAGGTACAATCTACCACCACCAAACACTGTGAAACATGAATGTGTATTTTCTCCTTTATAATTGTATTCAAGCCTGTGCAATAAAACACAGTTTTTTAAAAAATTTCACACAGCGATGCTTCTGGTGGAATGGTGTAGCTAGCCATGAGCTTTTAAATAAGCTTCATACTCATTTTAATTTTGTTCTTTAAAGGAATGAAAGGAAAAAATAATAGCTAAATGACTTGCCTTACGTCTGGTAGAAAAGATTGAAAACCAGTGATCGAACTTCTGGGACAGCAGTGCTCCATGATTTTGTAAAACCTTCTTTAGTAAGTAATACATATATATGTAATCTAAAAAAAAATGATACTGATGAACCTTTGCAGGAAAGGAATGGAGACACATGTGTAGGGAATGGACTTACACAGTGGCGGCGGGAGAGAGTGAGATGAATGGAACAGTAGCATCAACATATTTGCACAATCAGGAGTGAGATGGTGGGAAGTTTCAGTCTCAGGTGATGACCTGGGGGGATGGTGTGTGTGTGGGGGGATATAGGAATAATCACGGCTGATCTGTGTGGTGCTGGAGAAGACTCTTGAGAGTCCCTTGGACTGCAAGAAAATCCAACCAGTCCTTCCTAAAGGAAATCAGTCCTGAATATTCATTGGAAGGACTGATGCTGAAGCTGAAACTCCAATACTTTGGCCACCTGATGCGAAGAACTGACTCATCGGACAAGACCCTGATGCTAGGGGAGATTGAAGACAGGAGAAGGGGACGACAGAGGATGAGATGGTTGGATGGCACCATGGACTCAATGGACATGAGTTTGAGTAAACTCTGGGAGTTAGTGATGGACAGGGAGGCCTGGCGTGCTGCAGTCCATGGGGTCACAAAGAGTTGGACACAACTGCGTGACTGAATTGAACTGAATTGAAAAATATAGTATAAAAAGAAATGGTTAACTTCTAAACTGGGAAATGTAGAGATTTTTTAAAAATTTTCTCTGATAACCCTGTGGCCAGTATTTAAACATTTTAAAATAAACTCATCACACTACTTTTTTCAGTAATAATTTTCTCAGTGCTGCAATCACATCCTTGTTCCGAAGGCTGTATATCATGGGATTGAACATAGGAGTCACTATGGTGTAGAAGAGAGAGAGCAGTCTGTCCGTTCCTGCAGAGTGTCTGGATTTGGGCCTTAAGTAGGCAATGGTAGCAGATCCAAAGAATAAAAGCACAACCAACAGGAGAGACGAACAGGTGGAGAAGGCTTTGGCTCGCCCTCTGGCTGTTGGCAGCCTCAGAATGGTGCAGATGATTTTGATATAAGAGGCAAGGATCAGCATAAAAGGTACGCCAACAAACAGCAGAGCTACTGCATAGACTGCCAGCTCTTGCACAGAAGTGTCCCCGCAGGCCAGCTTCAGAATGGCGGGCACGTCACAGAAGAAGTGGTTAATCTGGATCGAGTGACAGAAACGCAGAGTGAAGATCCAGCACGTTTGCCCTATCTGCACTGGGATTCCACTGGCCCAGGAGCCCACAGCCAGCTGGAGGCACGTCTTTGGGGTCATGAGCAGGGGACAGTGCAGGGGGTCGCAGACGGCCACACAGCGGTCACAGGCCATCACCGCCAGGAGGAAGCACTCAGCAGCTGCCAGTACCAGGAAGAAGCACATTTGGGCAGCACAGGCCAGCAGAGAAATGCTCCCGTCCTGGGTCCAGAGGTTCACCAGGACCCTAGGGAGAGTGACGGACACATAACAGATTTCCAAGGAGGAAAAATTTGCCAGGAAAAAATACATGGGTTTCTGCAGAGCTGGGTCAAGCCAAGTTATTATTATTAAGAGGCCATTTCCAATTAAAATAATGATGTAACTGATGGTGAACACTCCAAATAATAACCCTTGTAGGTCTGGAAGATCAGAAAACCCCAGTAGTGCAAACTGGATGACTGTGGAGATGTTGTCGTTTGCTTCCATCTCTTCATATTTCATCTGTGGGAATGATTCAATCAGAGGCACTGTCATTTCATTTTTATTGACTCTTCCTTTTTGTGTATAAACTAGACTATATGTGTTCTTATTTTTCATTTCCCTATAAAAACAAAACTTATAATGCCAGGTGCTCTAAAAGTACAGAGAAGTATACCTTTTTTTTTTTTTTTTTTTTTCATTTATTTTTATTAGTTGGAGGCTAATTACTTAACAATATTGTAGTGGTTTTTGCCATACATTGACATGAATCAGACATGGATTTACATGTGTTCCCCATCCCGATCCCCCCTCCCGCCTCCCTACCTTTATTTATCATTAAATCTACCTGAAAGAAAAAACTTCAGTCTCTGTTTTCTCTACCATATATTATTTTATTGCTTAGATTCTGAAGATGCGTGATTGCAATTTTCCTATTCATCTGAACATTTAGAAATTCAAATTGAAAATTATGTTCAGTTGTAACAATGATTTCATGTTTTCAACTGACATGCTATTTTCACCTCCCTATTCTGTTTTCCATTATCATCAATTCAAAATTAATATCATTCCTGTAAATATTTTGTAAGCCACTTAAAATTGTTTTGGGGATAAAGATAGTTAATTTTTAAAATGATGATCTTCCATTGGTATTTTGAAATCTTGTTTGTCTTTGACATTATGCATATTTAGCTCTTTTAATATAAAACCAAATTAATGAGCTGACCATTGAGTATTATGGGATATGATTTATCTTTTAAAAGAGTGTACTTCAATGTAACATCTATGAAAGCAACCATCATAGATTTTTTTTTAATATCTAATTTCTCTTTTTATTCATGTATTTATTTTAGTTTGGCCACATGGCATGTAGGATCCTAGTTCCCAGACTAGGGATCAGATCTGGACCCTTGCAGTGGAATCAGGGAGCCTTAACCCCTGGATCACCAGGGAAGTTCCAGAAGTCATAATTTTTAATTCAGATTTTCCAACTTGGAGAAAAGAATCATTAAGTTGATCTTTCTGTCCAGGAACACCCAAGAGAGAAGAAGTAGGTACATCTGGCACTTATGTTCCAGCTAGGGGTTCTAACTAGAATGCTCACCTCTCACACACTTACTGCATGAAAGACACATCAGCCATAGTTCATCTCTGAGATCTTCCTAAATTATTCACATCCTTGATAATTGCTGTTGTTCTGCTAGCCCCATTTAATTCATTAATTCTTGTGGGGTTTTTTTTTTTGTGTGTGTGTGTATATGTTTGTTTATGTGAATGTGAATATGTTGAGTTGAGATTGCCCATCTTTGTTAAGCACTTGTCCTTTGCTATAGCTAGATCTTAAACTTCTTGTGATATTCATACATCTTTCTATGGAGTATATAGTATATTTTCTCAAAAGCAATTCCTTAATTTATTGAATAAATTAAAATGAATCAACTTGATTGTTTCTTTACAATAGTCCCAAGATGTAAGTGAGGATTTCTACCCCAAATTCAGAACAAGCTCCTGTACCCTCCTGTTTTATTTACTTATTTAATTCAGTGTAGACTGTAGTACTTGTATACTGATTAAAATTGCTTGTTGAAAGAATCACCAATCTTTTTAGACCAGTACAGTTCAGGCGTACCTTTTATAGAGTGTGTGTGTATCTAGAAATTATACTCTTTTCACCCACTCTTGTAGAAGTTACAAATTACATCATTGTTTTCAGTATATCATGCATAACTTTCATGGTATGTCTTAACTAATTTGAAAGTTCGCAAAGACAAAACCACTGCAAAGAAGCGACAAACCTGTATCCATATTCTAACAGTTTTAAGTGAGGACGAGGGTCAACATTTCAGCTACAGAAGTGTAGACACACATGTGGGGCAGAAGGAGCAGTCCATCCAGAACTTGAGCATCCCGAGGAACTCCTTTTCCCTTGGGACGGGGGAGCCTGGTGGGCTGCGCCTTTGGGGTCGCACAGAGTCGGGCACGACTGACGCGACTTAGCAGCTGCAGCAGCAGCAGCAGGAGAAGAAAAGCTAAATAGGAGTCTGTTTTATCATCTGCAATATTTCAGACTACTTACATATATTTATATTTTACATATAATATATATTAAGGATCAAAAGCTATTTAAACTAACTCATTATTATAGAATTTTCTCAATGAAAATGTGATTTTAAGAAACATAAAAATGCTTTAGCTGAGTCTTTAAAATGATCAGAAAAGGGGGTCTGATATGTGACATTATTAAGATATGATTTTGTGTGTATAAGACTATGAAACGGTGCCTATGTTTTTCACTACCTTATCCTGACACCTTTATCCACGTTTATTCACCCGTTTAATTCAATGCAGAGTGTAATACCTGGATACTGATTAAAACTGCTTGCTGAATGAGCTCTCGGTCTTTTCAGTCCAGCATGCACCATGCCCTACATTGATGAGTTAACCTCTGCCTTCAGAAACTACTGTCAGTCATTTTTGTTTGTTTGTTTGTTAATTTTATTGTATCTTCTTTTGATAAAAGGTCTTCTCTCATTTTTTGGATTTTATCTAAATTATTCCTTTCTGTTCAAGTAGGACAGTACATTCGAATATCCCTAGGTCAAGAAGATCCCCTGGAGAAGGGAATGGCTACCCACCCCAGTATTCTTGCCTGGAGAATTCCATAAACCGAGTAGCCTGGTGGGTTACAGTCCATGGGGTCGCAAAGAATCGTACATAACTGAGCGACTAACACTTTCACTTTTTCACACAGGGTAGTACATTTGAAAATCATACTGAAACTCAGGTTCAAAAAACAGCCAAAAGAAGTCAAAAAACAGAACTTGCAATCAAAAATACAGTGTTCTTAATTTACTGAAATCTTTTTTATTCTTAACCTTGCTTTTCTTTGTCAAATGGAGCAAGATTTTATGAATCTTAAGTGGAATTATCAATGTAAAATCATATTCAAATTAAGAAATATTAAAGTTATTCAAATCCTACCCAAGTTACGCTTAGCTTTATAAACTCAGTCTCATCAGCATTTTTCTTCTCAAACCTCGCAACGTTGGTTTCCAACTTCCAGGAACCTTTAGAGAGTACTACTGCCACACTCAGAAAGAAGAGCCGCTAAATTATTCAGCTTATGTAGCCACTTTTGTTTTTATCCAAATAACTCATGTTTGCTTTTCTGGTCTTCCCACTGTGTGAGGATTATAATAAGCAAGTACATCATCTATCATTAAAATGTACATGGTGCTATTGAAAGCAGGTTTGTAAAATCAAATTGAAGATAGGAAGTAAAAGTCTAAAATTGTGACTCCAGAAGTCTAATTCCTTGCGTGCTGCAGTTCATGGGTTCACAAAGAGTCAGTCACAACTGAGCAACTGAACTGAACTGAACTGAATTCCTTATTTGAAGTTTCTAAAGATTAAAATGAAAACATACCAAAATCTCTTTCGCATTGTCAGATTCAGTTACCATAAAAGTTATTTTTAACAAACAGTATTTTATGTTAATAAGATACAAAATCCTTTTAATAAAGTTTATTTACTATCTTGTTCCTTAGTTATATACAATTAATTTTAATGAGATATCCCCAGGTTTGATACATGCAAACTTCTTAAATACATACATAACATATAGCAATCACTTAATAAAGGTTAGCATTTAAATGATTATGATAGTGATGCAGAGGTTGGTAAACTTTGGTATAGTGGCCCACTATATTATAAAGTACTTTTGTAATTTTTTATTTGATAATATAATAATGTGCATCAGAAAATTAAAAAGGCTATCTGAATCAGGGTTTTGAAATAACAAGAATAACAACAAAAGTTTCCTTGCTAAATTTTCTGAAGTGAGGGTTTTTTGCCTGATGTTACATATAAATAGGTACATTTAAAACTAAATTTGACATTGGACAAAAATGAATCATGCTTACCTGTTTAGATTGAAGTTAAATACAATGCTTACCTTTATTAATTGAGCTATTGAGTTAAAAGCTGATAGAAACTGAATGTTTTGTGGGTTTTTTTTTTTTTTTGGTAGTTAGGTAATTTTTGACATCAAGTATTTGATACCAGGCTTAACCACCCTCTAAAATATCTGCTATCTTCATAACTAATAGTGCTCTTTAAATAGGAATTATTCTTACTCTTGGGATCAGCTTCTTCCCCAAGTTACTTTCTAATTGAACTAAACCTTTCTGCATGCCACTCAAGAAGTTTGGTACAACAAGCAAAACCATACCTGTCTATACCACACATTCTCTAAATTCTCTGTCTCTCTTCCTGTATTTGGCAATTACTAAGAAATATAAGCATGGTAAAGCAATGATTTATGATGATTGATATATTACTTTTATAAAATAAAGATGGTCTAAAAAGATGTAAATATACGCTGCCTTACAGGGAATTTTGCTTTTCTCTAAGTGTTCTGTAGTAAGAAATCCAGGACCGTCGGGGCAGCTGTATCGTCTTCAATACGGACCTTCCATCTCTAGGTCCACATGAGTCAGGTAGTCCTCAGTGCCTCCCGGACGACAGGTGGATACAAAGGAATGCTCACTCACTCCTTTTTAGATGTGCAAACTGGAAACAGAATCCTGAATTTCCAGGCATGATCCCTCATATCAGCATTAGTCACAATTTCACAATGAACTGGGAGAGAGGATGCAAATATTTCTAGCTGTGCTGCCATCTGTCCAGCCCAGACTCCCATTTCTATCAGCTGCCCTCACTTGTCACAAACTATAACTCCAAGAAGTTACTATATTGTCTCCCCAGCCAAGGATGCCCTCAAGTTAATTGTGGCAACTCTCAATACAGAGACCATCAGGTATTAGAACAGTATTTTCTGTACCACGCCCTACAAACAAACTCACAGACACAAACTCACAAAATACAATGGAGAAAGATATTAGATTTAACTATAGGAAGTGGGAATAGATTTATACTCTTATGAAGGTTAATAAGACATAGTTTAGAAATTTGATGCTCATGCATTGAAAGCTATTCAAGTGTTATATATGTACACACCAATTTTGAATTATATTATTTTGTAATTTGTTTTATTTTAATTCTAACAATTGAAATACATGCACAGCATAATCTCAGTTTTGTTTTTATTTGCATTTTGATAATGAGTAATGGCAGTGACTATCCTTTATGTGATTATTTGGCTTCTGCTGTCCGCTTTAGTAAAATATCTATTAAAGAGTTTTGTACATTTATTGGACATTTAGATTACTTCCATGTCCTGGCTCTTGTAAATAATGCTGCAGTGAGCATTGGGGTGCATGTGTCTTTTTGAATTATGGTTTTCTCAGGGTATATGCCCAGTAGTGGGATTCTTGGGTCAATGGCAGTTCTATATTAGTTTCTTAAGGAACCTCCATGCTGGTCTGCACAGTGGCTGTGTCAATTTAAGTTCCACCAACAGTGCAAGAGGGATCCTTTTTCTCTATGCCCTCTCTAGCGTTTCTTGTTTGTAGATTTTTTGATGATGGCCAGAGAGCTAGTGGGAACCTGCTTTAAACCACAGGGAGCTCAACTCATTGCTCTGCGGTGACCTAGATGATGGGGTGTCAGGGGTCAGAGGGAGGGGACATATGTATACATATAGCTAATTCACTTTATTTTACCGTGGAAACTAGCACAATATTGAATACCAATGATACATCAATGAAGAAGAAAAAAACTCATACATCTGATGTTAGATTGCTTCTTTTCTTCCTGTTGGCTTTGAGAGTTATTTGTATAATCTTTCTATATATTTCTTATTTGATATATGCAACTTTCAAATGTTTTCCCTTTTAGCTTGTATTCTCTATTTGAGCTTCCCTAATAGTTCAGTTGGTAAAGATTCCGCCTGCAATGCAGGAGACCTCAGTTCCCTTCCTGGGTCAGGAAGACTCCTGGAGAAGGGATAGGCTACCCACTTCAATATTCTTTGACTACCTTTGTGGCTCAGCTGGTTAAGAATCTCCCTGGAGTGTGGGAGACCTGGGTTCAATCCCTGGGTTGGGAAGATTCCCTGGAGAAGGGAAACACTACCCACTTCAGTATTCTGGCCTGGAGAATTCCATGGACTGTATAGTCCACGGGGTCACAAAGAGTAGGAAACAACGCAGGGATTTTGACCTTCACTTTATATTTTTGAAGGCAATTGGGACAACTTACTCTTCCTTTAGAGAGATTTTATAAACATTTTGCTGACTTTATCTTGAAAAAAATTTAGATGTAGGAGCTTATTAGGACTGTATGAATATTCACAACAAAAATAAATTGAAAATAAGCACAGATCAGTACAGATACAGGTATTATTAATAATATCTCTTGAAATCATTTTTATCTTTGGGCTACTATTTCAAGTAATGATGAAGGAGGCATAGTTGTTGTTAACCAAATTATAAGAAAATATGTAAAGTTTGCAGGTTTAACAATGCTTTTACATGTTAGAATTATACAACAACAACAAAATAGATTACAAAATGAAATACTATTTAAAATGTAAGATATTTGTCGAACAACTGCCTTCAGATCATCAAATATCTAGCTGTGGAATATCATAATTATGAAAGTCACACTTACAGACACATACAATACTTTTGTTTGAAATATCAGTAGGTCATTCCAGGGCCTTTCTTACTACTCTTCCCGTTGACTTGTGAATATATTAAATTCTTGCAAGATGCTTATGAAATGTGTCTATATTCACATGTGTCTATATCCACAGAAGTTCAGACATCATATGAAGTTGGGTTAAATGCATTCACAGAAAAGAAAAGCACACTTCCCTTGGAACATCCAAAATGTCAATCATAACACACACATTAATGGTACTAAAACCTGATATTCAGTTCAGTTCAATCACTCAGTTGTGTCTGACTCTTTGTGACTCTATGAACCGCAGCATGCCAGGCCTCCCTGTCCATCATCAACTCCTGGAGTCTACCCAAACTCGTGTCCATTGAGTTGGTGATGCCAACCAGGCATCTCATCTTCTGTTGTCCCTTCTCCTGCCTTCAATCTTTCCCAGCCTCAGGGTCTTTTCAAAAGAGTCAGCTCTTTGCATAATGTGGCCAAAGTATTGAAGTTCAGCTTCAGCATCAGTCCTTCCAGTGAACAACCAGAACTGATCTCCTTTAGGAAGGACTGGTTGGATTTCCTTGCAGTCCAAGGGACTCTCAAGAGTCTTCTCCAGCACCACAGTTTAAGAGCAAGAGTTCTTTGGTGCTCAGCTTTCTTTACAGTCCAACTTTCACATGTATACATGACCACTGGAAAAACCGTAGCCTTGACTAAATGGACCTTTGTTGGCAAAGTATTGTCTCTGCTTTTTAATGTGCATTTTTAATTTTCATAACTTTTTCTACCAAGGAGTAAGTGTCTTTTAATTTCATGGCTGCAATCACCATCTGCAGTGATTTTGGAGCCCCCAAAAATAATGTCAGCTACTGTTTCCACTGTTTCTCCATCTATTTACCATGAAGTGATGGGACTGGATGCCATGGTCTTAGTTTTCTGAATGTTGAGCTTTAAGCCAACTTTTTCACTCTCCTCTCTCACTTTCATCAAGAGGCTCTTTAGTTCTTCTTCACTTTCTACCATCAGGGTGGTGTCATCTGCATATCTGGAGTTATTGATATTTCTCCTGGCCATCTTGATTCCAGCTTGTGCTTCCTCCAACCTAGCATTTCTCATGATGTACTCTGCATATAAGTTAAATAAGCAGGGTGACAATATATATCCTTGTTGTACTCCTTTTCCTATTTGGAACCAGTCTTTTGTTCCATGGCCAGTTCTAACTGTTGCTTCCTGACCTGTATACAGATTCTCAAGAGGCAGGTCAGGTGGTCTGATATTCCCATCTCTTTCAGAATTTTCCCCCATTTATTATTCAGCTGTTAAAAAGAGTAAAATGATTCCATTTGCAACAACATGGATGGTTCTAGAGACTGTCATACTGAGTGTGGTCAGACATAGAAAGAGAAATATCATATTATATCATTTAATTGCAGAATCTAAAAAAAAAAAAAAGTGACATGTACACACTGCTGTATTTAAAATGGATGTCCACCAATGACCTGCCTATTGCACAGGGAGTGCTGCTCAATGTTATGTAACAATGTAAATGGGGAATTGTTTGAAGCAGAAAAGATACATAATGTGAACTTAGGGGACAGCACTATTTCTATGGGGCTGTGATTCTTGCTTTCCTAAATTTCAGAAACAAAACTATTATTGTTTTCTCCATCTAGATTGTCATCTTTGTCATCCTTATTATAATCATCATCCTAGATTACATTACAGACTATATATGAAAGTATATAATTTTAATTAGAAGGTATATATACATATAGATGCTATGAATAAAATGCATAAGTAACTAAACCTGGTACACCATATTTACTCCCTAGATGGTAAAGCAAGCAAATGGACTGAGAAGAGAAACATAACTAGCTTCAAAACAGGAGCTAACATTGCCTTATACACATGTGTACAATTATAACTAAAACAACAAAAGAGCATAATTGTCAAAAGAACTCCAGTGGACATATTCTCCAAATGAGTTGCTGATTGTGCTTGTGTGTGTGTGTGTGTGTGTGTGTGTGTGTGTGTGCGCGCGCGCTCAGTCGTATCTGACTCTGTGTCCGCCTAGACTGCAGCCCACCAGGCTCCTCTGTTCATGGAATTTTACAAGCAAGAAGACTGGAGTGAGTTGCTCTTTCCTTTGCAGGGGAACTTCCTAACCCAGGGATCTAACTCTTGTCTCTTGCATTCCTGCATTGGCAGGCAGATTCTTTACCACCATGCCATCTGAATGTAATTGGGAGGATACCTGTTAATGATTCTATTGACAGATGCTCATTTTCCTGGTGAATATCAGTTCAAAGGGTTAAATATTATATCACTTAGAGAAGGTTAAAAATATAGAGGATTAGGCAAGGCACACCAATGTAAATGCAATTGTGGAAGCTTTGTGTAATTCTGAAAATAGCTTCTAACATTTTCTTCACATTAAAAGCACATATATTTTATTTTTAAAATATGAAATAGCATAGGGGTAGCTTGGAAGACAGTGATGAAAAGATGAAATAATTCAAAGCAGATTATTTTGGGGCCAAAGTTGCTACATAGAATATAGAAATATGTACAAAGTAAAGTGTTGAGACAAACAGGGAGATTCTTCTATGATGTGCAGTTAGGAAAAGTACTCAGTGCATGAAAAATTTTCTTTTGGTATGATGATTGAAGTAATTCCTCATGAGGGTATAGTGGGCTAAATAAACATACTCCTAGTGACTATTGATTCTTTGAAGTCTCTAGATTTTGCCAGGCCTCTGACATAGGGCATGGTAATATGCAATCACTCATTCACTTGTTCATTCCTCCTTCAAATAGTCATTATTTAACTGCTACTGGTCAGTTTCCATGCAATTGAATCAAAAAGGGCCAAAAATGAAAGTGGAAAACTATAAGGAATCTTTCAGATTTTAAGGTATATTTAAGCCAAAAGTCTTAACAACTTGAATTCTCTTTTGTTTTCATAAAGTATGCAGCAAACATTACTCTTTATTCACAATAGAGGATTATTTAGGTATGAACTATTGAAGACCCCTTCACTAATTAGCCTGCCAGGCTCCTCCATCTGTGGGGACTCTTCAGGCAAGAATACTGGAGTGGGTAGCCATTCCCTCCTCCCTGGATCTTCCCAATCCAGGGATCGAACCCAGGTCTCCTGCATTACAGGCGAATTTTTTTTTACCGTCTGAGCCACCAGGGAAGCCAAAAAATATTTAAGCACAGTCAATGGTGGATTATTTTAAACTATCTAAAGTATCTTATTGTTATGCCCCATGTCCTAATCCCCGAGCGGGAAGAGAGAAGGCTTCCAAGACAATGCAACTCGCAAAAAGGAAAGTTTATTACTGACTCGAGCCAGGGCCCTCTGCCGCAACCAACGCAGTGGTGCGGGACAGAGAAGCCAGAGCCCAAGCTGTTATACAAATTTATAGGGTGAGCACACACCGTTGGTTGTTGGTTTAAGCGGATTGGTTACAAGCTCGCAAAAAGGAAAGTTTATTACTGACTCGAGCCAGGGCCCTCTGCCGCAACCAACGCAGTGGTGCGGGACAGAGAAGCCAGAGCCCAAGCTGTTATACAAATTTATAGGGTGAGCACACACCGTTGGTTGTTGGTTTAAGCGGATTGGTTACAAGTTTGCAAAGCAATTTCATTGGTCAAAACTTTCGCGCGGGTGGGACTTTTCTGGGGGTTTCTGCCCCATTCCTAATTTCCTAATTGGCAAACAGCGGTCAGTATTAAGTGAAAGCTAATTGGTCCTAATTGGCAAACAGTGGTCAGTGTTAAGCAAAAGCTAATTGGTTGTATCCAGGTGGCCTGATAATCTTACCAGGTAGGAAGGCCTACTCTAATCTAAGCTGCGTTACTTCTGCTCGCCTCACATTCCCCCCTGTCTGTTGTTCAAGTAGAGGAATCTTCCTCTTTTCCATCTTGGGCCACTGACACTGTAAGTGGACCCAGGAGGGTGGAAGTTAAGGTAGTCAGCCAGGGGGAGTGCTGAAACCAAGACTCAAACCATCTGCTGGGCTTCCCGTTCTCTCTTTCGTTGCGCCAGTCCCTCTGTCACTTTTACCATAGATTCTCTTACCACTCTTGTATGGTCTGCAAAGAAACCTCGCAGACCCTACCCTTTTGGAGAAAATCAAGTCTAACCCTCTCTCATTCTGCAAGACCACCTCAGACAAGGAAGTCAAACCCTTCTCTAAGTGACTGATTGCATCTACAGCGGCTCGTAGGGAGGAAAGCCCTTGGCCTTGCAGAGATAGTGAAGCTTGGTTAAATTGCCCCCGTATCTGAGGTACTTGGCCCTGGGGATTGCGCCACACTCGGGGCTACCAAATCTCTGTTTCCTATGTCCCGTTCCCAGGGCCCATTACAAGAGGTTACACAGCTCCAGCTCATGCAATAATAGCTTTCCATGCCACCACAGGTTTTCCAGTTATTTCTTACGTTGCCCGGCACGCGAAGAACCCCTCTTGGCTGAGTTTTCTCCCGGTTCCCACGGCTCCCCATGGCCCGAATTGTGGGTATTTTCCCTGGCTCCTTCCCTGGGGAAGATTCCCCTTAGGTCAAAGTAAAGATCTGGCCACCAGGTGTTCAGAGGGTGGATTCCTGAGGTCTCATTGAGCAGCTCATGAGTCTGCCCGTCGCTGACCAGCAGGAGAATTAGGATACCTCCCAGCGAACGAGTTTCAGTTTCAAAGCATTTGACGGGTGAGGACTCGCCTTCCATTCTGCTCGCGCTTTGGCTTGCCGTACGTGATGGCAGTGAACCCAGGGTCCAATCCCGTTGACCTTGACAGTGGTAGGAGTGGTAAGAACAACATAAGGGCCTTTCCATCCAGGTTCTAATACACACAGGAGGGGGTCTTCCATACAGAATCTCAAAAGGGGTAAGATTCAGCTTATAAGGGGTGTTACACGCCCGAAAGAGTGTGAAAGGAAGGAGGGTCACCCAGTCCCCGCCAGTCTCTATTGCCAACTTTGTCAAAGTTTCTTTTAGGGTCCGATTCATTCTCTCAACCTGTCCTGAGCTCTGGGGATTATATTCACAATGTCATTTCATCCCCAGAGCTTGGGCCAGCCCTTGTACAATCTGGCTCACAAAGGCAGGTCCGTTATCAGAGCCCATAGTCACCGGCAGCCCATACCTAGGCACCATCTCCTCTAAGATCTTTTTAGCAACCACTATTGCTGTCTCTCCCTTAGTGGGGAAGGCTTCCACCCACCCCGAGAAGGTATCTACCAGAACCAACAGATAGCGATACCTGTAGTTACCTGGCCTTCCCTCAGTGAAATCTATCTCCCAGTGTTTCCCTGGCTCTTCCCCTTGGTACCTCGTTCCCATGTGCTGCTTTTCCCCTGTCCTCATCAGCTGGCATGCTTTGCAAGCCTGGATTATCTCTCGTCCAGTTGCATTTTCCTCAAACACTGATCAACACGCAGATTCAGTCCATATTTGCTTTCATTTATCTACTGAGTGTACCCAAGCTTCTTCTTCAGAGACTCTGGCATCTCAGGGGGAGGAGGGCGAGGGAGCCTGAAGTAGACCTTCACAGAATCATAGATAAACCACTGTAGTGCAGTCAGAGTGCTGATCATGATGATGCGGGCAAAGAGTGCCTTCCATACACCTCTAAATCCAAGTCTCTTGAGGACCTGAGAGGCACTGCTACTCTTCTCTTTATTCAACACAGACACCACGGAATCGGCAGGGTGGGAAACAAAGGCACAGAAGACTCCAGCTATGTAACCTGCCACAAATGTGACAACCAGCTGCTCTGGCTTTGAACATTCGCTTCAGGCTTAGGAACCACAAACCTGTACAATGCTTCAACAGTACGTTCAAAGCAGGCAAACTCCATCATGGTATATGGTATCTGTCTCATCCAAAGAGGAGCAACCCCCTTGTAGAACGCCTTTAAGCCTTCTTCCTTATATATTTTGGGAGCTGCATCCCTCAGAGTGTTAGCATAACCTGGTTGGGTTTGAATTTGAACCTTAGCAGCTTCCATAGGAGCCAGAGCAATGTCAGCAAAGAATTCAGCACTGGCAGAGGCAGCCAAATACAGTGATGTGTGCCACAGATAGGCATTCTCCTCACCAAGCATGTTGCTGTACAAAATCTTGAAGACTTCATAAAAGCCAAACTTGCAGAGTCCCTGCAGGGAGTGGCCAATGAAGGTCGGGGCCCATCCTTTGGCCAAACCACGGAAACCATCCTCTTTGAGAGTAACTGAAAATCCATTAAAATGCCCTTGTACTTCTTTGGGTCCACCTGCATACGGCATTTCACTAAATCCAGAGGAACAACAGCAGTGTGTGTCAGACCACAACTTAATACCCCACCAAAGCCACACAGTGCATAAAACTTCGTGGAGCCATATTCACAACTGTACTCTTCTACTGTGGCAGCTCCAGCGTTCCTTTGCCCATCTTTTACATAGCTGCTCCCATTGGTGAACCATGCTAGCTCACTGTTGTCTAGAGTTACATCAGTTAAGCCTTTTCATGCCTCCAGGGCCTCAGCCAGTATTAAGAGGTCCCCGGTGGCATGGCTGCATGCCTCCTCCGTGGTTCCAGCCAACATAAGGACGTCTACGTATTGTAGCAGAATAACCTCTTGGTGGCAAGTCTGATATTCACAGAGGTCCTCACTCAGAGCCTCATTAAACAAGGTAGGGGAGTTCTTGAACCCCTGTGGGAGGCAGGTCCAAGTTAATTGTATTACCGGTTGGCCTTCCCCCTCGGTCCACTCAAAGGCAAATGTCTCCTGACTCTGGGCCACCAGGGGTAGGCTGAAAAAGGCATCTTTCAAGTCCAACACAGTGTACCAAGTGTACTCAGGCAGCAAACTGCTCAGGAGGGTATACAGGTTAGAGACAGTGGGGTGTATGTCACTCACCTGTTTGTTGACTTCTCGCAGGTAATTTGTCCCCCCTGGCTTCTTCACCAGCAGTAAGGGGGTGTTCCAAGGGGATTGACACTGCTTGAGAATTCTGGCATCCATGAGACGTCGAATGTGGGGAGTGATCCTCCGCCGAGCTTCCTGGCTCATGGGGTACTGTCTCACCCTCACAGGAGTTGCCTAGGCCTTTAGCTAGATGACGACCAGATGTCTCTGTTTGGCCAGTCCCATCCCTGCCATTTCAGCCCAGGCCAACAGGTGTTTATTCATCTCTTAAGGCTAAGGATAAGACATGTATCGGCTGTCCAAGTCCATCCATCACTGTCATTCTCCCAGCTCTGTAGGCTTAACTGAATAAAACCCAATGGCCTTTCCTTTCTTCCACATAATCTTAGCATAATCAGTACTGCTATGGCACAGCAATGGGATCTCATTTCTCTCCATTTCCTGCTTTAACCACTCTCCCCCCAAGAGTTCTCACCTGCTTAAGCCCCTCTCTAGAAGGGACAGATGTTTTCATAATATCATCAATAGCCCACCACTGATCAGCAAGGTAAAGTGCCACAGCTGTGAGTGAGTCCTCAGGTGCAAAAAGAGCAAGAACTTTCTGGGTCTGATCTTCACCATAGAGAGGTACAAAGCCTACATTTGACAGACTAATAGGAAAACATTCTGGATTTTCAGGGTCCCCACACCTCAGATCTAACATGTAATCTTCAGCAGAATTTTCCAGTTCCTCATGACTGCAATTATCCAACATATCCACAGGGAATGCCATCGGTCAAAATGAATCTGAGCATTAAATTTAGTCAACAAGTCTCTTCCAAGTAGAGGGCCTGGGCATTCTGGTATCACCAAAAAAGGAATGGGACACCTGGTGGGTCCCCAGATCTACTTTTCATTCTGTGGTCCAATAATATCTTTTTGTCCCCGTGTCCAAAGTTTCACCAGGATCCTAGGGAGAGTGACGGATGTGTAACAGATTTCCAAGGAGGAAAAATTTGCCAGAGAAAAATACATGGGTTTCTGTAGTGCAGGGTCAAGGCAAGTTATTATTATTAAGAGGCTATTTCCAGCTAAGATAATGATGTAAATGATGGAGAACACCCCAAATAGTAACCCTTGGAGGTTTGGAACGTCCAGAAAACCCCAGGAGAACAAATTGTATAGCTGTGGATACATTGTCTTCTGCTTCCATCTCTTCATATTTCCTCTGTGGGAATGACTCAATCAAAAGTACCATTATTTCACGTTTTGACTTTTATTTCCTCATGTATAAACAGGATTCTATGTCCTCTTGTTTTTCCAATTCCCTAAAGAAACAAAACCTATTACTAATAAGACCTGTGAAAATGTAGTGAAATATATTTTTCATTAATGTTAAGTATATTTTTTAGAAAATATATCTCTAATCTTCTTGAAGAGATCTCTAGTCTTTTCCGTTTTGTTGTTTCCCTCTATTTCTTTGCATTGGTTGCTGAGGTAGGCTTTCTTACCTCTCCTTGCTATTCTTTGGAACTCTGCATTCAAATGAGTATATCTTTCCTTTTATCTTTTGCTTTTGGCTTCTCTTCTTTTCACAGCTATTTGTAAGGCCTTTTCAGACAGCCATTTTGCCTTTTTGCATTTCTTTTTCTTGGGGATGGTCTTGATCCCTGTCTCCTATACAATGTCATGAACCTTCGTCCATAGTTCATCAGACACTCTGTCTATCAGATCTAGTCTCTTAAACCTAATTCTTACTTCCACTGTAGAGTCATAAGGGATTTGATTTAGGTCATACCTGAATGGTCTAGTGGTTTTCCCTACTTTCTTTTATTTAAGTCTGAATTTGGCAATAAGGAGTTCATGATCTGAGCCACAGTCAGCTCCCGGTCTTGTTTTTGCTGACTATATAGAGTTTCTCCATCTTTGGCTGCAAAGAATATAATCAATCTGATTTCAGTGTGGACCATCTGATGATGTCCATGTGTAGAGTCTTCTCTTGTGTTGTTGAAAGAGGGTGTTTGCTATGACCAGTGCGTTCTCTTGGTAGAACTCTATTAGCCTTTGCCCTGCTTCATTCTGTACTTCAAGGCCAAATTTGCCTGTTACTCCAGGTGTTTCTTGTCTTCCTACTTTTGCATTCCAGTCCCCTATAATAAAAAGAACATCTTTTTTTGGATGTTAGTTCTAGAAGGTTTTGTAGTTCTTCATAGAACCATTCAACTTCAACGTCTTCAGCATTACTGGTTGGGGCATAGGCTTGAATTACCGTAATATTGAATGGTTTGTCTTGGAAATGAACAGAGATAATTATATTGTTTTTGAGATTGCATCCAAGTTCTTCATTTCTAGCTCTTTTGTTGACTATGATGGCTACTCCATTTCTTCTAGGTATTCAGTGGTTTGCTAATGTTTACATATACTTTCAGTATGGAAATCCAATATATGAGGCAGTTATTAATTGATTCTCTGTTTTGTCAAGTATGTTGGCTCTCACAGAATAATGACCCTCAAAGACACATTTTATAAAGAAGGCTGAGTGCCGAAGAATTGATGCTTTTAAACTGTGGTGTTGGAGAAGACTCTTGAGAGTACCTTGGACTGCAAGAAGATCAAACCAGTCAATCCTAAAGGAAATCAATCCTGAATATTCACTGGAGGGACTGATGCTGAAGCTAAAGCTCCAATACTTGGACCACTGATGCGAAGAGCCGACTCTTTAGAAAAGACCCTGATGCTGGGAAAGACTGAAGGCAGGAGGACAAGGGGACGACAGAGTTCAAGATGGTTGGGTAGCATCACCAATTCTATGGACATGAGTTTGAACAAGCTCTGGGAGATGGTGAAGGACAGGGAAGCCTGGCGTGCTGTAGTCCGTGGTCTCACAAAGAGTCGGACAGGACTGAGCGACTGAATAGCAACAACAAGATGCCTATATATGACAACCTTGTGTGTGCATGCTAAGTCACTTCAGCGGTGTCTGCTTGCACCACCCTATGGGCTGTCGATAGCCAGGCTCCTCTATCCAGGGGATTCTCCTGGCAGGAATCCTGGAGTGGGTTGCCATGCCCTTCTCCAAGCTATCGTGCCAATCCAGGGATCAAACCCACGTCTCCTGCAGTTCCTGCACTTCAGTCTGGTTTTTTACCACTGAGACACTGAGGAAGGGCATATATGACAACCTTAATCATTCTAAACATAATTAGTTCAATGAATCCACCTAGAAAAGTTCACATCTGAGTTACTGCATGCACATACACAAATTCTTTTTATCTATGTATCTATCATCTATCCAAATGCTTTAAACACGAAATATAAATGTACATATATAAATATGTATATCTTTTGTGTGTAAAGCTTATTATGGAAAAGCTCAATCATCTTCCTTTTTGAAATTTCAACATCATCTCTCTAAAAGTTTGTTTCATAATTTATATATTTTTCAACTCTTCCCTTAGACTATATGTTCACCTTCTCTTTATCTTCCAATTCTATTATTCTATTTCCATATATGTTCTCTGTACTAATTATATGATAAGCTTATTTCACAATAAGCGTACATGCTTTCATGTCACAGCTAAAGATATAGTTTATCAATATGAAGGTTACATATAGCAAAACACTATTCCAAGAAACAATTATACATATGATACCTATATAAATATAAACATACAGATACCTTTAAAAAAAGGAAAGAAAGAGATGTCTACCATTATTCCCTGAACTTTCTTTTCCAGCAAAGAATCCATAGCTATTAATACAATCAAGATGCACAATGAAGACATATTCACTTTTCACTTTCCCCGAATCAGGCTATTAATCTTGGAGACATCTTGCACATATTATTGACCTTCCCATTCTTTGTTGTCAGTTGACTTCAGTCCACAAAAGCAATATTATCCTAAAGTACACTCACACACACAGACAAGCATATATACCTACATAAATGAATATCTGTTTTCGTGTTTCTAAATAATAAAATTGTGTTTGCTTAGTTTCTCAGGATTATAAGTGACTTGTTTTAGGAATAGTACAATGCAAAGTGGTAACAAAGGATTATGTTGCTAATAAAGATATTTGTAATTTACAAAGCACTGGTAGTATTTGCACACATTCATTGTATTTTAAAAACAAGTAATACAGATACAGATTTTTGGCAAGCTATTACCACTGAATGTGGTAACTAGTTTAGATATGGTTTGTTAGTTGCCAAGCCAAAGTGAAAATAATTTCTGAAGCTGTCCACTGACATTTTTAGCTTGTGAAACGTCAGTATCTACCCAAAAAAGTCGTAATGCTTCAAGACATCACTTTTATTTGCTATTCTCTACAAAAAGAGATTGATCCAATCACATCTTATTGATATATCAGTATTTTTAAATGCTGCCCCCCCCATTAGTTATCTCTTTTCCCTAAAAAAGTTTTTTTTTTTTTTTAATTAGGTAAGAAGGACAGAAAAAAGAGAGGATTTCTTAATTTCCTTCTCAATCTTTTCAACATATAATAGCTTCAGGATTTATCCAACTTCTGCCTAGAAATGTTCTTGGAATTCTGGTGTTGCTGTTATTACAGTTCTCTTTCTTTCTTTCTTTCTTTTTTTTTTTTTTTATAAGTTGGAGGCTAATTACTTCACAACATTTCAGTGGGTTTTGTCATACATTGCTATGAATCAGCCATAGAGTTACACGTAATCCCATCCCGATCCCCCCTCCCACCTCCCTCTCCACTCGATTCCTCTGGGTCTTCCCAGTGCACCAGGCCCGAGCACTTGTCTCAAGCATCCCACCTGGGCTGGTGATTTGTTTCACCATAGATAATATACATGCTGTTCTTTTGAAACCTCTCACCCTCACCTTCTCCCACAGAGTTTGAAAGTCTGTTCTGTACTTCTGTGTCTCTTTTTCTGTTTTGCATATAGGGTTATCGTTATCATCTTTCTAAATTCCATATATATGTGTTAGTATGCTGTAATGTTCTTTATCTTTCTGGCTTACTTCACTCTGTATAATGGGCTCCAGTTTCACCCATCTCATTAGAACTGATTCAAATGAATTCATTTTAATGGCTGAGTAATATTCCATGGTGTATATGTACCACAGCTTCCTTATCCATTCATCTGCTGATGGGCGCCTAGGTTGCGTCCATGTCCTGGCTATTATAAACAGTGCTGTGATGAACATTGGGGAGCACGTGTCTCTTTCAGGTCTGTTTTCCTCAGTGTGTATGCCCAGAAGTGGGATTGCTGGGTCATATGGCAGTTCTATTTCCAGTTTTTCAAGAAATCTCCACACTGTTTTCCATAGTGGTTGTACTAGCTTGCATTCCCACCAACAGTGTAAGAGGGTTCCCTTTTCTCCACACCCTCTCCAGCATTTATTGCTTGTAGATTTTTGGATAGCAGCCATCCTGACTGGCGTGTAATGGTACCTCATTGTGGTTTTGATTTGCATTTCTCTGATAATGAGTGATGTTGAACATCTTTTCATGTGTTTGTTAGCCATCTGTATGTCTTCTTTGGAGAAATTTCTGTTTAGTTCTTTGTCCCACTTTTTGATTGGGTCATTTATTTTTCTGGAATTGAACTGCAGGAGTTGCTTGTATATTTTTGAGATTAATCCTTTGTCTGTTTCTTCATTTGCTATTACTTTCTCCCAATCCGAGGGCTGTCTTTTCACCTTACTTATAGTTTCCTTTGTAATGCAAAAGCTTTTAAGTTTCATTAGGTCCCATTTGTTTATTTTTGCTTTTATTTCCAATATTCTGGGAGGTGGGTCATAGAGGATCTTGCTGTGATTTATGTTGGAGAGTGTTTTGCCTATGTTCTCCTCTAGGAGTTTTATAATTTCTGGTCTTACATTTAGATCTTTAATCCATTTTGAGTTTATTTTTGTGTATAGTGTTAGAAAGTGTTCTAGTTTCATTCTTTTACAAGTGGTTGACCAGTTTTCCCAGCACCATTTGTTAAAGAGGTTGTCTATTTTCCATTGTATATCCTTGCCTCCTTTGTCAAAGATAAGGTGTCCATAGGTTCGTGGATTTATCTCTGGGCTTTCTATTCTGTTCCATTGATCTATATTTCTGTCTTTGTGCCAGTACCATACTGTCTTGATAACTGTGTCTTTGTAGTAGAGTCTGAAGTCAGGCAGGTTGATTCCTCCAGTTCCATTCTTCTTTCTCAAGATTACTTTGGCTATTCGAGGTTTTTTGTATTTCCATACAAATTGTGAAATTATTTGTTCTAGTTCTGTGAAAAATACCATTGGTAACTTGATAGGGACTGCCTTGAATCTATAGATTGCTTTGGGTAGAATAGCCATTTTGACAATATTGATTCTTCCAATCCATGAACACGGTATGTTTCTCCAACTGTTTGTGTCCTCTTTGATTTCTTTCATCAGTGTTTTATAGTTTTCTATGTAGAGGTCTTTTGTTTCTTTAGATAGATATACTCCTATGTATTTTATTCTTTTTGTTGCAATGGTGAATGGTATTGCTTCCTTAATTTCTCTTTCTGTTTTCTCATTGTTAGTGTATAGGAATGCAAGGGATTTCTGTGTGTTAATTTTATATCCTGCAACTTCACTATATTCATTGATTAGCTCTAGTAATTTTCTGGAAGAGTCTTTAGGGTTTTCTCTGTAGAGGATCATGTCATCTGCAAACAGCGAGAGTTTCACTTCTTCTTTTCCTATCTGGATTCCTTTTACTTCTTTTTCTGCTCTGATTGCTGTGGCCAAAACTTCCAAGACTATGTTGAATAGTAGTGGTGAGAGTGGGCACCCTTGTCTTGTTCCTGGTTTCAGGGGAAATGCTTTCAATTTTTCACCATTGAGGGTGATGCTTGCTGTGGGTTTGTCATATATAGCTTTTATTATGTTGAGGTATGTTCCTTCTATTCCTGCTTTCTGGAGAGTTTTAATCAAAAATGAGTGTTGAATTTTGTCAAAGGCTTTCTCTGCATCTATTGAGATAATCATATGGGTTTTATCTTTCAATTTGTTAATGTGGTGTATTACATTGATTGATTTGTGGATATTAAAGAATCCTTGCAGTTCTCTTTCTTTTACCCTCCCCTGTATTCAATCACTTCCATTAGATTTTAGTAGGTTATGATAGCCGTATTATCTGCGAATCATGGTGATTTATTTTTTACTTGGTTCTCAATAAAAGTTGGTTTTTTCTTCTTCACTTTATTATCAGAATTGGTCACATGTCATCTGGCTGTTTTCTCCCAGGGAGAAAGTGTTACTGCACCTCCCTATCCATGTGGAAGTAGCCAGCACCACATAATGTGCACAGAACTGGCATATATTTTTACGGGAACAAACTTTAAAAGTAATGGTTCAAGTTTCATCATACTTTCTAACTTTGAGTAATGGTGACTGGTCATATTCTGCAATGATCTGTTGCCTGTCTATATGAAGGATTATTATATATACATGGAATTTTGAAACATATGTAACTACAGAAATAGCACACATGACTAATAATTGCGATTTCCTTGTCCAGAATAAATACAAATGTGTTATTTTGATTACCTGAATAGCACAAGTTTATTGTAATAAACTGTACAATTTCAATAAAACAAAGGGAAACATAGAATGATTTACTCTGTGATCTCCATAATTAATAATGATGATTATTTTTGTATTGACCATTTTTAATATGTGTATGTATGTAAGGTTTAAAGTGTATAATACTTGTGCTTTTATAGCAGATACTTACTTTTACAAAAATTTAAATCCTTTCCCTTTTACCCTAACTTTCCTATCCCTATTATCATCTCTAGGAAAATATATTATATGACTTGTGAATATTCCCATCACTTTTTCCAAGCTCATCTTACTGTACATAAAGATTTCAATAATATCTTTTGTTTTATCAACTCAACAAATCTTATTATGGATTTAATGATATACACATAAATGATGACTAATAATTGCTAATATCATTGTACAATATCATTTATTAAACTACATTCCCAATGAGAGGTACTTTTCACTCTAAGAAATTATTTCTCTGTAGAATAATTGCTAGGCCAAACTATACATAACATTTTAATTAATGTGCATTACTAACTTAGTTTTAAAAATTTCCATGACAACTCTATGGAACTGAATAATATGCTTTCCAATAAGTGATATAACTGAGTCTGTATTACAACTGGGCCTCTTATAGCAGTTCTTGTCTAAAGCTCTTACTACAAAAGAACATTTCACAATAAGGTTATAGAATTCCCGAGCTATTTTTTGCTATTGCTGACCCACACACTACAGTATAACTGGAGACAGAAAGGTTTCTCAGTGTTACAAGTAATTTTTATTTTGGTAATAGACTTTATAGACAGATAAATTGAGTTTAAGATAAATATCTGTTGAAAATTTGTAACACACATATAAGAAATCAAGTTCTGAAATACAAGTCACTTTTTCCATGAACTAAGGTGTTTACCTGGCCATTTTCTCAGGGCCATCATGACATCCTTGTTCCTCAGACTGTATATCACGGGGTTAAACACAGGCGTCACGATCGTGTAGAAGAGAGAAAGCACTCTGTCAGTTCCTGCTGAGCCCTGCGTCTTGGGTCTTAAATATGTGGCAATGGCTGATCCGAAGAACAATGCCACGACCATAAGGTGAGATGAGCAGGTGGAAAAGGCTTTGCCCCGACTCGTGGCTGAGGGCAGTTTAAGGATTGTGGAGATGATTCTGCCGTAGGAGACGAGTATCAGCAGAAATGGAACCAAAACAAACAGCGCAGCAACTGTGAAGACCAACAGTTCATTCAGAAAAGTGACCCCACAGGCCAGCTTGAGTATGGGAGGGATGTCACAGAAGAAGTGGTTGATGAGGTTAGAACCACAGAAGGGCAGAGAGAAAATCTGGCATGTCTGGCCTATTTGGATTGGGATTCCACTGATCCAGGACCCAGCCACTAGCTGGACACACACCTTGGGGTTCATAACTAGAGGGTAGCCAGAGGGCTACAAATGGCCGCATAGCGATCACAGGCCATTCACGGCCAGAAGGAAGCACTCGGTGGCCCCAAGTGTAAGGACGAAGCACATTTGTGTGGCACAAGCAACCAGAGAAATCGTTCTTCTTTGTGTCCCAAGACTTGTGAGCATTCTGGGGAGTGTAACAGACACATAACAAATCTCCAAAAGGGAAAAGTTGCCAAGGAAAAAATACATGGGGGTCTGGAGACCAGGGTCTAGTTTTGTTATCAGAAATATGATGCCATTGCCCATCAAGATAATTATATAGATGAGTAAGAACAGTCCAAATAAAAACTTCTGGAGATGAGGAACATCAGCAAAGTCTAGGAGAACAAATTCCGTCAATATAGTGAGATTACCTTCTGGTGCTTTTTCTTGATGTTCCATCTGTGAATAAGGGTAAATGTATTATCTGCTTTTTATTTTTACCACCAGGAATCAGTGCCTGTTTTATAAGTTGTATCAGGGTATCCAGGTTGATTTTCATGATCAATGCAACTGCTTCTATTTTAAGAATTTTATTATTTATGCATTTCCCCTTTCTCAGTTTATAATCCATGTGTTATCACCATACACTGTCCCTTGAAATATCTTTTAGGGCATTCTTTCTGAATACAGTCCAAAGACAAAAAAGTTAAAAGTGTTAGTCGTTCAGTCGTGTCTGACTCTCTGATCCCAAGGACTGTAACCCGCCAGGCCCCTCTGTCCATGGGATTTCCTAGACCAGAATACTGGAGTGGGTTGTCATTCCCTTCTTCAGGGAATCTTCCCGATTCAGGGATCAAATCAAACCCAGGTCTCCTGCATTGCAGGCGGATTCTTTATCGCCTGAACCACCAGAGAAGCCCCGAATGCCCCGCTCAGCACAGACATTGGACAAACTGATAGACAGACCCACGGTGTTGTCATGTGATCTCAGTTTTAAATACTGACGTTTTTTTGTGGCCATGTTTCACTGTTTGTGGGATCTTAGTACCCCAACCAGAGATTGAACCTCAGGCTCATGTCAGTGAAAGTACAGGGTCCCAATCATTGGACTGCTAGGGAATTCCCTCAAATATCTACATTTTTTGACAAGTTTATTGTATTTCTCTATGACTTTACATACTTCAGTAGCACTATTAATATAACAGAAATTATCTCCCTTGTATATTTTCAGCTACATATTTCAACTCTTCATTTCCCTCCCATCACTTGATGATCTTGATCATACATGTCTTATATACAATTCACATTATTAGGCAGTTTATAAAAAATATGAGAGAATATTTTATTTTATTGTACATAGGGGAATAAAATACATATATTTCAGTAAGATGCTATGTGGGGGCTATCAGAGGGTTTTATTCTGGAAAAGTTGTGTGGGAATAGATAAAGAGAGAAACAATTCAGAGGGTCACTGTGGGAAAAGAGGGGTCACCTGGAATGTGCTCACTAGCTGTGTAAGATACTTCCTGTCACGCTTTACCCCATGTTCTGTGTGCATCTCTAATGTCTTTGCTGTTCCTCAAGTAATAATAATAATTCAGATAACAGTTTCTAAACTCACTTTTCTTGAGCTAGGATATTGAGATTTAGCAATGATGGATGCATTGCTCATTTGCACATTGGTTTTGTGATTGCAAATCAGTGCCTATTTTTAAAATCATACTTAAGTTTGAATCCTGTTATTTATCATTGGTTGTATTAAGTAATTGCTTAAACTTTCTGTTTACTTTCTTATTTGAGATAATTAAATATGATATTATTTATAAAATTACCTATTACTTTTAATATGTTTAAGTCATAGTCCTATAATTATAATTACTAACATGGTATAATGTTCTTAAATCTTTAGTTGCCAGGGTTGTAACATGCTCCCTGGAAAATTGTTTTTGGTAGAGGTATTGAGTTACTCATTGACGATTACTTTTTTCCATTTTTTCCTTTAATCAGGGCCAGGAGTAGGATACAGTCTTACCTAAATAAGGGAGGAGACTCCTCCAGTACAGAATCTAAGAGCACACGCTCAGTTTCGGGGCTGATTCTGCATTGCACCATTGTTAAAGTGACTGCCTCCTTAAATCTTCCACCCCAGGCATCACTGACTCAACATGAGTCCAGCCCTGCTTCTCAGTCCCCCACCCTCTATGTTTCAAGTTTTCCACCAAGCACAGCCTAAACATAGAGTCATGGACAAGAAATACAATCCTGACAAGATGGCCTGCGATTGAACCATGGCTTCACTTACCAGCGGTGTGACAATGCCAAGTGCTTAATCTCCCTGCCCATGGTTCACCTGGCTGCAAAACCGACAACGTTTGTACCAACAGTTAGCACTGCTACATGAATTAGTTCATTTGATACAATAAAGCAACGTAAAGTTGTTTTGGCATTCATAGAAAGTCTATTTGAAAGCCAGCTATGCTAGCTATTATTGTTTTTATTAAAAGCTAAATTTTATGCTAAGTTTCACTCTCGGCTTTAACAGTATGAAAAACTGCTCTCTGATTTACCTTGGTTTGGTATCACATGGTTAATGTGGAGATGAAATAAGATATTAAAGCAATCATCACAGTGTTATAAAAATCCCAGACTTTTAGATGTGAATTCTCCACTAAATTTCTGCCAATAATTTAATAATATTATCACCTCTACTCTAGAACTAATAGGGAGAGTGTACCTGACTTTGTAGCACATAGTGTTGCAACTTTCATATACCTTTTTTCTTTCCCACTGATATTACATGATCTAGGATCTAAGCACTGAGATTTAGGAAAATAATTACTGCATGGTTTAGGAAAATAGTCCTAGTCTTCCTGCTTGGAAGCAATATAGATCTTAGAAAACGCTTGTTTACTTAACATATTGTTCATGATTTGATTCTGAAATTGAGTAAAGCAACAGACACTTTTAATTTAAAATGTTCAATCTTAAAAGAGGAAAAATTAATATACAAAAGAATAGAATTGCAATCTTTATCATTTTTATGAATAAAAGCATTTAATATTTCACTCATTAGCTGAATAAAATTATTTCCAGTACTATATAAAATATAATTTCTAATTGTACAGATATGACATTTTGGTGATGAAATCTTGTATAACATGAAATAGGTAAGATTTGAGTTTGAATTTTTCAAGAGTAAAACAAGGTATACTTCAAGTATGTTTGTATATTTGATAAAAATTGGTACCTCAATCCTTGAAAATAATTTAAAAACATTGTTGAAACTAAAGCTATCTTTATTATTTTATAAATCCTGAATTCTATAACTTTTCAAGATAATTGTTCTTTGAATTCCAATGGTTAAAACTTTATGTATTACTTTCTTTTAAATCTCTTATTATAATATCAAATTGAATAGACATATGTAATCTTTTTTTGTTACAATATGTGGGCTCAAGTGAAGTTTTCTTTAATACTATCTATACCTAGACTTTAGCTATTACATTTTTTGGCATTTCAAAGTGACTTTATATGATTATTTATTATAATTATTTGATTGCAAAATTTATTTAATAGAATCAGAAATATATAGAAGTTGCTTTAATGAACAAAAATATTTCCTATCATGTGTAAAATTAATAATTTACACATTAAAAATCTGTGTACATGATTAATTTTAAATTTAAAGTAAGAATTAAGCCTTACTATCATTTTCATATTTACCTTTCTTACTTGAAATGTTGCTGATTTTTCTTACTAGAGAGGCTTTGAATATTTACTGTAAGTGGAATTACTTGTTTCATCAAAGTAATTCAACTGGCCTTTAAATATTCTATTTTTTCTAAACATAAAGTGCTCTTTAAAAGTAGTTATCACTACTCAAGGGATCTCTGCAACTTGGCACATTTAAATTTCTAATTAAAATCATCACTCTTTGAATTCTCTGATCTGTTGTATTTTTTTATTTTAATTTTTCCCAGAAAGCTCTCACTACTCAGAATATTTTTTTTCTTCAGTCTCTCTAGGGAATAGAGGACACAGTACATTTCTCAGATGTGAACAGGGTGCTAAGTAATATCATTTGTGGGCTCCCCAGGTGGTAGAGTTGGTAAACAATTGGCCTGCCAATGCAAGAGATGCAAGAGATACAGATTTGATCCCTGGGTCATGAAATTCACGTGCAGTAAGAAATGACAACCCACTCCAGAATCCTTGCCTGGAGAATTCCATGGACAGAGGAGCCTCGTGGGCTCCAGAGTCAGACACGACTGAACACACACACACACACACACACACACACACACACACAATATTATTTCGGTTGATCAAATAGACACGGATTCAATTCTTACCTTAACTGTTAATCGTAGTAGGAGGTTAATTGTAGCAGGAGAAAACTTTTCCTCTCTTTTGTAGCCTACCACCAATTTTTCCCAATCTTATTTTACATCTTCAAGATGTGAATACTTTCAGCCTCTAGTTGCAATAAAATGAGAATCTGGAATAAGTCCAGCTGAGATCAGGGGAAAGACGCTAAGCAAAAAGTTTGTGAGTTATATGTTTCAAATGTGGAGAAATTTCTCCAACATAAAGACTGTTTAAAAATCTTGGCTTAGAGCCAGTTTTTCATGACCCCAAAATTGGATGCTGTTTCCTATTATTTAGTAAATAGTGATTTCTTAAGGTTTATGATTATGAAGTGAAAATATTTACAAGAGAGGGAACACATAGTAATGTGACAGTGGGAGTGATCTGGAAGGTTAATTAAAAAGTATCAGGAGCCTTGTGGCCCAGACCCTGAGTAGTGGGGGCGGGACAGGCTTCTCACGGGGACCGGATGCGTAAAGGACAGGAAGGGGGTGAGGCCGGCCCGGCTGAATCCTGCAGGGGTCCCCAAGACACAGCTGGTGCTGGGAAGCAGCCACAAGGCCTCTGGATCAGCAGGTGCTCGTGGTGACGAGTCGGCCTCCCGCGGGAGCCGGGAGGGCTGTCGTCCCCGGGGCCGCAGAGTCTGGACCAGCGGAACGGCTGAGCGCAGCATCATGCGTAAAGACAGACCCGCTGCTGGGATGGAACAGAAACTCCAGAAAAGGCTCAAATACACACGAAAATCTGTCATTGACTGAAATAGCCTACCAAATTGGTAAAGCGTGGACGTTTAAAATAACTGTCTTTCGGACAACTGGGCAGACTTGGGAAAAAACAGCATATGTATTTTTGATAACTGTCCCACAGCAGAATAAACTCCAAATGATACACGATTTTGTATATTTTAGAGTGAAATGATGAAAGTATTCTAAGAAATTATAAAGTGAGGTTTTATAATTTGGAGTAAGGAAAGTTTAACTCATTAAAATTTAAAATGCAGGACACACACACACACAAATACATATTTTTTGTAATATATTTTTGTGTAAAAATAAATGATTCTAGATGCTAAAAAGTGGCAAACCCCATAAGTATCAAATATAATTAATATGACAGAAAAAATTGTTACAACTGATTTGAAATAAAGGGATCCTGGTTCCTTCTTTAATACAGAGGAAAAGTCCAAAGTATAAATATAAAAATGGGTAAAACAGATGAATTAACAATTCACAGAAGAAAATTTTTCTTTCAATATACAGAAAACATCTTCATTTGTTAAAGAAAAAAAAGTAAATTGTAATCTGATCAATGATACAGTATTAAAAAATCTGAGACATTTTCCTATGCGCTGTATATGTGTGGCGAAGAATATCCAATCAACCAATATCACAACTGTGCTCACCCTTTGAATTAATCAGTAAGCATGCGCACATACTAAGATAAGCAATACCGTGATTTTGTAACAAATTTGTGGCTTGAAAAAGTATGAATATTCTATGACTGAATGAGCCTTGATTTTGATATTGTCATCTATTCTTTTTTCTCCCATAGTTATATACCTTTAAAATACATTCTATAATTTCTCAAAAATTTCTAGTGCTTGAAACTAGACTGGCTTGTTGTGACCCAGTGCCTCTTAACCACAAATGAAAGTTATTTTCTGTTGTTGTTTTAGAGGTTGGAAAATTAAACCTGGCTGTAAGTATGTCCTTTTATAAAGATGCTGATTTGTTTTTCAAAGCAATTCAGTGGCATCGCCAGTTTTGAATCATATTTTTGTTGCTTGATTACTACTTTTTTATAATAAAAGTTAATTCATTTTTCTGAATTAGTTTCAGGAAAAATAGAAGCATAGCCAAAAATAAGAAAGAGCATTATGCTTTTTTCCATGATAGAATTTGCTCATTAAATAAAATTTAAGAAATAGAAGAAATTATGTATATACATATGATAAATGGTGTTCTAAATACGGCTTTTTAGCTTAACAAAAAGGATATGTACAGTATGATTATGATTTGGTTTGCTTAAAAATATGCTTAATACATGCTGTACGTAATTGCATTTTATTCATTTCTATAACTCTTTGGTTTTCCTCTGTGTGAAGTTGTCACAATTACGTTCGATTCTAGTTTGATAAAGATTTGACATTATGAATGATTCAAAGTGAGCATTCTCGGATGCCTCCCTTGGCACACGTGTGCACACATTTCTCCTGGTGCGTGGCTAAGGGTAAGATTTTCACGATGAAGGCAGGCTGTGTGCTAATATGCCAGCATCAGGTGAGAGCTTTCATTACTCCTCACCCTTTACGTACGTGATGGGGTGAGTCTTTTTGTTTATTTCATCCTTGTAATGAATGTGTCATAGATATCATTTGGTTTTAATCTGGTTTTAATTTGCATTTACTGGTTGCTAGTGAGTTATTTTCTTCTTTTCTTCTGGGTATTTAGATTAGTCTCTTTTGAAATGCATCTTCAAGTCTATTGTCAATTTTTCTCCTGAATTTTTGATTCTTTTGATTTAGAGCACTCCTTTAACAACAGTGTATTTAAACCTTTTATGTTGAAAAATTTCACTCTGAATATCAGTATTTCTTAGTCCAGGAAGTTCAACTGATTAATGTTTACGTTATGACTCATAATTTTATCAAAAACACTTTTCTTGCACCAGCGTCATGAAGTTAATAAACATTATCTTGGAAAAGACTCGTTATGCGTTTTTACTTAAGTTTACAAATTATCTGAGACTCCATTTTAAAATAAATTTTGTGAAGTGAAGGTCAAGCTCTCTTTTTTTGTACCACTATATGTATTTAAGTTAATATAGTTTATTAAAAGATCATCTTTTCTACATTTTCTGCAGTATGAACTTTTGCTTATTCAAGTGTGCCCATGTTCTATAGTCATTCAACAAGTATTCTCTAAAGCTTTCCATATGCAGTAATCTTTGCCAGCTGAAATCTTTTACTTTTAAGTAAATTATAACAATGTGGAGGGAGACAAACTAGAATATACATTATGAATTTTGGATAAAAATATCGGGAGGCCAATTGCTAGATAAAATATATTATATTGTTTTAGCACTTTGGCCACCTGATGCAGAGAGCCAACTCAATGTAAAAGACCCTGATGTTAGTAAAGATAAAGGCAAAAAGGAGAAGGAGACAGCAGAGGATGAGATGGCTGGATATTAATAGTGTCGTTGACTCAATAGACATGAATTTGAGCAAATTCTGAGACATAGTGGAGGCCTGAGGGGCCTGGCATGCTACGGTCCATGAAGACACAGAGTCGGTCATGAATTACCAACTGAACAACAATGAATCAAATAAGCAGTGAATTTTTGGTGACAGAGACTAGTCCCTTAAATATAAGATCAGCAAAAAAATTAATTTCTTATAAATAGAAACACTAGGGAGATAACCCTGATATCAGAAAGTCAAGCATAAAATGGCAAGATCATGAGGATAACCAATTTATATTAAGGCAGGAAGCAAAATTCCAAATAATGTCTGATTAAGACAATAGCAGAACTAAGTGGGGAAAAAGATCACTAGCTCAAAGCAGTGGATGAGACGTTAAATATTAAACAGTCATTTTCTCAAGGCTATCGTGACAGCCTTATTCCTCAGAGTATATATCATGGGATTATACATCGGGTAACACCGTATAGAAAGCAGAGAGAAAAAAATCTTCCCTGTAAAACTGTCTGGAATCATGTCATAAGTATGTAATGTTGCTGGGTCCACAAAATAAAGGCACAGCCATGGGGCTTCCCAGGTGGTGCTAATGGTGAAGAACTTAACTGCCAATGCAGGAGACATAAGAGACGCAGGCTCGATCCCTGGGTGGGAAGATCCCCTGGAGAGGGGCACAGTGGCCCATTCCAGTGTTCTTGCCTGGAGAACCCCATGGACAGAGGAGCCTGGTGGGCCACGGTCTACAAAGTTGCAGAGAGCCAGACACAACTGAAGCAATTTAGTTCACACGCGTGATATGAACTGAGCAGGTGGAGAAAACGTTGGCTCACTCCATTGCTGATGGCAAATATAGGAAGGAGAAGCGATTTTACTGTAGAAGCCAAGTATCAGCTGAAAGGGGATCGTGACAAACGGTACACCAATGGTACCACTGTAGAGATTGACGTCTCATCTCATCTCTCTAAACATCATCGCCGCGGGTCAGCCTGCAGTTAGAGCCAAAAATGACAGAGAGAAAGTCTGGCATGTTTGCCTTATCCTACTGTGACACCACTGATTCAAGAGCCAAGAATCATTAGTTGAACACAGAGCTCCTGGTTTCTAACTAGAAGAGGTTACGGAAAGTTACAGTTGGCCACATGGCAGCCATGGGCCATAACTGCCAAGACCAAGTATTCTATGTTCCCAAGAACAGAAACAAAATAAATAAAATAAAATATACCTTTGTAGTGCAGGCAAATATATATATATATATATATATATATATATATATATATATACATATATATATATATATTCTTTCTGACTGGGAAAATTTATGAATATTCTAGAAAGAGTGATAGATACATAACAGATTTCCAGGAAGGAAAAGTTACTGAGGAAAAAATACATGGGAATTTGAGAGCCTGGTCAACTCATTATGAGAGTATCGATGTTGCTTCTCACCAGGATAATCACATATAAAAGAAAAATATTCCAGAAAGAAACACCCAGATTGGGAACACAGAAAAATCCCCAAATAACCAATGTCATCACTGAAGTGAGATGTGCTTCTGGGTTTTGTGTGTATGTGTGTGTGTCTGTGTGTGTCTTTTGTTCTCTCTGTGAACAGAGTGAAATCAGTCATTTTAATTTTTGTATAGCTGTATATAAATATATATTTTCTGTTGCTATTCAGTCTTCCAGTCATGTCCAGCTCTTCATGACACTATGGACTGCAGCACTCCAGGCCACCCTCTAGCTCACCATCTTCCGGAGTTTGCCCAAGTTCATGTCCATTGCATCCGTGATGCCATTCAGCCATCTCATCTTCTGATGCCCTCTCCTTCTACCTTCAGTCTTTCCCAACATCAGGGTCCTTTCTAACGTGTCAGCTGTTTATATCAGGTGGCCAAAGTATTGGAGCTTCAGGTTCAGCATCAGTCCTTCCAATGAATATTGAAATACATATGTTTATATTATATAAAGTATACATTATACATATGGAAGAGTGCCTAGGTACATATATATCCATTTCATAATCTTAAATTTATCTCTATTTGTAAATATTATTAAAGCTATCTTAGTCCTTTTTTTAAAAGAAATGATCAAATATTATATATTTTGATTTTGTTTAGTTCACAAAAAATGTTATTTATTTCAAATATCAAAGATTATTTGGCTGATATTAAAATTACCCTGTTAGCTACTAAATATTCTGTAAAATGTTGGGAGGCAATAAGAAAAGAAGATATGCAGTAATTTTCTTCCACATGTATTTTATTGTCTGAATAAAATTTATGATTTTTGTGATGTGCACATTTTTCTCTTTGTAATAAATCAATACTCCAAAAAGTATAAATAAATAAGTCAGACATTATCTGAACTCCCTTCACTGTAAAGAAGCTCATTCTCTCTTCTAATACACATCCAGATACCGCTGACATATATACACACCACCTACAGAGATGCACATGTGAAATGTTATATGAATATATGGATGCCATCTCCCTTTGTTTTACAAAAATAGAGTTATATTTTATCCATACATTTATGCACTTATTACAGGTCTCAAAAGCGTGGGATTTCTTCACTGCAGTGTCTCTAAAGCACTGTTTAGACAGACTGTGCAGCATCACATGGTAAACGGACGCCCGTGTCTAAATGCTCCAACTGAAAGCAGCTTCCCTTTGCGTTGCTGGTGTTGTCTTTTGCAGGATTAGAAAAGCTTTTAACAAACATATTGGACAAGCACAGGTAGCCGTCATTCTTGGGCAAACATTTTTATGAGGTTTCATTGATATAGTTTTTAAAGTTAAAAAAAAAAAAAAATCCTACTTTTTTTTTTTTAATCACTGTTCCTAAAAGATACAGAATTTATTCAGAATGATTAGCATAAAAGCACCTTAATAAAAAGACTGCTTACATAGTGTATGTGTACACTAGATCTTTTGTAGTTCTATTGTAACAAATTATCACAAATTGGGTGGTTTAAGCAACAGAAGTTGACTTTCTCACATCTTTAAAAGCCAGTGTCCAAATCACACTGCTGGCAAGGTTTCCCTCCACAGGCTCTGAAGGGAAAGCCACTCCTCGCTTCTTTCAGCTTTCGTGGTCCTTGACCTCCTTTGCTTCGTGGCTGTGTCACTCCCGGTTGCCGCCTCCATCTTCATGTGATATTCTTCTATGTGTCACTGCATCTCTAGCCTTCACTTCATCTCTCTTCCCCCCTGATAAGAACAGTGATCACAGGATATAGTGCCCTTCCCTTACATTAAGATAATCTTGTTTGAAAGTCCTTAACTGAATTACATCTGCAAGGGCTTTTATTTTCCTAATAAGTTCAGGTTTGCAGACTATAACCTGACATATATTTAGAGGGATCAACATTCAACCCAATGCCCTTTATACTTTAAATTCCCAATATTCCTAATCCTAAGGAGACACTACCAAAGCAAAACCTGAAGCTACAAGCCAGAGGAAATGGAGTCACTAGAGAAGAGTCAGCATTGAGGTAACAAAGGATCCTTTCAGGGTTTGTACTCTTGCAAAACAGAGAAAGAAGGAAAAAATGCTAGAACATTCTAAGATTCCGCTACGCCCACCAACTTGGACGTGGTTGTTCTTTTCTCATCGTCTAAATCCAATCCTCAGTACAGAAAAGGACAGTGACTATGTCTGAAGGAATGGGAAGTTTCAAGCAAATTTCTTACAAGACATGACCCTGATCATTAGTTTTATAGCAGTTAACTATCATTTTATTGCTCAGGAAATCTCTTAACTCACTCTTTCCCAGTGAAAGGAAAGATAGGTCTTCAGAATAGATCATTGTCATGGAGATAATGTGTGCTTTGATAACCCAGAAACTCTTAACTCTTTGAAATTACGGTCCTTTTACATAATGTGAGATGGCAGTGATGATATTAACTATCATTTCATAGGAACATAAACATAATACTAGATGATATTTTCTGATGCATTTCATGAGAAACATAGAAACAAATTGCTTCCGTAATTTCAAGCCTTCGAGTCAGGTTGACAATTTTCTTAGTAGTTTTCTCAGTGCCACGGTGATATCTTTGTTCCTCAGCGTATATATAATGGGATTCAACGTTGGGATCAAAACTGTGTAGAAAAGAGAGATCAGCTTCCCAGTTTCTTCAGATTGATTCGGCTTGGGTTGTAAATAGGTGGTAGAGGCTGTGCCGTAGAATAAGACCACCACGGTGAGGTGGGACGAGCAAGTGGAGAAGGCTTTAGCCCTCCCTCTGGCGGATTGCAATTTCAGAATGTTGGAGATGATTTTGCCATAGGAGACAACAATCAGCAGAAATGGAACCATGATGAATACCACTGCAACTACATAGACTGCTATCTCGTTCACAAATGTGTCCCCACAAGCAAGCTTGAACACTGGGGGGAGGTCACAGAAAAAATGATTGATTGTGGTCGACCCACAGAAGGGCAGAGAGAAAACCTGCCATGTTTGCCCAATTACAACAGGAACTCCACTGACCCAGGAGGCAGTGACCAGCTGGACGCAGACCTGGGGGCTCATGGTCAGACCATAGTGAAGAGGGTTACAGATGGCCAGGTAGCGGTCGTAGGCCATCACGGCCAGGAGGAGACACTCTAAACCTCCAAACAGAAGGACCAAACACATCTGTGTAGCACAGGCAATGAAAGAAATGCGGCCTTTCTGGCTCAGGAGGTCTGTGAGCATTCTTGGGATAGTGACAGTTACATAACAGATTTCTAAAATGGAAAAGTGGTTGAGGAAAAAGTACATGGGGGTCTGGAGAGTGGGGTCAATTCTTGTTACCAGCACAATGACACTATTGCACGTCAGGATGGTCAGATAGAGGACTAAAAATATCCCAAAAAGAATCCGTTGGAAATTGGGAATATCAGAAAATCCCAGGAGGATAAATTCCATCATTGCAGTGATGTTTGATTTTTCTGTTCTTAATTTGTACTCCATCTGTAGATATGGTGAATTCAAGACGGTTAATTCATTCATGCTTTTGAGCAGCATTTCCCTTCTGTTAACTGAATTAGATGCATGAACTTATTTACATAGTCCATGCAAGTACTGTTGCCTTTGCCTTGCTCAGCTTCTAAGAAATGAGATTTGAAACCTCAGCAATAAAATGACGTGCAGTTAAAATCAGTCAGAGAAATAAAATCTTCATTTTTACACTTGGATGTAGTGATACCAGAGGCTTCCCTGGTATCTCAGCAGTAAAAGAATTTGCCTGAAATGCAGGGGATACAGGAGATGTAGGTTTGATCCACGGGTAAGGAAGATTCCTTGGAGCAGGGGACGGCCACCCACTCCAGTATTCTTGCCTAGAGAATTCCGTGGACACAGGAGCCTGGCAGACTACGGTCCATGGGATCACAAGGAGTCAGACATGATGGAAGTGACTGAGCAGCAGCAGTAATATACCAGAAACAATAAGATGCATGCATTTTTATTTAGAGTTTATTATGCAGCAATAATATTAAATTATTTCACCCCCTTTAAGGGTGAAATTATATATGACACAGGCTTCCTATTGTTTTTCTTTGAGTTCATCAGTTTCATTTTCTGTACCTATTGACTTATTATATCTCCTTTCAATTCAAAGATTTTCACTTAAAATTTTTACCTAATTCTTATTCAAAACATTTTAAGCCCTCCCATTTCTACTTCAATGAGAACTGACTTTCTTAGACTTATTCCTTGTTACTGGGGGAACAGATACGTGTAATCATATTGTTCTTCTCTGTGTACCTCACCCATCAGTTTGCTACACATGAAAAGCATTAGTTACATCATGGGATCCAATAACGTTCCCTATTCATACCGTTGTACATTGCATTACAAATGCCAGTTAATCTTTAACTCAGTCCATAAATATGACCCATTCTTCATGATATTTGGGGTTCCCTGATAACTCAGTCGGTAAAGTATCTACCTGCAATGCAGGAGACCCCGGTTTGATTCCCAGGTCAGGAAGATCCACTGGAGAAGGGAAAGGCTACCCACTCCAGTATTCCCAGGCTTCTTTTGTGACCCAGCTGGTAAAGAACCTGCCTGCAAGGTGGGAGACCTGGGTTTGATCCTTGGTTTGGAAAGATCACCCGGAGAAGCGAAAGACTACCCACTCCAGTATTCTGGCCTGGAGAATTCTATGGACTGTATAGTCCATGGGGTCACAAAGAGTTAGACACAACTGAGTGATTTTCAGTTTCATGAGATTTTAATATAGTTTTTCTTAACATATGTGATTCTCTGATCCATTGTCATCTACTTCTCTTACAACCAAATAAAATATGTCCTATGTAATTCTGTTATAATTTTATCTAATAAATGTAACTTTATTTAAACCCTTTGATTATTTAGTTTAGAAATGCAAATGGCAAAAGCATATGAGTGGGATTAACACACACACACAAAGGCCCGTTATCTTGCTTCACTTCAAGTTCATGTAATCAGATATCAGGCGGTCAACACTTTGACAATTCTCATAGCAGTTTATTAATGTTTGTTCTTCTAATTGTGTTTTCATATTTCATTAAATCTACTATATCTGTTCCCATCTTCCAGCCTCACAAACTATTGTTTTTGCATTAATACTTTGATAAATAAAATTGAGCCAGCAAATATTCTCTCATATTTCTCTAGTTCCACTAGAATTAAGTTTCAAAATTACCCTAAGTGTAAGTTTTATTATAAATACTATTATTATTGTAATTTCACTTATATCTAATTTTATTTTATCATTAAGAAAGTTAAGAAACACATTAGTTAATTTAAGTTATTAACTAATTTTCAGGTAAAGATCTCAGAATTTCATATTTTTCTGTTTTATCCTTTGTATCTTAAACCTCAAATTCAGAACTATTTTTAAATAAAACCATCTAACATCTTACCTTCATGGATTTACATGAAGCTATCTATGGGAATATAGATGTTTTGACCCTGTAAAATTTTATAATTCTTTTGAGTCAGGAAGTCACTGTCATTCTGGAGTATTCTTCAAAAATCAGTTGCTCTTAAATAGGAAGTAGTCACGCTCACCCTGGGGGACATTTTCTCTTGAGTATCAGTTTAATTTCTAGAAGACTGCTTCTGTTTGCTGATTATCTGCGTTTAAGTTTTAAAACTACTTTTTCTGTAGATGACTTGTCCTCTGCAGCTCCGTCTTGGCATAAAGGTTCCCCTCTGTGGGGGTAGGAACTTAGTAGAGAAATGGCACTCTAGTATACAGTACTTTCTGGAAAAAAATAAAATAAAACTTTCAATTTATCGCATTTCAGGCCATTAGTAATTGCTGTAAATTTGTCTTCCTTAATTTTAATCCCATAATTCATCCAGATCTCATCTTTCACATCTTTAGAAAAATGTATCCCTTACTAATACACGAATGTGGTATGTTTGTTCTTTCCAACCCATTTTAGGTAAGGTTAGATCCTTTTTCAGAAGTGGAACACTCTGTTCCTAGACTAACTTTTGTGGAAATTAAGGTATGTTTTATCTGCTGACAAAAATCTGGATATGCTTATTCATGTTAGGGTATCTAGTTGGTCATCAGCGTAGGTATCTAACAGATTCAAAATGAAATGCACCTTAAATGTCTAGAGCCTGTTATGCAGAGTGAAGTAAGTCAGAAAGAGAAAGACAGATATCATATGTTAACACACACACACACACACACACACACACACACACACATATATATATGCTCGAGACAAATGACACTGAAAAACCTATTTGCAAGGTAAGAATATAGACACAGACATAGTGAACAGACTTGTGGACCCAGCAAGGAAGTAGAGGGTGGGGTAAATTGGGAGACTAACGCTGAGACATACACACCACCACATGTAAAAGAGAGAGCTAGTGGGAAGCTGCTATGTGCATAAAACACAGGGAGCGCAACCTGATGCTCTCTGACAAACTAGAGGTGGGAATGGAGTGAGGTGTGGAAGAGAGGTTAAAGACAGAGGGGACATGTATACACTTATGACTGATTTACTTTGTTTTATGGCAGAACCAATACAACATTGTAAAGCAATTACCCTCCAATTAATATTTTTTAAAAGAATAAACATTTAAACCCAATTGTTTAAGAGAGAAAAAAAGAAAAAGCAAAAAACAAAATAAAACAAAAAAAAAACCTCTCCTACAAAATGCTTTTTCTATTTCAGCTACTTCCAGGCAGGTATGTAGGTAAAATTGTCAGGAATGAAGTTACAAGACCAATATCAAATTCTGCTCATAAGCATATTTTTTTTTTCTTTCTGTTTAGAGATTCTTTGACAATTTAAAACACTATGAGTGTTTCAAAAATTGCATTTCTTTTTTGTTTTTTAAATTTGCTTCTCTTTATTGCAGCACAGTCCTAGTAAATTGGACCTATGCATTCTTTTTTAGGATTGATGAGGTATCCACGTCATTTAGTGTCATGCTTATTTAGAAATAAGAATTGCACTCATTATTTGTTTCAGCTAAGTTTTACTTACAAGATGGAACAAATTGAATGTCCATCACCCATGTGAGTAAACTGATCTAATTCCTAATTCTATTGTTAGGATAGTGAATTGAATATTTCTCTGTTCAATTCAGTATCACCATCACTCGAAATCAAATCTACAATCTGAGACAGTACCTCAAACATATCAGTGTAACAAAATAAAGAAACATCTTACAATCAATTACAGCACAAGTTTGCAGTCAGTGATGAAGAATCTCTGCTTGCTTTCACCCAAGGGTCCCGTTATTCCTACTTTTTCTTTGTAGTTTCCTACTGGATCTTCAGCTTGCAGAAACCTGAGATGCCAGACAGACAAAACATAAGGAAACAAATACACTATTCAGAGACTCTATACATAATAAACACATCACTTCTACCCATATGTCATTGTAGAAACTAATCACCTGGTCCAATGTAGTTCTGAGAAGGTTTAGGGAATGATATTCATTGTATGTCAGTAAAACAGATGTATTTGAAAAGCATAAAGCCAGACTCTGCTGCAGTCCTCACTTTTGGTCACTAAAAAAAGGGTGTTAGAGCATGCTGCAACATGTATACCCTTAGACTGAAGACTTAAAGTGACACATAACGGAATAAGTGTTTATGGTACATATTTATGCATATTAATTAGTTTTGGAGATATATTTGAACCTAACAATACAATGTCATTATTATTTTCATTAGGCTTTGATGTTTAAATTAGCAATAGTATTGAGGCATAATTTGCATAACATAAAGCATGACCTTTAAAATTCAATCAGTGATTAGTTGAGATATACTTGACTTACAGCATTATATTAAATTCTGCTGTACAACATAAATATATTTTAAATAATCATCACAATGTCTTGTTAATATCCATCACCACCCAAAGTTATGGATTTTTTTCCTGTGATGTGAGTTTTTTAAAATTTCTATTCAGTTCAGTTCAGTTCAGTCAGTCGTGTCCGACTCTGCGACCCCGTGAACCGCAGCGCGCCAGGCTTCCCTGTCCATCACCAACTCTCCATTTAGTCCATTTAGTTCCTTATCTTAAATTTCTCTCAAATTATTTTCTAGTTTACTAAATAAACTTCCTGCAGGGTTTTCATTTCCATTGCTTTTTAAATGTTCATATTTTTGTTCCTATTTAAATAGTATTTTCATGTCTGCTTATTTTGCTTTTCGATGTGGAAATAACGGCTTCACAGGCGGCGCTAGTGGTAACGAACCTGCCTGCCAACGTAGGAGACAGAGAGATGCGGCTTCCATCCCTAGGTCAGGAGGGTCCCCTGGAGGGGGGCTTGGCAGCCCACTCCAGTGCTCTTGCCTGGAGAATTCCGTGGAAGGGGAGCCCGTGTGGGAGAAGCAGGCTTGATCCCTGGCTTGGGAAGACCCCCCTGGAGAAGGAAATGGCTATCCACTCCAGTATTCTTGCCTGGAGAATTCCGTGGAAGGGGAGCCCATGTGGGAGAACCAGGCTTGATACCTGGCTGGGAAGACCTCCTGGAGAAGGAAATGGCAGCCCACTCCAGTGCTCTTGCCTGGAGAATTCCATGGACAGAGGAACCTGTCAGGATACAGTCCACTGGGTTGCAGAGAGTCAGACATGACTGAGTGACTAACACTTTACAGTGTTCACATATGCATTTTATTCTTTCTCTCTCTCTCTCTCTTTTGTTTTTTTTCCCCCACTGTATAGGCTGGTATCTCTAGTAAAATGTTGAGGAAAAAAAAAAATACTGTAAGAGAAAAATCCCTTTCCTTGGTTCAAATTACAGAAAGACATGTTTCAACATTTTTTAATTTAATTGTTTTGTTAACCCTATTGCTGAGATTAAAAAAAAAAAAAAAATAACTTTAGTGTCATCCTTTACTGAAAGCATTCTTTAACTTCTTATTTCCTAAACTTAAGTTAAACACCATTCTATTATTACAAGTTCAATGTGGATCATTTTACTGTATGATTTATTTTATGCTTTAATGCTAAGTTATTATTTATCTAGTAACAGTTTGTTCCCCTAGATTATGAAATTTAAGTGAAAACTGGATTTTTCTTCTCTGTAATACATCATTGTAACTACACAATATAATTATGTGAAGCTGTTTTAGACATGAAAACCAATCAGTCACCATATGAATTCTCTTTAGTGATGACAGTCAATGCTTATGGAGGAGGACAACCATGCAGCTGACCCCTGCCTCAATACTGGACAATGCATGTAATACAATCAAATGATATTATTCTAAACCATAAATTTTGGATATAATTTGCTGTGCAGCAACAGAATATTGAAACAAAGGACTTCAAAATGAAGCCTTGAAGCCATGTTTAATATTTTACTTCAGTCCTTTCAATGGGTAATTTGCAGTAGCCACGGTGTCATCTGTTACTGTCATCTGCACATTATCTCCTCTGAAATGATTGCTATAATTTTTGTGTGCTTTTTAGATGTCTTTTTTGATAACATGATTTTGCTCAAAGAAGAGAACTAGCTGGTAGATGAATTATGGTCTTATGAAAAATAATTTAAACACACAGTATAATAAGAGAAAGACAGATTTAAAAAGAATATAAAAGAAAAAACCTTCCTCAGATTGCATAATTTCCCAATCAGTTTGACTGAAAATGATCCAGTGTACTGTCTGTAGTTCAACTCTTTCCATCTGAACAAATACAAGATCTTTCTAATAGTAATTTTTTTTTAGTTTAATATAGTGATTCTGTCTTATCAAGTATCATCCTTTACAACCAGGAAAACTTGGGGAAATAATGTACTAAATATCCCAAGTATTTTTATTTTAATTTCAGTTATATACTTCACCAAAAGAATTTAAAAAAAAAAAGCAAGAGATCTTAGAGAATGGATAACACTATATGGGTGAGAAATGATTGAATCCCATACATCTTATATCTCTGAACAGCAAACATGCATTCATATTTTTTGCATTAGTAAAAATTAAGGTAACAAATTATCAAGACGCTAGTGGCATGATTTGGCTACATAAAAAAAGCATATCTACAAAGAAGAATTCAGATAGAAGCAGAGAGCAAAAATATATTGCCACACTACAAAATTTTAAGGGTCATTATGCAGAATTTTATTTTTAATCTTTACAGTTGGATCAAATCAAAGTTGCTGAAAGGTAAAATGTGTAAAGTCAAAAGCACATAGATATTTAACGATTGTTCTCCAAACTTTTACCATCTGTATTAACTAAAAATATTATGAAAAGGAAAAAAAAAGTGCATGATAGTTACATGAACAGGAAAGTACAAAAATATCTATGGTTTTAGGGGAAAAGGTAGGTAAGTAATACTATATTTTCTCATAAAATTGTAAATCACCAGTAAATTTGTGGACTGAATATAAGATTGCCTAAATATATAGTTTCTTAACAGCAAGGCACCCTAATATAATCCTGATATTAGAAAATCCAGCATAAAACAATAAGGCCAGGAATGAATAAATATAATAAATATATCAATCATATGGAAAAAGCAAACTATTTCTGATTATACACTGACAAAATTAAATAGAGAAACAGAAAATGAATTTAAATCAAGCAGCTAATGCTTTACATTAAGGGAGCAGTTTTCTCAAGGCTGTTAAGACATCCTTATTTCTCAGAGTGTATATCAGGGGGTTAAACATCGGGGCAATAACAGTATAGAAAAGTGAGAGAAATTTGTCTGTTCTGGAAGAATTTTTGGATTTAGTTCGTAAATATGTAACAATCGCAGAGCCGAAGAATAAAGTCACCGCCAGGACCTGAGATGAGCAGGTGGAGAACGCCTTTGCCCTTCTGTTGCCGATGGCAACTTCAGGATGCTGGAGGTGATTCTAAAGTAGGAGGCAAGAATCAGCAGAAAAGGGGCCTCAGCAAAAAGCACAGCAACCGTGAAGACCTGCATCTCACTCAGAAACGTGTTCCCGCAGGCCAGCTTCAGTACTGGGAGGATGTCACAGAAGTAGTGACTGATTTGGTTGGATCTACAAAAGGACAGAGAGAAAACCTGGCACATCTGCCCTATCTCAGCTGGAACTCCAGTGACCCAGCAGGCAGCCCCCAGCTGGACACAGACCTGTGGCTCATGACCAGAGGATAGTGCAGGGGCTACAGATGGCCACGTATCGGTCAGAGGCCATCGCTGTCAGAAGCAGGCTCTCTACGTTTGCAAATATAAGGAGAAAACTCATCTGTGTTGCACAAGCAAGCAAAGAAATATGTCTTTTCTGAGTCCAAAGGTTTATGAGCATTCTAGGAAGAGTGGCAGACACATAACAGATTTCCGAGAAGGAAAAATTACCGAGGAAAAAGTACATGGGAGTCTGGAGAGTCTGGTCTGTCCTGGTTAGGAGAATAATGATGCCATTTCCCATCAGAGTTATCACATAGATAAACAGAAACATCACAAAAAGAAACATTTGGAGATTGGGAATGTCAGAAAATCCCAAAAGAACAAGTTCCATCATTGAAGTGAGATTCACATTCACTAGATATTTTTCAGGTTCCATCTGTGAAGATAGTACAGTTAGACATTTATCTTTTTTTGCTTTGTAATTTTATAAATTAAAGGGACTTAGGGGAATCATTAATATTGCATAAGATTTATATTTTCTCTAGTATTTTATATCCTAGACTAAACATAACTGAAGCTTAATGGAGAATATGTATGCTAAATTCTAAATATAAAAGCATAAGTTGCAATTCAAGGTTTAACTTTAAATAAAAGTGATATGTTTAAGAATTATGCACTTTCATTTTGAATCTGTTTGTGTGCAGAGCAAAATCTATCCATTTTACTTTTATTAAGGAAGAAAAATTCTGAAGCAGAAATATTTGATTCCCACTTTCTCAGTGGTAGGGCACCACCAAATTCTGTAATGCATTTTTCAGGAATTTCCCAACTCTTCCATCAGAACTTTTTCAAGAATGAAGCATGCCTTTCCTTTCATATTCTTCAATGATAGCTCTTACTTCTTGTGTGTGCACTTTATTTAAGACCATTCTGACTGCCTTTATCTACTTAAATAAACAACATAGCCATCAGGAATTATAAAGCAGGAACATTTATTTTTCTTTTACAGGGATGCAGCTTATGTTTGACAGTGTCCTTGACTTATCAGTTATTTAATTAATAGTGACAAACTTGAAGGAATTACATTGATGATATAATTTCTGAAACTCTGCCTGGTAAATCTATTCTAAAATCTCTTATGATGTGCCAGAGGCCACTTTCATTTAAAAATTATCATGCTAATAATATATATATAAGATGCAGCACATGAAAATTAAACCTGAAAACTATAAATTATTTAAAATATGGCTAATACACAGTTGTCAACAATATCAAAAGCAGAGAATATATATTTTAGCTAGTAGGTAGGTGAGCAAATAAAGTTTAGTGAGTAACTAGTGAGACCTACAGATACTCAAAGTTCTCCTGTGTTGAGATATACTTAGAAAATATAAGAATTTTATAAGAAAGGTGATTAGTAAGCTGCAGCTTTAAATAATATCTAGGAAATTGGAAAACACAAATTCCGTTGTGCTACTCTTGTGTTAGCAAGCTACTTGCAATAGCAGATTATTGAATTGTGTTAACATCAGGTTATATTGATATTATAGATGAAGAAACTAGGGCTCTAAGGTTTACATGATTAAACTAAGAAAAAAAAAAAAAAGTATTCTCTTTGACTTCCAGGATTCATGAGCATGTGAGAAGGGTAACAGATCCATAGCTATTTCCAAAAGGAAAGAATTGCCAGAGAAAGAATACATAGAAATGTAGGGGTCAAGACCAAAGTAGGTTATTAGAATTATGGTTCTATTGCCCATCAAGATAATGATATACCTAACTAAAAGCAACCCAAATAGAAGCCACTGGAGATGCTGAACATCAGCAAAGAGCAAGAGAAGAAATTCCTTCAATTTAGTTAGACTTTACTCTAGTATATTTCTTCTTGTTTTTATTTTTTCATTGCTGTTCTTTTTTTGTTTTTTTTTTCACTTTTTTGTGTTTTCTCTATAGAAAAAGAAGATTTAGCAATTGCTTTTACTCCTTCATCCCCAACATTTCTTGTTCTTCAGTGCTAAATAAATTATAATTTCTAATTGTACAAGTCCAGCATTGTGATAGTTAAATTTTCAGCATATGCCATGAACAAGATTCATCGTAAGATGAAATTTTTGCATGTTATTCTCAACAGTGAGCAATTTAGAAAAAATAACTACTGTGTGCTGTCTCTAAATTATCTATACTATACCTCTTTCTTGTAAATGTTTAAGTGTTTATTATTAAGGGAAATAAATATTAATGCTTTACTACTGCCATCTTTGAACTCAAGTCTCCATTACTTTGAAAAATTCAAATTATTAAGAAGATGTATGATAATATTCCATATCAGTTTGTCATTGGTCATATCACCATCTCTAACCTATCTACTTCAGTTAGGTCTGTATATGTAATATTAATTTACAAGCTAAATCATGTAAGTAATTTAAAATCAGTGTAGAACTCAAAATTACTTCATTATTTTAATTTAAAAGCATTTTTTTTTCTTAAAATAGATGCTCCTTGAATTCCCCAGAACTTGCAATTGCATGAACTAGATTGTTTTATATTCGTTTCAGCTCAGTCGCTCAGTCGTGTCCAACTCTTTGGAACTCCATGGACTGCAGCACACCAGGCTTCCCTGTTCATCACCAACTCCCAGAGTTAACTCAAACTCAGTCGATTGAGTCGGTGATGCCATCCAACCCTCTCATCCTCTGTGCTCCCCTTCTCCTCCTGCCTTCAGTCTTTCCCAGCATCAGGGTCTTTTCTAATAAGTTGATTCTTCACATCGGTGACCAAAGTATTGGAGCTTCGGCTTCAGCATCAATCTTGGTTTTATATTAAATCTCTTCTTAAAATATCATCAGGGATCTAATTAACTTAAAAATGCCCATTAAAATATACTGGCTCAAAACCAAGTTTATCTCCCCACGTTATATAAAATATATCAGTTTTTCAAGTCTTTAGCATTTCAAATAATTTAATATTATTATTGAATATTTTAACTGTAAACTATATTTGACCTAGTCAGAAATACATGGAAGTTCCTTTAACATATTACTCTTGCTATTATATATTAGTATTAGATTTTAAAATAAAAGTTATAAACTATAGCTTACAAGAATATAAAATAGTTCATATTTACCATTCTTATATAAGATGATGCTGATTTTATCTCACTGTAGAAGATGTAAATAATTGTTAGTTTACGTGAAACCACAGTATAATCAAACATTCAACTTAGCTTTAAAATATTCCGTTCTTTCCAAAATAAAGGGCTCTTTAATAAAGTTTCTCTACCCCATGAAATCTCTTTGACCAGTCACGTCACATTTCCAATTAAAAGCACCATTTGGCACTCTACCACTTATTTTTCCCAGGTAGCTCTCACTCCATCCAGAATACTTTCTCTTCAGCCTCTCCATGGACTAGAGTGTGCAGCACACGTTTTATTTCTTAAAATTGAATAAGGTGCTGAGCAGCGTACCTGGAGACCATCTAAACCTGACACACACCCAGTTCAAACGCTGCCAAGATCTCTCTACTGTGAGGCTCTTTCTATTAACACTGAGCCTTCAGCACAGTTTCCTGAACGTGTTTTTCTTATATCCTCCTATATTATATTCTTAATTGATATTTAGGGTCCTGCACGTGCAATTGCCCAGATGATAAATACTATTTTAATCTTATGTTATTGATTCTTCCCCAGGCACCGGGGAGACCTAAGAGATAGATGCTGTATTATTATTCCTAGAATAAAAAAAAAAAATTAGAACCACTGATAATAGAGGTTTTATGTTCTCAGTTTAAAATTTCTAGTGTGAATGCAGTTGTAAGAGAAAATACCAAAACTTTGTATGGGATAAAATAACATGAATTCTCCAACTGAGATAGTGTGGAAAGACACAGCCTGTGTCTTCTGGGCTTCAATTCTGGGGGAAAAAAAATTTATTCCCAACACCTAGATTGTTTCAAAAATGTTGATTTGTACCCAGTCATGTTACTTATTAGTAAACAGTGGCTTCTAAGGGTTTATGATTACAAACAGAAAATATTTCCCTGAGAGGGAGCTCTGATGAGAGTGTCATAACAGAGAGTGACTACGAAGGTAATCCCAGTGTCAGGGATCATGTGGAAGACACCACGGAAGGCGAATGAAGAGTGGGTGATGTGAGAAGCCAGCCGGAACTGAGCTACTGCAGGTGCATAACCAAAAAGCAACAGTGCTGGAAGGAGTTCTAAAGTCTCATAATTAGCACAGTGTAGAATTATGCATGGACAGAGAAAATTTCTGATGCCATAGAAAATAAAATTCAGAAAAAACCCCACAAATTTATCATTCAATACCAAAATACCATAACACATTTGCAAATATAGACTTTTAAATTAATGTTATTGGAACAGCACGGTAGCTTTAAGATAAGAAAGCTTTAAATGATGTGTAGGTTTAAATAGTGTAGAAAGTAAGTGAAATAATGAAAACATTCTAAATTAAAATTTGTATAATCTTGAAGCAAGAAAACTTTAACTTTGGCTCAAAATTAAAATTCAGGACACAGAACCTGAAAAAAAATTAACTACGCAAATGTAGGTAATTCTACTTGATGGAAATGAGCATGCACCAAAAGTAAAGTTAAACTAGTGTGGGTAAAGTTTTGGAAAAAATATGTCATATCTCAGATAGATTTTTATTTTCCAATACAAAAAATATATATATATTTTTTAGTTATCAAGGAAAAGTCTAAAATGAAATTAGAAAATGATACAAATAGTTTAAGGAACACTTCACAGAAAACAGAGGGAAGCAATTGTTTAAAAATGGGAAGATACTCAACTTGTTAATGAACAAGGAGTAACATTTAACTCTACAGAGATTTAGTTGTGAAAAATAATCTGATATTTTTCTATGTAGTTTTCTGGGAAAGCACATTAATACACTAATAATATTGAGAAAAACTCTGATAGAAATTAAAATTTATCCTATAATAAAAATAGCATACCAAATTGGCAAAATATGAGCATTAGAAAAAAAAAACTGCTGTTGGACTACTGAGAAAACTTTGAGAAAGAAATATGGATTTTTATTAATACATTAGAATAGAGTAGGAAAATCTTCTAAGGGTTTAACACATTTACATATTTTGAAAGTTAAATAGCGAAAGAGTTGTAAGTACATGTTTCTATACTGTTAAAGTGAAGAAAGTTTTTCTCAACTGACTCAGAATTAGAATGCAGAATGCAAAAACCTACAAAAAAAATCTACACAAAAATAAATGATTCTACTTGGTATAACCTTACACTAAAAGTAAAACTGAAATGTTTTGATAAAGATGACAAAATATAATTCCTCACCTAAAGTGCTTTTTGCTTTTATTAATAACCTCCACTTAAATATCAGGAAGTGAAAATAAAACAAAAGTAGAAAAATGAACCAAGTAGTTAAGTGACAGTTCACAGAAAAGGGAGGGAAATCATCATTTAAAAATAGGGACGAAATCTGAATGGCATTTAAGAAAAAGGAATGAAAAACGTATATTGTGTAGATTTAGTACATAAAGCAGTCTAAGATATTTCCCCAACCAATCTCTTGGGAAAATATACTTTTTACACTCCTGAGAATGCAAATGCCTAAACCTGTGGAGGAGAACTGGGCACCTTCAATTACCCTTTGAATCAATCAACATGCGTTAAGTACAATTTTATGCCATTTTGCATTTCTCAGCATTGTTTGTAAAAGATGATCAGTTACCCAATTGTGAATGAGCAGGTGGACTGTCTCTCTCTGACATAATGAGCCTTCATTTTGATGTTGTCATTGACTTTTTACTTTTTCCATAGCTATCTGTTTCCTTCAAAATAGGAGTTTTGTAATGTTTTATCCAAATTTGTCTAGTGTTTTCAGTAGGAAGAATGTCTTGCTGTGACCCTCTATGTCACAATCAGAAATGAAAGTTACTTCTTCATTGTTTAAATGTTCCTAATTATGCAAGGAGATCCAACCAGCCCATCCTAAAGGAGATCAGTCCTGGGTGTTCATTGGAAAGAATGATGCTGAAGCTGAAATCCAATACTTGGGCCACCTCATGCGAAGAATTGACTCATTGGAAAAGACCCTGATGCTGGGAGGGATTGGGGGCAGGAGGAGAAGGGGACGACAGAGGATGAGGTGGCTGGATGGCATCAGCGACTCGATGGGCATGGGTTTGAGTAAACTCTGGGAGTTGGTGATGGACAGGGAGGCCTAGCATGCTGCGATTCATGGGGTCGCAAAGAGTTGGACGGATACAACTGAGCTACTGAACTGAACCGAATTATATTCAACTTGATTTTACTACATAAAATATTGTTTTTGTGTACTTTATAATCCCTCCTTCAATAATCTTATTCATTTACTAATATATCTCCTCTATATATTGCCAGTGAACTTTACCTTTTTACCTCTTTATCCCTTCATAGTGTAGCACTTTAAAATTTAAACATCTATAGTAATCTTTATTTAATGAGAATGAGTCTGTTATAGGTATTTTCATATTATTTTGTTATCTAATCATTTACAAAATTTTGAGAGTAGAAGCAAGTTATATTCCCAAGTAGAGGAAATTGGATTTCAGAGTAATTAAATCATCAACCCAGTGGCATAGCTATTGAATATCAGAGCTTGTTCTGTGTCCTATATCATTAGATGTTTTTCCAATTCTGCACATATTTTTCTTCCACTGAGAGATCATTTTACACCAGAGGCCAGAGTGCATTCACATAATCATTTAACTTTGTTGTTCATTGCTCCTGAAATCAAGAATTTTTTTTCCATCAGTAAGAAGAGGGAAAAAAAAAATCTTGTTACTTTTCTATCCCAGAAGAGAATTAGTGTTTTTTGTCCCGAGATATCCCTAAAGATTTCAAGAGCCAGAGATTCTGGTATAAGAGTTCAAATGCTTAATACTCATAGCATGTTTTAACTGGGCACTCAGTTCATTTTCACAGGTAATATGAAAGGATTTTCATTGATTACAAGATATTTTAGAAGCGATAACCTTAAATCTCATACTAGATTCTATGCCTTAATATTTAAGTCTTAGATAAATTTTTCTAGTTAATTCAGAACTGAATTAAGGATTGAGTGAGGAAATTTATTAGAACATAGTAGGGGAAACAAAAAAGTCTCCCTGAATTTTTAGCCCAATGTGGCTATAAATTAGAAAAAATTTTCATTTCCTAGATGGAAGACAGCAGTCAGAATAAGGTAAAAATAAATGGCTATATTTAAACTTTAGGAAATTATTAAATGGAAAGAAAATTATTTATTAAACAGCCGTTGGGTATATGTCTTTTGAAGATCATTATTTTTTCTCATGGGGGATATAAATTAATTTTAAATTTATTTCACTAGTTGATTAATCTAGAAGCTACAGTAAGATTTTTGTTTCATTTTATTTTCATAGTCTACTTAAGCTTGATTTAAAAAAGATTCAGGCACATAAGAATGTTAATTTGTACTTCTAGGAGCATAGCAATTCCGGAATTGTGGCATGTTACAGTTAGCTTGTGATATGTTGCTGGTAATAGCATGGGGTCTGGCAACAGAGAAATTTGTACTTCAGCCTTGATGCCTCTAGTAATTCACTGTGTGAGCTTACTCAGTTCATAGGTCTAGCTGGTCCTTCAGTTTTCTAATCTATAAAAGAATTCCCATTTTTGTTGCAGGTTGCTATGTAGACTCTTTCTCTCAAAGTGAAATCAGCTAGATGCAAACACAATTAGTTCTAATTTCCTTAATTAGTGGCCAGAATCGCCTGTTTGATGGGCATCCTGGATGAAGTAAATGACCCCATACTTTTTGTCTGTGTGTGCTAAGTCATGTCTGACTCTTTGCCACCCCATGGTCTGGCCCACTAGGCTCCTCTGTCCATGGAATTTTCCAGGCAAAAGTACTGCATTAGATTGCCATTTCCCTCTCCAGGTTATCTTCATCATCCAGGGATCAAACCCACATCTCCTGCATTGGCAGCTCGATTCTTTACCACTAGCACCACCTGGGACACACTTTTTGTTTATCATTCCTCATTGTTCTACAATGAAATAGGTAATTGCTCTAATGAAGTATGATTAAGAATAATATATGCCTTCATTCATAATCCACCTTTGGTACCTATGGCTGATTCATGTTGAAGCTCAATAGAAAACAACAAAATCTGCATAGCAATTATCCTTCAATTAAAGAATAAATAAATTTTAAAAGAATGGAATCCAGAAAAGAAAATAGATCAGAGATATAAAGGTTTATGAGAAAGTTGTAAAGTACAAAATTATCAGAATATTTAAGTAAACATACTATTATTTTATTGATATGCCCCACATCAGAATGTAATGAAAGAGAATGTTTAAGATGATTGATAGGATTAAATACTGGAATTCAGTTACTTTAATTTCATGGGAATGATATTTTTAATTTATATTAAGTGTCGTGTAACACATAAGCTTAACTAAAAGAAGAGCTACTTAGATTTTGCTTTGGGGTCCATTTATTATCCAATGCTTTGACAAAAATTTGATTTCCTAGATCCCTACTTATTTATAACTGTCCTGTCAAGTTAAGAAAAAAATTTGATAACCCTATATGCAGGACAGATAAAGAGACACAGATGTACAGAACAGACTTTGGGACTCTGTGGGAGAAGGCGAGGGTGAGATGTTCTGAGAGAACAGCATTGAAACAAGTATACTATCAAGGGTGACACAGATCACCAGCCCAGCTTGGATGCATGAGACAAGTACTCGGGCCTGGTGCACTGGGAAGACCCAGAGGGATGGGGTGGGGAGGGAGGTGGGAGGGGGGATCAGGATGGGGAACACATGTAAATCCGTGGCTGATTCATGTCAATGTATGGCGAAAACCACTACAATATTGTAAAGTAATTAGCCTCCAACTAATTAAATGAAAAAAAAAAAAAAAAGAAAAAATTTGAAACAAATTATAGTCATATTTAACATGTATGCATCCTCACATATAATTGATACTTTAATAAAACATTTTAATGCATCTCATAAATAAGAAATCTGTTGTCACACCATGTTCATGTAGTCGAACAAAATATGCACCAAAATTTTGATCAATTTTATTCTTTCATTTGAAGGCTCGAGTTACTTTGGCTAAATCACATTAGGGGTAAATCTGCGATCAATATTAAGGTTCTAGAGTTAGATACAATATTTTTTGTCTTCCACAACTGTGCTGTCTCAAACACTCCAGTTAAATAAAAATTAGAATAAAATAAAGCTAAAGTTTTCTTTGTGAAGGTTAGTGACCATATATTAAGAATTCTTTATTAGACAATCTCGATGTAGTCTTCAAAATTTGTCTCATATTTTTATTATCTTTACTGTGTTTCTTATCTAATTCCTATTTTGAAACTGATTCTTGTCGGTCAATATTTTTGTGTGTAATATATGGATTCTTGAAGGAGAAAGACTGATAATAACGAATTAAAAATGACTATATTGTCAATACTCAAATAATACATTTAGTACGCTTAATACCTTTAATGTTAAAATAAACTTGATGGTTTTATAAGATACCTTATTAATATAACCATTCAAACTAAATTGGAATTTTTATAAAACATTTATAATACATTTGTGTGTGTATATGTGTTTTCAAGAGTAATATGTGAATTAAAAAAGATAAATATTTGATTTAATTATATATTATATTTGTACCATATATATTTCTCTAAGGATTAAGTAATGTTTTCCTTTTTGATTTGAAAACTCCATAGTTGAAAAATTATTTAAGAAAAATTTTCAAGTGAATGGTGGAGCTATCTGGGAAAATGAAGACATGAGGCTTTGTTTTCCTTCTAAAGGTGATTTCACGCTGATTTGCTCACTCTCTATTTGATGCATGCAAGTCTCACTATAACAGAGATATAGTGCATTCCATGTTAGTAATATAAGCTCTTAGTAGATCACTGAATTCAGCTCATTTCCACCCGCAGCAGATTTTTCATTCTTTCAAATAAATGTCGATCTATATAGTACACTGAAGAAAACCAAGAGTCGTGATACTGAAATCTTGGTCCTATACATGGTAAAAGAAATATCTAATTGCTTCAATGCTGGAGACTTTAGGTACAGATACTGATGACCTTTTAACATTTTGCTTGTTTGTTATGCACTTTGCTTTCTTCATACTCCACTGAATAAGCAACAGTCTGACATCATAGGGAAATATGAGCCATAATAAAATACCACGTTGTGATTTACACAGTCATGTGCTTCTTTTAGCAATACCTTTTCTAAAGAGTTTTACTATTTGTCATCAGGAGATATTTACAGTTAGTCCTACTTATATCCAAGGGTTCTACTTCCCTGGATTCAAGCAACTGCAGATCCAAAGTATTGTGAAAATAAAAACTTGCAGAGTTCAAAAAGTAAAACAAATTTGCAGCACATCAACTATTTTAAAAGCATTTAAATTGTATTCACAACCTTTTAGACAACATGCACATTATATTAGGTTTTGTAAGTAATCTATAGATGGGTTCAAGTGTGTGAGAAGAGGTGTGCTGCTTATATTGTAAATGTCTCCCCATTTTATATAAAGAACTTGTGCCTCTTTCATTTAGGTATGGGGGAGGGGGGGTTCTGGAACTACATGCCTCCCACCTAGGGATGACTGTTTCTTATGTAATTATAAAATATTCAGGACCAGAATGCCCAAGTGGTTAAGGCGCTGGACTTAAGATCCAATGGATTTATATCCTTGTGGGTTCGAGCCTCACTTCTGGTACAAGTGGATCTGCTTGGGCTTCCCTGGTGACTCAGAGTATAAAGAATCTGCCTGCAATGCAGGAAATCCAGGTTCGGCCACTGGGCCAGGAAGATTCCCTGAAGGGAATGGCCACCACCCACTCCAGTCTTCCTGTCTAGACGGAGGAGCCTGGCGGGCTGCAGTCCATGGGGCTGCAAAGAGTTGGACATGACTAAGTGATATCACAACAATAATAATAATCCCATTTCCTAGTAACCTGGGGGCATGATAATGTTAAGTAATTTTCACATTGGCTTTTAACATTTAAATTTAATACTATCTTCTGATGTCAATGTATTTGTTCACATTTTACAAACTGTAAACTTCATGCATGCTGTAGAAAATCTGGGATTAGCACTCAGATGTGTATTTTCTACTATAATAATTTTGGGATTAAAAACTCCTATATTCATTTGTCTTTGTGAATTTTTAGATGACATAATATGAAAGTGAGCAGTCATAAGTTTAACAGAAAATAGATTGGAAGTTAAAACATATAAACTGGAATTATTTTTAACATGAAAAATTATTAATTTTTAAAAATTATTTATTTTTAATTTATTTTTCTAGAGTAAGCATCCACTTGGACTCAACTTTTAATCACTGGACTATTCCCTCACTGAAAAGGATTTCTAAGAAACAGACGTGAGGATATAATTGGTGGACTCTATTTTCCCCATATATTGCTTTTGGAACTTAAAAATGAAAACTGAGACGTCAGGGTCACCATCAGATTTAGATTTATACAGGATTCAGATAAAAAATAGGACTGAGGTCACCATGTTCATACTGATGGGCTTTACAGATGGTCTTGAGATGCAAATCTTTCTATTTTTACTATTTCTAGCAATCTATCTTTTTACAATGATAGGGAACTTGGGATTGGTTTTCTTGGTCATTATGGATTCCCGGCTCCACAACCCCATGTACTATTTTCTGACAGCATTATCATTATTGGATGCCTGCTATTCTTCTGTTATCACACCCAAAATGCTGATCAATTTCCTATCAGAGAATAAAGCCATTTCCTTTCTTGGATGTGCCACGCAGATGTTTCTCTTTCTTACTTGTGGGACCACAGAATGCTTCATCTTGGCCGCAATGGCCTATGATCGCTATGTAGCCATCCACAACCCTCTCCTGTATCTAGTTAAAATGTCACGCAGAGTCTATGTGCCACTTATAATTTCCTGCTATGCTGTTGGCATCTTGCATGCTACTTTGCACACCGTGGCTACTTTCAGCCTCTCCTTCTGTGCCTCCAATGAAATCAGACATGTCTTCTGTGACATCCCTCCCCTCCTCGCTATTTCTTGCTCTGATACTCGCATGAACCAGCTTCTAGTTTTCTATTTTGCAGGCTCTATTGAGATATCCACCATATTGATTGTTCTGATCTCCTATGGTTTCATCCTGTTGGCCATTCTGAGGATGCGTTCTGCTGAAGGGAGAAGGAAAGTCTTTTCTACATGTGGCTCTCACCTAACCGGAGTGTCCATTTTTCATGGCACGGTTCTCTTTATGTACGTGAGACCCACTTCCAGCTACGCCTTGGATCATGACATGATCGTGTCTGTATTTTACACCATCATAATTCCCATGTTGAATCCCATCATCTATAGTTTGAGGAACAAAGATGTCAAAGAGGCAATGAAGAAAGTGTCTGGGAAAATTTGGTTTATCAACAAAGTATATTTTTCACACTAAACATTAAATTGAAATAAATTAAGACTGATGTTTATTGTTTTAAAATCAAAATTATAATTAAAATATTTTCTATTAGTTTATTTGTGTCTACCTGCTATTCTTAGATGTTTAAAATAAAGATTATAGTCAACCCACCACATATGCAGTTTTTGCACATACAGGAAACTGTGACATCTATACACATCTATCTCCACATAACATGGGTATGTAATATGTATTTTATTATCATATTCATATGAAGACTTTATGTATATATACATATATACATCTACAGACAAACGCATACACATGTATACGCACATACACGCATATGCATATATAGATACTGGTTGTTAATTTCTGGAACTCTCTTGCTTTTTCGGTGATCCATCGGATGTTGGCAATTTGATCTCTGGTTCCTCTGCCTTTTCTAAAACAAGCTTGAACATCTGGAAGTTCAGGTTTCACGTACTGCCGAAGCCTGGCTTGGAGAATTTTAAGCATTACTTTACTAGCGTGTGAGATGAGTGCAATTGTGCAGTAGTTGGAGCATTCTTTGGCACTGCCTTTCTTTGGGATTAGGATGAAAACTGAGCTTTTCCAGCCCTGCAGCCACTGCTGAGTATTCCACATTTGCTGGCATATTGAGTGCAGCACTTTCACAGCATCATCTTTTAGGATTTGAAACAACTCAACTGGAATTCCATCATCTCCACTAGCCTTGTTCCTAACGATGCTTCCTAAGGCCCATTTTCTTAACATTCCAGGATGTCTGGCTCTAGTTGAGTGATCACACTATTGTGATTATCTGGGTTGTGAAGATCTTTTTTGTACAGTTCCTCTGTGTATTCTTGCCACCTCTTCTTAATATCTTTTGCTTCTGTTGGGTCCCTACCATTTGTGTCCTTTATCAAGCCCATCTTTGAGTGAAATGTTCCCTTGGTATCTCTAATTTTCTTGAAGAGATCTCTAGTTTTTCTCATTCTGTTGTTTTCCTCTATTTCTTTGCATTGATCACTGAGGAAGGCTTTCTTATCTCTCCTTGCTATTTGTTGGAACTCTGCATTCAAATGGGTATATTTTTCTTTTTCTGCTTTGCTTTTTGCTTCCCTTTTTTCACAATAAAACATCTATTTCTGCTTCATTGACTATGCCAAAGCCTTTGACTGTGTGGATCACAAAAAGCTGTGGAAAATTCTGAAAGAGATGGGAATACCAGACCACCTGACCTGCCTCTTGAGAAACCTCTATGCAGGTCAGGAAGCAACAGTTAGAACTGGACATGGAACAACAGACTGATTCCAAATAGGAAAAAGAGTATGTCAAGGCTGTATATTGTCACTTTGCTTATTTAACTTATATGCAGAGTACATCATGAGAAACGCTGGGCTGAGGAAGCACAGGCTGGAATCAAGATTGCCCAGAGAAATATAGTAACCTCAGATATGCAGATGGCACCACCCTTATGGCTGAAAGTGAAGAAGAACTAAAAAACCTCTTGATGAAAGTGAAAGAGGAGAGTGGAAAAGTTGGCTTAAAGCTCAATATTCAGAAAACTAAGATCATGGCATCCGGTCCCATCACTTCATGGCAAATAGATGGGGAAACGTTGGAAATAGTGGCTAATTTTATTTTTCTGGGCTCCAAAATCACTGCAGATGGTGACTGCAGCCATGAAATTAAAAAGACTCTTACTCCTTGGAAGGAGTGTTATGACAACCTAGACAGCATATTGAAAAGCAGAGACATTACTCTGTCAACAAAGGTCCGTCTGGTCAAGGCTATGGTTTTTCCAGTGGTCATGTATGCATGTGAGAGTTGGACTGTGAAGAAAGCTGAGTGCCGAAGAATTGATGCTTTTGAATTGTGGTGTTGGAGAAGACTCTTGAGAGTCCCTTGGACTGCAAGGAGATCGAACCAGTCAATCCTAGAGGAGATCAGTCCTGGGTGTTCATTGGTAGGACTGATGTTAAAGCTGAAACTCCAATACTTTGGCCACCTGATGCGAAAAGGTGACTCATTTGTAAAGATCCTGATGCTAGGAAAGATTGAAGGCAGGATGACAAGAGTACGATAGAGGATGAGATGGCTGGATGACATCACCGACTCAATGGACATGGGTTTGGTTAGACTCTGGCAGTTGGTGATGGACAGGTATGCCTGGGGTGCTGCGATTCATGGGGTCGCAAGGAGTAGGACACGACTAAGCCACTAAACTGAACTGAACTGCTAATAGATTCACTTTGCTGAATAGCTGAAACTACCAGAACATTGTAAAGCAACTATACTGCAATAAATTCTTTTTCATTTATTTTTATTAGTTGGAGGCTAATTACTTTACAATATTGTAGTGGGTTTTGTCAAACATTGACATGAATCAGCCATGGAATTACATGTATTCCCCATCCCGATCTCCCCTCCCACCTCCCTCTCCACCCGACTCCTCTGGGTCTTCCCAGTGCACCAGGCCCGCGCGCTTGTCTCATACATCCGACCTGGGCTGGTGATCTGTTTCACCATAGAAAATATACATGTTTTGATGCTGTTCTCTAGAAACATCCCACCCTCTCCTGCTCCCACAGAGTCCAAAAGTCTGTTCTATACATCAGTCTCTCTTTTTCTGTTTTGCGTATAGGGTTAGCATTACCATCTTTTTAAATTCCATATATATGTGTTAGTATACTGTATTGGTCTTTATCTTTCTGGCTTACTTCACTCTGTATAATGGGCTCCAGTTTCATCCATCTCATTAAAGCTGAGTCAAATGAATTTCTTTTTAACGGCTGAGTAATATTCCATGGTGTATATGTACCACAGCTTCCTTATCCATTCATCTGCTGATGGGCATCTAGGTTGCTTCCATGTCCTGGCTATTATAACAGTGCTGCGATGAACATTGGGGTGCACGTGTCTCTTTCAGATCTGGTTTCCTCTGTGTGTATGCCCAGAAGTGGGATTGCTGGATCATATGGCAGTTCTATTTCCAGTTCTTTAAGGAATCTCCACACTGTTCTCCATAGTGGCTGTACTAGTTTGCATTCCTACCAACAGTGTAAGAGGGTTCCCTTTTCTCCACACCCTCTCCAGCATTTATTGCTTTTAGCCTTTTGGATAGCAGCCATCCTGACTGATGTGTAGTGGTACCTCATTGTGGTTTTGATTTGCATTTCTCTGATAATGAGCGATGTTGAGCATCTTTTCATGTGTTTGTTAGCCACCTGTATGTCTTCTTTGGAGAAATGTCTGTTTAGTTCTTTGGCCCATTTTTTGACTGGGTCATTTATTTTTCTGGAATTGAGCTGCAGGAGTTGCTTGTATATTTCTGAGATGAATCCTTTGTCTGTTGCTTCATTTGCTATGATTTTCTCCCATTCTGAGGGCTGTCTTTTCACCTTGCTTATAGTTTCCTTTGTTGTGCAAGAGCTTTTAAGTTTCATTAAGTCCCATGTGTTTATTTTTGCTTTTATTTCCAATATTCTGGGAGGTGGGTCATAGAGGATCCTGCTGTGATTTATGTCGGAGATTGTTTTGCCTATGTTCTCCTCTAGGAGTTTTATAATTTCTGGTCTTACATTTAGATCTTTAATCCATTTTGTGTATGGTATTAGAAAGTGTTCTAGTTTAATTCTTTTACAAGTGGTTGACCAGTTTTCCCAGCACCACTTGTTAAAGAGGTTGTCTTTTTCCATTGTATATCCTTGCCTCCTTTGTCGAAGATAAAGTGTCCATAGGTTCGTGGATTTATCTCTGGGCTGTCTATTCTGTTCCATTGATCTATATTTCTGTCTTTGTGCCAGTACCATACTGTCTTGATGACTGTGGCTTTGTAGTAGAGCCTGAAAGTTTTGCTTTTAACTTTTATAATTCTATTAGTCTATTTTGCTGTTAATTTATAATTTCTTAATTTAAATATGGATTTTTCAATGAATACCATGTCAGTGCATCCCACATGATTTAGTAAAGCAGAACTTCCTATCAATACCAATATTTCTGTATTTTTTTTTCTTTCTTTGTCTTTGGATTAGAGTTTGCTTTTTAATTTATTTTTCAATGCTTAAATAGAATAGCTTCAGGAGCTGTTTTTTAAAAATTGTCTTTTATTTCAAAACAGAATGTGGTATGCTCCTGTGTTGGCTGCCATTCATGCGAAGTCACTTCAATCATGTCCAGCTCGTTGCAACTCTATGGACTGTGGTCCACTAGGCCCTCCCCGCCTCATGCCTGTAGGATTTCCTAAGATGATTGCTGGGTCATACGGTAAGTGTATGTTTCATTTCATAAGATACTGTCTGATTATTATTTGAAGTGACTGCTCCACTTTGCTTCCTGTCAGCAATGGATGAGATCTCCAGTTACATAGCATCCTTGTGAGCACTTTGCATTGCCATTTACTATTATATTCTAGTCATTCTAATATGTATATGGGATAACACAGTGATTTTATTTTACTTTCAGCATGGTGATTTTAAATCATATTTCCCTAATTGCAAATGGTGTTGAGCTTTTTTTTTTTAATTTAAACTTCCATCTGTGTATCTTCTGTGATAAAGTATCTGTACTCTATATCCATGCTGTACTGTTAATCATTTTATTTTCATATTTTTAAGATTTAATAGTCTTTTAAGCTATTATCCATATTCAGCATCATTATTTTGAAAAAGGGTTATTCTTCTTGTATGTATTTTCCTTAACAGCTTTGTCAAAAATCAGTTGACTATACTGTATAAATTTATTTCTGAAAAGTCTATTTTGTTGCAGACTTACATGTCTATCCTCTCATTAGTGCCACGGTATCTTGGTTATTTTAGGTTTGTGTTAAATCTCGAAATTATGTGAGGCCTCCAACACTTTCAAAAAGTTTTGAATACTTTAGCTCCTTTACATTTTCATAAAAATCATATTTTATTACCTTGTCTTTTCTCTAAAAATGCTTGTTTAAGTAGGGTTCCACTGAATATAAAGATCTTTTGGGGTTGCATTTAATTAATAGAACCTGTGTTCACAGTTGGACTGTTTACAAAATTTTTCCCTTTCTTCCTTCCTTTTCTCCTTTCTTCCCTCCTTTATTTTTCTTCCTGTTTCTTTTATTTCTTTTTTTTTTGCTTTTCTCTTCCTTTTTCTCTCTTTGGTTTAGTCCTCGAACTCTATCACCGGCACTACTTAATTACTGATTTAGAATCTCTGGGTGTAGACTGGAAGCAAGTATGTATTGTTTCACAATTGTTTGAAAACAATTTAAATGCATTTCTATGTACTAATTTATGGAATGGTATATGGCACACTCCAAAACACAAATCTCCATGCAACTCAAAAAGCTTGGAATTTATCTGCCCATATCTCTAATTTAAAAGGTTCTACTACACAGAATATTAAAGTTATCTGTATACAGTACCATGTCTCCTGTCAAACTACCTATTCATATATTTATATCTTACTTCTTCCATTAAACTATGCACTAAAATTTAATATATCTAAACTGTTTATTTAAAAAATTTGTCTCTCATAATACTCAGAAATGTAGCATGTTTAAGTTTAAGTAACTATAATAATCATCACTAAATGATTATGAATTCTGTCATAGTTTATGTTTTCACAAAAATTCATTATGTGTATGTATAAAGAATTTTGAGAGAAGTAACGCCATATACTTCTGGGAGATAAAGGTTATATTTCCTGGTCCATAGGTATTTAGTGTCAGAATGAGGACTATGTCCTATATCATTAGATTTAATTTCCAATTCTATGAATAGCTTTTTTCCACTGAGGGATCATTTTATTCAGAGGCCCACTGCACTTATTGAATTTTATCTGTAATAAGAGTTCATTGCTACAGAACCAGCCACTCATTTACTATGGGGGGAAATAACCAAATCAGGTGGTTATTTTCTGTCCCAGAAGAGAATTAGTGTGTTTACTCCTTCGGGTTTCCCTGTGGATTTCAAGAAGAGCTTGGCAATCTGAAGTAAGACTCCTAATGTCTAGTATTCATATATACCGTAACTGAGCAATTAATTTCCACAGGTAAGAGGAAAGGTTTTTCATCACTTATAAAACATTTTAGAAGCTTTAAGAACTCCAGGGAACATTTTAGAGAAGTAGAACCCACTCTTACTATAATTAGGTATATAGAACTGTAGATTAGAACATTAATTTCCTCAATGGAAGATAAGAGAAGGAGGACGGTAGGAATAAAAGGTTGATTTAAACAAGACAAAATATTAAATGGAGAGATAGTTAACTATCGACTAGCAACTTGGTAAGTGCCATTTGGAGATTAAGATGGTTTTCTCATGGAGGGATAGAAATAAATTTGAAATCTATTTTGCTAGTCAGTTAATTGCTCTAAAAACTACTTCTAGTTTTTGTTTTGTTTTGCTTTAATGCCCTGATCCCTAAAGTAAGGGGTCATTTGTATAAATGAATTCACATATGTGACGATATTATTTGGCACTATTTCTGGGGTATTTCATTCCCAGAACTATGGCATATTGCAAAGAGTATGCAATATGGTCAAGTGGGAATAGCTTAACACGCGCAACAGAGACTCCTGAATCTGAATCCTGACTCTGCTAGTAGCTTATTATGTAAACTTGGCTAACCCATGGGTCTAGCTGGTCCTTAGGTTTCTCCTGTATAAGATGCTGGATTATTAACTGCAGGTTGCTATGCAGGTCACATAAGATGAAGTACACAAAAGTTCTAACACCTGAAAGTGAAAGTGAAGTCGCTCAGTTGTGTCCGGCTCTTTGCAACCCCGTGAACTGCAGTCCATCAGGAGCTCCGTCCATAGGATCTTCCAGGCAAGAGTACTGGATGGGGTGGCTATTTCCTTCTCGAGGGGATCTTCCCGACCCAGGGATCGAACCCAGGTCTCCCACATTGTAGGCAGATGCTTTTACCATCTGAGCCAGCAACACCTAGTAGCCACTTAATAACACGTGGTAACTGCTATCACATCTTTCCTTCAAGACTGGTGTTTGTAGTATTTTTTCACAGATGTTAAGTGCTACATGTTTTCTCAGTATATGAGAGTTGAGGAGATTATTTGATTTTAGTTTTCCAGAATGTGGCTATTTTGTTAAAAATTTGGAATCTATATTTTTGGTTTTCAGGCTCTGTCTCTTAGAGTAGTATTTGCTGGATATAATCAGTTCTAATATTATCTATAGTGAAGCAGATCACCAGCCCAGGTGGGATGCATGAGACAAGTGCTCGGGCCTGGTCCACTGGGAAGACCCAGAGGAATCGAGTGAAGAGGAAGGTGGGAGGGGGGATCGGGATGGGAAATACATGTAAATCCATGGCCGATTCATGTCAATGTATGACAAAACCCACTGCAATGTTGTGAAGTAATTAGCCTCCAACTAATAAAATAAATACATAAAAAAAATATACCATATTCCATAAAATGTATGGAGTTTATCTCTTGCATCCAAGGTGCTCCAGCACAGGCACTTCTGCTGGAGCACCTTGGATGCAAGAGATAAACTCCATACATTTTATGGAATATGGTATTACAGTCTTATTCATAATACAGTTACTGGGAACATCATTACCTTAAAAAAATACCTATAATGATAGGCCAATACACAGGTTTCTCCATTTAAATAAGAGAAGCATTCTGTAAGGTCAAGTAATTCCTCTAAAGTAAAATTGCAAAACAGTGAGTAAACTATCAGATTATTAATTTTATATTAATGCCTATGTAAAGATAGACTGGTATTTATAGGTGTTTTATGCATTCATGACATACGTAAATAATCTTTAATTTTTTTCAATATTTTTAGGCTACATAGTTCTACACATTTTTTCAAATTGTTGCAAATCTCCAAATTTGGATCTACACAGTTCAACTCCTGTTGGTCAAGGGTTAATAGAGAACTATTGGTGCATTTTTCATATTTTGCTTGCATAATTTTTTCCTCTTTTCACTGTTTTTTTTTTTTTTATTTCCCTAATTCCTGTTTTGTATCTGGCACTCTCTAGTAAATACTTTTGTACAACTATACTTCCTTTCTTGAAAGAGAGAAAAGAGAGATGAGAGAGAGAGACAGACAGACAGAAATAGATGAGGGTAAAAGAAAATGAGAAAATTTTAAAAAATAAATATATTTTTGTGATACTCAAGCTATACATTAATATAGTTCATCTTATTATTTTGGTTTTATAAGTTATTTTATTAATGTATCTTTCAAACTAAACTAGCTCATTCTAATACTTTCATGCATTGTGCTATTATTGGGGCTTCCCAGGTGGCACAAGTGGTGAAAACCCCACCGACCAATACTGGAGACATAAGAGCCGTGGGTTCCTGCAGTGGTCAGGATAGAACAGCCTGGGTCAGGAAGATTCCCTGAAGGAGGACTGGAGATACACTCCAGTATTCTTGCCTGGATAATCCACAGACAGAGGAGCCTGGTGGGCTAAGGTCCATAGGGTCGCAAAGTTGGACAAGCCTGAAATAACTTAGCACACGCATTGTGCTATTATTATTATTATTACTGCTACTACTTGTTATGTGTGTTAGAAAAGTTATCCATGTGAATCTAGAAGGAAGTTTCTGGGAAAACGAAGACATATAACTTTTTTTTTTTCCTGATAATCATTTGCTTCTCCTCTTGATATATGAAACTCTTAACAAAACAAAAATGTAATGTTTCATGTTAAGAATATAAATATTTGTAAGTCATTGAATTCAATGCAGTCGTCTGCATTACAGAATTTGCACACCCTAAATGCATATTGGTCTATGGAACACCGACGAAGAACAAAAGTCAACAGGCTGAAATCTTGCTCCTACATCACAGATGCAATACTTAATTATGTTTCAAAGATAGAAGCTGTAGGTCCAGATCCTGGTGATTCATTAGCACTTTGATTATGTATTATAGATTTTCCTTGTTTTCATATTCCTTTGAATAAGCAACACTGGCAGCATAGGGAAATATAACAGTGATAAAACACTCCATTGTGGTTTACCGGGATGTTATGCTTTTATCAATACATTATAGAAAGAATTTATTATATATCATTAGTGACATTTGTTTTATAGTATTTAAAGAAACCCCATATGCAGCTATAACATATGGAATAAATGTCACATAGTTTATTTTTGCCAAGAATATGTCTCAAACACACATGCAAGGACTTTGCAGAGATAGAGTACGTGTATAGAAAAATTTTAGTTTGTAGTCAAGAAAACATTAGCAGTATAATAAATTGTGGGGGAGAAAATGAACAAACTGAATGTTATGTTTTTCAAAGAATGAAAGCTGAAATGCAAAACCACAAAGCAACAGCTTGTTGTTTTCGTTGGCATACTGCATTTACCCGTGGAATGATGTATTCTGTTCTGTTCACCACTGTTCTAGCAGTGCTAGTTAAACAGGGAAGTAGTCATAAAAGAGGACGTGAAATGACTTGGCTTGGAAAAGCTGCCTCGTACGCTAGTTGTAAAGTAAGTCTAACTTATCCCATTTACTCATCTGGGCATTCTTTGAAGCTTAATAATTTTCACATTGATTTTTTTCATTTAAATTCAACACAATCTTATGATGTGTGTTTGCTGCCATTTTAAAAGTTGCAACATTAAGGAAAGGTATAATCACTGATGAAAATCTAAGATTAGCACTCAGATGTGTACTTTCCAATATTTGCCAATTTAAAACTTCCTATATTTATTCGCATTTGTGATTTTTAAAATGATGTGATGTTAAAATAGTAGGCAATAAATTTAACAAAAAGTAAACTAAATTAGCCAAATTTTTAATGGGAAAAATTTAACCAACAATAATTAATTAATTTATTTTTACAGGGTAATACATCCACTTGAACTCAATGTTTAACCCCTTCTCATTCCCTCACTGCAAAGAATTTTAGGATTGCAATATACCCTTCTAAGAAACAAATAGGAGGGTATAATTGCATGGACTCTGTATTCACCATATACTGCCTTTAGACAAAAAAATAAAAACTGAAATGTCAGGGTCACTGTTCGATTTAGATTTATACAGGTTTCAGGCAAAAAATGTGACTGAAGTCACCACGTTTATATTGATGGGGTTTACAGATGATCCCGAGGCTCAAGTTCCTCTGTTTTCACTGTTTCTGGCAGTCTACCTTTGTACACTGATAGGGAACCTGGGGTTGGTCTTCTTGGTCTCTGTGGATTCCGGGCTCCACAATCCCATGTACTGTCTTCTGAGTGTGTCATCACTCTTGGATGCCTGCTGCTCCTCAGTTGTCACTCCAAAAATGATAGCCAATTTCTTGGCGGAAAATAAAACTATTCCATATCTTGCGTGTGTGACACAGACATTTCTCTTAGTTACTTTCGGGACCACAGAGTGCTTCCTCTTGGCTGCGATGGCGTATGATCGCTGCGTGGCCATCTACGACCCGCTCCGGTATTCAGCCAGCATGGGACCCAGGGTCTATGCGTCCCTCATCATTGCTTCCTGTGTTGGTGGCGTCTTGCATGCTTCTGTACACACCGTGGCTACTTTCAGCCTCTCCTGTGCCTCCAATGAAATCAGACATGTCTTCTGTGACATCCCTCCCCTCCTGGCTATTTCTTGCTCTGACACTCACACAAACCAGCTTCTGCTCTTCTACTTCGTCGGTTCCATTGAGATAGTCACTATCTTGATTGTCCTGATCTCCTATGGTTTAATTCTGTTGGCCGTTCTGAGGATGTGTTCCGCAGAAGGGAGAAGGAAAGCCTTTTCAACATGTGGCTCTCATCTAACTGGAGTGTCCATTTACCACGGAACCATCCTCTTCATGTACCTGAGACCAAGTTCCAGCTATGCTTTAGACCATGACATGATTGTGTCAATATTTTATAGCATTGTGATTCCCATGCTAAATCCTGTCATCTACAGTTTAAGGAACAAAGATGTCAAAGAGGCAATCAAAAGAGTTTTGCGAAAAAATTGGTTTGTTCATAAAGTACATTTTCACACTAAACACTGAGTTGAAGAAATTAAGACATGTTATTGTCTCCATATAGGAATGTCATGGTACAAGATTTTTTTTTTAATTTTTAATTTTATGTCTTTTATTTCTTTTGGATATTTCATAAATAAAGATTATGGTCAACAACCAACTGTGTAAGTTTTGCAGGTGTGGATAATGATCATCCATTGGTTTCTTAATGAGTTTATAAATATATGCACACCCAAATATACACATATACACTAACATATACATATACCTGCTAATAACTGGCGATATATTTTTGCCAAGGCTGCCGTAACAAACTACATAACACTGTGTGGCTGAACAACACAAATGTATTTTCTCACTGTCCTGGATGCTTTGTGTTTGAAATCAAGGTGTATCCAGGGTTGTTTTCTTCTGAGGCCTCTCTCATCAGCATCCACAATCATCTTGAATTAGAGGCCCCACCCTATAGTTGCCCCTCAAGACCCTATTTCTAAATTCAGTGACAGACTGAGGTAAGTAGTTTAGGACTTCAACAGGCAAATAATGGATTTACTTATACCCACACATATACACACGGAAGCATGTATAAACCATTATTTTCTCACAAAATACAGAGTCTTGGTGTTCAGTTCAGTTCAGTCGCTCAGTCATGTCCAACTCTTTGTGACCCAATGAACCACAGCACGCCAGGCCTCCCTGTCCATCACCAACTTCCGGAGTGCACCCAAACCCATGTCCATCGAGTCAGTGATGCCATCCAACCATCTCATCCTCTGTTGTCTCTTTCTCCTCCTGCCCTCAATCTTTCCCAGCATCAGGGTCTTTTCAAATGAGTCAGCTCTTCACAGCAGGTGGCCAAAGTATTGGAGTTTCAGTTTCAACATCAGTCCTTCCAATGAACACCCAGGACTGATCTCCTTTAGTCTTGGTGTTAGCATTTATCAATAATGTTCATGAACTAAAGAATAAAAAGAAAAATAAAAACAAGCACAATTCCAAAATAAGATTACAAGTATCTGCTAAATATTTCCCTTACCCCACTAAGCCGCAGAACATCTATATGGGTTTCTCTCCATTCCTGGTTCTGACTCAGCTTTGGCTCAGTTTCCCCTTGACACCCCTACCTTCTACTAATAAAGGATTCAAATTCCCAACTTGAGTGCTATATAAATGACTTCAAAATTTCTGTGCCTGACCTTATCTCCTATGCCTATAGGGATGAGTTTGCTAAAAACACAACCGATATCAGCTGACCTTGTATAGTACCTACTGTTAAAAGAGAGGGAATTGACTGGGGGAAAATTTTTTAAAAGGTACATAAAAATTAAAAACAGTAAATCTATATGACCAAGAGAAGTGGTATTACCGCTCTGATCTTCCCACTGGAGATGACCATGCAGACCATGCAGATAAGCCAGCATTGCCTGAGGGAAGGGTTATGGCCTCTTCTGAGGCTGCCATTGTCTGCTTCACTGCAGATGCTCATCTGGACCACCCTAACTGCCTCTCTTGCTTCTAGACCTGTATATATGGGTCCCAGAAGGCCCTGAAAGGTGAGACCCAGGTGGAGCGACCCACGAACTGTGACCCATGTGTGGGTATACCGTACTCTGTCAGTACTAACCGAGTCTCTGATTTTTTCAGGTAGTCCTATGGGGAGCATGTGTGGATATTCAGAGTGAGGATAATGGTGGAAGGAACATGATATTACATTAGGCCAAACATTGGTATACACCAACTCAGCAGAGATTCTTATTTTAGACCACGGTTTCAGGAGTTAAAAAGGACTGTAACAGGTTTGATAGGTGAGTTGGCTAAAACATGGAGAAAAAGGTGGCCAACAGTGAGATACATAGTAATGGTCAGTCCGCTCTGTTTGATGTAGGGAAAGAGACTCACAGTCTTAAGGTGGGGTTGGAATGTTTAAGTGGATTTGTCACTTAAGATCTATTAATTCACACTGGGACTGTGCAAAAGGCTTCCTTTTCACCAACAAAATGAGAAACATATTTGTGAAGGGAGCTCTAGCACTTGAAGATCTCCATATGTGGTCTTCTCTAAGACCAAATCTTACAAAGGGAACTACAGCCACTAAATTGAAAAAATACAGTGATATTTATTGGATCCCAGGGTGGCAGGTGCCAACTGGCAAAAAGCAACCACCAAAGGTACAGTGGTCCTAGTTACTGTAATGGACAGCAGCATCAGAATAGTATGATTCATAGAGACCTATGGCATTAGCTAGGTAATCATGGTTTCCTTAGAAGTAAATTAGAGGCTTATTAAATGCTTACTTGATCTCTGTAAGCAGAAAAGATTTAATTCAAGGGAACCAAAATCTAACTAAAATTATTAAAATAGATAGTCATGGCTCCTCATTAATTCCCAGAATTGAGCCACTTTACAGCCCCAAGAACCATTCAATGAAGGGGAGTCTGGGTCCTCTAAAGAAGGACTTGCTACATAGCCACAATTTTTATTTTTTATATTTATCCCACCCTCCCGGAAGGGACTGAAATATTTTGTGAAAGTAAATGCTCTGGGAAAAAGGAAATAATCATAATTTTCTGTAACTACAGGACACTTTATTTTTTGGGCTCCAAAATCACTACAGATGGTGACTGCAGCCATAAAACTAAAAGACACTTGCTCCTTGGAAGAAAATCATGACAAACCTAGACAGCATGCTGAAAAGCAAAGACATTACTTTGCCAACAAAGGTCCACCTAGTCAAAGATATGGTTTATCCAGTAGTCATGTATAGACGTGAGAGTTGGACTGTGAAGAAAGCTGAGTGCTGAAGAATTGATGCTTTTGAACTGTGGTGTTGGAGAAGACTCTTGAGAGTCCATTGGACAGCAAGGAGTTTCAACCAGTCCATCCTAAAGGAAATCAGCCCTGAATATTCATTGGAAGGACTGATACTGAAGCTGAAACTCCAATACTTTGGCCACCTGATGTGAAGAACTGACTTATTTTTAAAGACCCTGATGCTGGAAAAGACTGAAGGTGGGAGGAGAAGGGGACAGCAGAAGATGAGATGGTTGGATGGCATGACCGACTCAATGGGCATGAGTTTGAGTAAACTCCAGGAGTTGGTGACAGACAGGGAGGCCTGGTGTGTTGCAGTCCATGGGGCCACAAAGAGTCAGACACGACTGAGCGACTGAATTGAACTGAAGCTCTCCGTCTCTCTGTCATAGTTTAGCTTGTAGAGCTCTTCATCATCTTTCTCTTCCAAAGAACATAACACTGGCCCTAATACTGATGGAATGATGCTGACTGGACCAAGGGAACAAGAAGCTGCAAATGCTCTGGCTTGTTGGTGAAGTACTTTCCTATCCCTGGGTAAGAAATGAACATGGTTAAATTTCAAGGGTCATCTGACTCAGTGAGATTTCTACAGGGCCAAGTGGAGCATGCTGAGATGGCTCTTCTCAGATGAATAGTCATTGCTGCATCTGTTGTCTCCTAGAGCAAAGAAAGTAGGATCAGATACACTGGGCCTTTTTAGATTTGGGAGGCAACATATTCCTTTTTCAAGTGTGTTCCTATGGCCCATTTCCCAAGTGACCCAGAAGCTGCTAGCTTTGAGTAAAGCCTAGGATAACAGAAGGCTCTGCAACAAGTCCGAGCTATTATCTAAGCTGCTCTATCACTTGGTCCATATGCTTCAGTAGATCCAATGGTGTTTGAAGTGTCCATGGCAGATAGGGATGCTGCTGGAAGCCTTTGACAGGTCTTCCAAAAGGGAATTACAGCTCAAGCCTTTAGGAGTTTTGAATAAGACTCTTTCATTCTCTTCAAAGTGCTCTTCTTTTTAATACTGAGCTTTTGACTTGCTACTGGACATTAGTAGAAACTGAACACTTGATCATTTCCTACCAAATTACCATAAGACTTATGATACTTTTCATGAAATAGTGTTATATAATTATAATATTAAAATGCTTGTTTTAAAGACACATATGTTTTGAAAATAAAATAGAAACATAATATGTGATGTTTATTTCTGTATTTACCATAATTTTTTTGTTTATTTCTGATATGAAATTACCAACAGTTTATGTTACTACAGGCTAAATATTTGTTTGACATTGTTGATAGATCAAGACTGATAGTAATAACTCTGCTTTGTTTTCTTTTCCTGAAAGTTTCTACTTTTAATTCAAATCTTTTTAAAATTTCTTTTTAATATTTTTGCTAATGTGTAAAGTGAAAGTCGCTCAGTCATGTCCAACTCTTTGGGACCCTATGAACCATAGAGTCCATGGAATTCTCCAGGTTGGAATCCTGGAGCGGGAATCTGTTCCCTTCTCCAGGGGATCTTCCTAACCCAGGGATCGAATTCAGGTCTCCCAATTTCAGGGGGATTCTTCACCAGGTGGGCCACAAGGGAAGCCCAAGAATACTGAAGTGGGTAGCCTGTCCCTTTTCTAGTGGATCTTCCCTACCCAGAAATCGAACTGGCGTCTTCTGTATTGCAGGTGGATTTTTTACCAGCTGAGCTCCCTGGGAAGCCCTAATGCATGAAGTGTAATAAACAGTGAATGTTGAAAACTTATAATTAGACATATTTTGCACATCTGTACACCAGTGAAACCACTGTTTCAACCAAGATAAAGAACATGTCTATCATATGTAGAAATTTTCTCATGCTCCCTCCCTTCACCATTCCCCACAACTCACAAAATATCATTTAAATGTAATGCCATTGTGTTACATATGAACATAATCTGACTTGTTTGTTTGGGTTTTGTTTATTTGTTTAGGTTTATATTTTTGGTATTTTTGGTAACTTTTTTCCTTTAAAAAGTAAAGATGCACCTACCATTGTGTTGGGAACTGTAGACCTAAAAAAATTAGGTGGCAAATTTTTATCCTCACTCCCAGCATCTAACACTGTGTGTGCCTTACTCCTTTGTAGTAATACTGAAGGTCATTCAAATTATGATCTACAATACTCAGCAGAGAGGCTTTATTTTTAATTCAGTTCAGTTGCTCAGACTTGTCCGACACTTTGTGATCCCATGAATCATAGCACGCCAGGCCTCCCTGTCCGTTACCAACTCCCAGAGTTTACTCAAACTCATGCCCATTGAGTTGATGATGCCATCCAGCCATCGCATCCTCTGTCGTCCCCTTCTCCCCCTACCTCCAATCCCTCCCAGCATCAGGGTCTTTTCCAATAAGTCAACTCTTCTCATGAGGTGGCCAAAGTACTGGAGTTTCAGCTTCGGCATCAGTCCTTCCAATGAACACCCAGGACTGATCTCCTTTAGGATGGACTGGTTGGATCTCCTTGCAGTCCAAGGGACTCTCAAGAGTCGTCTCCAACACCACAGTTCAAAACATCTATTCTTCGGCACTCAGCTTGCTTCACAGTCCAATTCTCACATCCACACATGACCACTGGAAAAACCAGAGCCTTGACTAGACGAAACTTTGTTGGCAAAGTAATGTCTCTGCTTTTTTAATATTTTATTTTAGACCATAGGTATTAACTTTGTGAAGTACATTTTCAGACATGAAAGTACTTAGAAAATTTAACATATATGAGTCTTCCAAAACAATAATTAAAATGCACATTTTAGTATAGAAAGAGATTGAGAAAATTTTAACATCAATGAATAATATACACTTTAAGGAACATGTAAAGAATGTTGTGTAATTGATTCAAAAGCCCTTAAAGTAGCAGATCGCAAGTCTGTTGGGACTGATTCCATCTTTACGTCATTTATACACGAGCTGTAGCTTCTTTCTATGTGCTCTCTAATTGTCCAGGAGTCTAGACTGAGCTTTTTAACACAGTGATGAAAAGATTTCCACTGTTAGAGAGGACAAATTCTAATGTCAAGGTGCTATTCACATTTATTAAAGTTTCCTTGCCAAAGGTAATCACATAGCTAAACAAAGGGTCAGTCTAGGAAGAAATGACAAAAAAACATGGATATAAGAATAAATGATTTATTGGGGGCCCTTACCATATGGACGTAATGTGTTTTATTAATGACTCCATATTTTTCTATTATATTTATGCACAATATTTATTAAAACAGTTCTCAATATGAGCATTCATTTTCCTTTTTTTTCCTGCTTAGAAAAATACTGCTGCAATAAACATTACACTACACATTATTGTTTTTATAAGTACTTCTCATACTAATACCTTTACATATTCAGGCTTTTTTTTTTCCTATGAGGAAATCACTTAGTAGTGATTCTGTAGCATCTCAGGGTGTTTTATTTATTTAATAGAGTATATAAAAGTAGAGTATAGAAGGGCATAAAAAAAGGGAAAATGGCATAATTTCAATTATAGCACATCCTGACTATCACACCTTCTTGTTTATTTAGACATCTCTACTTACTAGTTTACAGTAAGGAGAAAACTGATCTTTAGGGTAAAACATTGCTAAGTAAATGAACACAATTGCCATAAACTTGGGGACATAACTCTTTACTAAAAGGAAATTATAGCATGAGCTGCATTTAACAATTTAAGACAATACAGAGCAGTAAATTTCAATTAAGTCTGTGAGTAAATTACATACATAAATGCAGCATAATTTCTGTATTATTTCAAATGTCTCATAATCCTGATAATTAGGGAAGAAATTTTCTCATTGCCTTTCTGACGTCTTTGTTCCGCAGACTATATATGATAGGATTTAACATTGGAGTCAAAATGGTGTAGAAAAGAGATATCAGTTTGTCTAGTCCTTCGTGCTCATCTGATTTAAGCTTTAAGTAGGTGACAGTGGCTGATCCATAGAATAAAAGTACAACGGTGATGTGGGAAGAGCAAGTGGAGAAAGCTTTGGTCCGTCCTGTGTTTGCTGGCAACTTTAGGATGGTGGAGATAATTCTGATATAGAATCCAAGTATCAGCAAAAAGGGAACAGTGACAAACAATATACCAAATATATAGACCACCATCTCATTCACAAAGATGTCTCCACAAGCCAGTTTTAACAATGGGGGAATGTCACAGAAGAAATGATTGATTGTGTTGGAGCCACAGAAAGGCAGAGAGAAAATCTGGCATGTTTGGCCTATCTGGACCGGAGCACCGCTGACCCAGGAGGCAGCCACCAGCCCGACGCAGACCTGGGGGCGCATGAGCAGGGGATAGTGCAGAGGGTCACAGATGGCCACACAGCGGTCATAGGCCATCACAGCCAGGAGGAAGCACTCGGTGGCTCCAAGGATAAGGAAGAAGCACATTTGCGTAGCGCAAGTGAAAAAAGAAATGGTTCCTCTCTGGGTCCAAAGGTCCATGAGCATCCTGGGAAGAGTGACCGATACATAGCAGATTTCTAGGAAGGAAAAATTGCCGAGGAAAAAATACATGGGCGTCTGAAGAGTGGCATCTACTCTGGTTATTAGAATTATGATGCCATTCCCCAACAGGATAATCACATAGATGACTAAGAATATCCCAAAAAGAAACCATTGAAATTGGGGAATATCAGTGAAACCCAAGAGGACAAATTCCATCATGATAGTGAGATTTGTTTCTGTAATTTTCAAATGATCTTCTCTCTCTAAATTTACATTTCTTGACTGCATTTTCTTTCTGCACAATTGGACTAGGACATGGGCTTTAGTCTTAACCAGTTCTCAGTTACTTTCTGACACACTTGTGTTCTGTGATTTGGGGAGATTTGATTTGAAATCAGGAGGTATAAACTCATCTGCAGAAAAAAAATCTTAAATGATTTATAATGTTACATCTACATTCTAATAAAATCCATATGTCTCATCATTTTAACTTAAATTATGGCAAAATGGAGAATGGAAAAAGCAGAAAAACTACTGTTTGCAGTCAAACCATTTACTATTAATTGTCTAACTTTCATAATTTTTATTCCCCAATCAACCTCATCTATCTGGTCTAAAACATCTAACACAATATTCTATTGACTATTTATGTATCCTTTTTACCCTTAACATTATATCTAATAACTCATTCTATAAAGATATGGCATAAGGCTCCACCCTAATTTATTGCTTCATAAATGCTTCTAATTAACTCAAAAGTAGAAATCATTATTAGAAGTGGTTATTTTCTAAGGAGTGAGGAAGTTAAAACTTTAAGAATGTAAGAGACAAAGTTTTATATTCAAGTTCATAACATTCCAAGGATTAGAATTCCAAATTACTGAACTAAAATACATCTCATTGCTTAGAAACACAACTTTTTGACATTTAACTGTTTTTAATCCTAGTAATTTTGCTGGAGAAGGAAATAGCAACCCACTCCACTATTCTTGCCTAGAGAATCTCAGGGACGGAGGAGCCTGGAGGGCTGCCTTGTATGGGGTCGCACGGAGTCGGACACGACTGAAGTAACTTAGCAACAGCAGCAGTAACTTTGGACATTTTAATACTTTTCCGCCAAAATTAAATGTTCCTAGGGAAAAGAAATATCAATATATATAAAAGTTTCACAAATGTAGTCAGATATTGTGTCCAATTCCTTCCCTGTTTGCCGTCTGATTTGATTAACATAAACAAAAATAAAAATCAATCAAAAGAGTTAAATATTCTTTTTTAGGAAATTATAATTTGGCTGTGAAAAATGCTTCCTATATTCCTCTATAGAGGAAGTGCTCAGATGTACAGATGTGTCCAACTCTTTGCAACCCTGTAGCCTGCCGGGCTCCTCTGTTCATGGGATTCTCCAGGCAAGAATACTGCAGTGGGGTGCCATACCCTCATCCAAAGGCTCTTCCTGACCCAGGGGTCGAACCCATATCTCTTACGTCTCCTGCATGGCAGGCAGATTCTTCACCACTGGCGCCACTCAGGAAGCTCTATGGAAGGAAATCACTAATAAAACGTGATTCTTCTCATTAAAATTATTTTAGTTGTAATGGCAACGTTTACTTTATTGACAGTTTAGCAAAATATGTTTGATTAATCTGAATGCAATACAGCACTCTTTGATTACAGTTTTCTTAATAGATTATTTCTAGAAATGAATAATATTAACGTTAGTATTATGTTAACAATAGACACATTAGAAACATATATTTCAAATGCTTCAAGCACATTATTTAACTTTTTAATGCAGGAAGTAAGAAATCTAAATTAAATAAGGCTATCTTACAGAATAAATAGGTGTTCAACCCATATATACTCATGATTTTAGTTGTTTGACATGTGTGCTAGTCGTTCAGTCATGTCAGACTCTTTGTGACACGATGGAGAATAGCCTACCTACTCTGAAATTTTCGAGGAAAGAATGCTGGAGTGGGTAGTCATTCCCTTTTCCAGGGGATCTTCTCGATCCAGGGATCGAATCTGGGTCTTCTGCATTGCAGACAGATTCTTTACTATCTGAGCCACAAGGGAAAGCCCATATTTGTTTGATATTATTTATTAAATCTTAATCTTGAAATTTAGAAACAATGTTGAATTAAAATAGAATATTAGTACAAAATAGTTTATATTCACCTTTTTCAAATTTTTCTGGCTACTTTATTCCTGTTGATGAATTTTTAAATATATTTTAAAATGTTACATTGTTTAAGATCTAAAAGATTTTTAAACAAGAACTTAACTTGCTTTTATAAAGCAAGGCTTTTTATAGAGGAAATCCTCACTTCTTCCTCAAGGGAATATTTCTTTTCCCTCTATACATCTAAATTGCTAGTTAAATGCAAATTGCCAGTTAAATGCTCCTGTTGGTAATTAAGTTGGTGTGTTTTTGCAAACAATTCTTCCCTGATAGACCAGACTTTCCTTCAGGTCTCCCACAGAATATAATGTCATGCCTTCTAGATTTCCTAAATGCAGTCAGTGGACAAAGATGTCCTAGAAGAAGAAACACTTTGAATGGTCCAACAGTACCTGCAGGAAAATGTTCAAATTCTTTATCAACTGGTTTCTTACCTGTGTTATTTTATTCTCTATAATTCCTCTAAATAGGCTTTTTTCTAAAACCAAGCGTTATTATCATCGGAACACATTCAATTACTCTCTCACCTTTAAGCGAAACTAAGATTATTTTATTCAAAGTATGATAATCTCTCAAGCACCCTGGGAATCCCTGAATAGACACATACAGCTCATTAATGACATCTATAAACAAAGATTAAGAACAACTATATCATTTGAAGTTTTTTTTTTTTTTTAATGTGCATCATTTTTAAAGTCTTTATTAAATGTGTTTCAAAATTGCTTCTGTTTCATGTTTTTTGGCTTTTTGACCAGGAATTGAACCCGCATCCCCTGCACTTGAAGGTGAAGTCTTAACCACTGGACTGCCAGGGAAGTCCCAAGAACTACCATTACTTATAACATTTTCTAATTTAAAAACTCCTCTTTCTTATTGAAACATTTAGTAGTTTGCATTTCTCTTTTTCAACCCACATGCATGTATTTTGTGGAGAGAAGCACTTTAAGCATGAATCTAATATTTACAGACCAAGTTTTGCTGTTGTTCCTGTAACAGAGCCATTTTCCAGGCCCGAGGTTCTGCTCATCTACACTGTATTAGGAGACTATTTCTTCAAATTTTGAGCCTCAGTGATTTTCCTTAGTTTGGAGGTTTGACTCCCTTGCAGTTATTTTACCACACTTCTGTTAGGGGAAGTTGGGTAATTTCAAATAGTCCCTAACACTGGCCTCTACCGGCTGGATCCCACTTTCACTGCCAAAAATGTAGGATTAGACTCTAAAGGAATGTAAGAGTTGACACGACTGAGCGACTTCACTTTCACTTTTCACTTTCGTGCATGGGAGAAGGAAAGGGCAGCCCACTCCAGCGTTCTTGCCTGGAGAACCCCAGGGACGGGGGAGCCGGGTGGGCTGCCGTCTATGGGGTCGCACAGGGTTGGACAGACTAAGGCGACTCAGCAGCAGCAGCAAAAGAATAGAGACTGTTTTCTGACTCTAAATCATGTGCCCTACCATCCCCACAGGCCTTAGGGCGGGCGCTTACCACGCAGCGTGTGCCAGCGGGAACCTCACGACTGTGTCACACACGGAATTTGGACCAGGAACCCCGGGTCTCAAACCGCGTTATTCCTGGGAAAGGATCCCTAAACGCCCGGTGTGCAGCAGTGAGAACTGAAGGTCCTGACCAGGCTCTGACACGAGCTCCCTGTAGCCAGAAAAGAAGACGCGTCTTCTATCCCACCCCTCGCCCCACGTACACACACACACCACTCACCGCTGGGAGGAATTCTTACCAAAATCCCCTTGCTGAAGCTGGAAAATTTCTTATTACCAACAAAAGCTGTATCTGTTTATGGAACTTTATGGGTGAAGCAGGGAAACGAGATAGACTACATATAGTACACGCAAATGTCTGATATATTGTTCCCATCTTACTGCTGCTTAAAAAACGCTTTCCTATTTCAAACCTGTTCTTTGAGAGCTGTCTTTGCTTCCGATTTTGACAGATTTGCTTTATACTCAGAACATACTCTCTGGTAGCTCAGACGGTAAAGCGTCTGCCTGCAATGCGGGTTTGATCCCTGGGTCGGGAAGACACCCTGGAGAAGGAAATGTCAACCCACTCCAGTACTCGTGCCTGGAAAATTCCATGGACAGAGGAGCCTTGTAGGGTTCAGTCCATGGGGTCACAGAATCAGATACGACTGAGTGACTTCACTTCAGAACATACTCTAAGTGGCGCTGGTGCTAAAGATGCCACCTGCCAGTGCAGGAGACGTAAGAGACACAGGGTTCAATCCCTGGGTTGGGAAGATCCCCTGGAGGAGGGCATGGAAACCCACTCCAACTTTCTTTCCTGGGAAATCTCTGATGTAAGAGCCTGGCGAACTATAATCCACAGGGTCGCAAAGAATCCGATGCTACTGAAAAAATTCAGGCCCCCTACACACACACACCCATGCTGAACATACTTGCATGATGACCTCTTTAATATCTAACATATATACATTTTTCTTATACCTCGCTTCCCTGGTGATTCAGATGGTAAAACATCTGCCTACAATGTGGGGGAACCGGGTTTGATCCCTGAGTCTGGAAGATCCCCAGGAGGAGGAAATGGTACCCACTCCAGTACTCTTGGCTGGAAAATCCCATGTACTGAGGAGCCTGGTCGGCTACATTCCTGTCATTGCTGAGAACTAAAATCTGCATTCTGTGTTAATATGCATTTTTGTTGCTGATTCACATACATGGCATTCTCATTGCTTCTGTTGGGGAAACACACTGACTGAAACTCCCCACCCTGGCTAGAAATCTTAGTACATATTCGCATGAATTACTTTACCACAGGAAGTCCTGGTAAGGAGTTAACAAGACACCATCAACAATCTGGGAAAAGTCAGATTTTCCACAGTCTGGGAAAAGTCAAATGGAGACTCCATGTGTTCTACCACGTTCCAGAAGCCTTCTCGTTGACATCCACCTTTGCTGAGCAATGCGTGCACCACCAGGAAGGATCCTGAGTCAGAATGACCAGCCAAGCACAACCTGGAAATCAATTCCATCAACATAAATCCCTAGACTGTGAGTCACGAGGCAGAGCAGTCCTCCTGGGTTCCCTCACCATCCTGGCCTCTGCCTGGGCGTTCCTTCCCAATAAAGCCTCTTACTTTGTCAGCAAGTGTGTCTCCTTGGACAGTTCATTTCTGAGTGTTAGACGAGAGTCCCCTTTTGAGCTCTGAAGGGGTTCCCCCTCCTGCAACTTTCCTGCTCCTTCCACCTGGCTTGACCACAGAAGCACAAGGCCATAAAGCCAGCAAAGCAAGAATTATCAGAGGAGGAAGATTTGGACCAGGACCAGGGGACCAAAATAAATGGCTGAAGAAAATGTCGTGGAAACAACTGGCCTCGAGAAAACGATCAACCATACGTGACAATCATTGTTCAGACACAGTCATGTCTGACTCTTTGCGACCCCAGGGACTGCGGGACATCAGGCGTCCCTGTCCTTCAATGTTGCCCTGAGTTTACTCAGACTCATGACAACTGATGATGCCGTCCAACCATCTCATCCTCTGTCACCCCTCCTCTTCCTGCCCTCAATCTTTCCCAGCATCAAGGTCTTTTGCAATGAGTCAGCTCTTCACATCAGGCTGAGTATTGGAGCTTCAGCTTCAGCATCAGTCCTTCCAGTGACTATTCAGGGTCAGCTGCTTTCTGAAGAAAGTCATTTTCCTTGCCTCAACACCTGTCTCTTAGATTCATTCTTTGGCCTGTAGTGTGGAGAGCAGAGCGAACTTGGGCTCGGTAACAAGAGGACATCTACTAGAATTTCCCTTCTCCCTATTTTGGCTGCAAACCCACAAATGACGCCAGAAGACAAGGAAGTCCCCAGTGGGAAATATCAAACCCATCTGCCCCTGAATGACTGTTTTCAGTGAAGCTTCCCCTGAATTGGGATGGGTATGTGTTTGTCACTCAGCAGCATCCAAGTCTTTGCAAATATTCTGCTTTGGAGCACTCACATCTTAGAAATGCAGGGGTTTCCTACTTTATCAGAGTTTAACCAGGTTAGCACAGATGCACTGCTTTTCTCCTGCTCTCCCTCTGCACAAGTTATCTAAGAACAGTCTTCACACTCATCTCCCACATTCCACATAGCCATTGCACTAACATGTGAATGCACTCACCTGGCCACAGGTGATTGAGTCCACAGTGCCTGTTATACAAAGATGGTTCAACCAGGCTATTTATTGCAGCTGTTCAAATAAGAGCCTAGAGAAAGTATTTATCTCTCTTTGTCTGTTTTTTTGTTGCTGTTTTCCATATCTTCCTCAGTATTGACTGGAGAAAATTTAAAGCCAGACATCAGGGAGATAGAGGACAATCAAGCAGATGTATAAAAAGTATGTTTGCATTTTTCATCTTTGTTTTCCTTCACCCATGAGTTAACGACTGACAAACACAAAGCAACCATCACTATAAATTATATTTTTCATCTTATTTGTTTTATAACAAAGGGAAGCATGATAATACAACTTCAGGAGATTTAACACTTTGACCCCAAGTCACAATTTTAGTTTTTGACATAGCAGTGTGTCTACAGAAGGGCTAGTATTACAAAGTTTAAAGAGAACGCTAATATAAGTACACATCAATTTCCAACCCAAGGCAGTAAATTATATCTCAGTTTAGCAAAAAATGACCACATTTCTGTTTTCTGGTGTTGCACTTTCCGTTTGACATACATCCCATATAGTTTCAATAAAGCTATTTGTTTTAAAATTATTTCTATAAGGCTACAGATGGGCAATAAAGCTATCTAATTGCAATAAGTTATATATTTGCAACCTTTTCCAGTATTCTTGCCTGAAGAATCCCTCGGATAGCGGAGCCTGGTATGCTACAGTTTGTGGGGTGTCAAGGAATTGGATGCAACTAAGCACCTAACCTCACCATTACTACTACGTATTTGCAGTAAAGTTATGTGCACATTAACCAATACAGCTTACATATTTTCACATAAAATCAGCTATTTTATATTGGCGTTTTTATTCTTCCACATTTAGCCCTTTGCATTTTACCTTCTTGACATTATACTGTTTATATTCCTTTGAAACGTGATTAGCTGAGTATGTGTGCATGTGTCTTTGTGTTTCTGTAGTAATAGCATCTGGAACAGAGTAAGTGAGAGGAGGCTAGGGAACTTGTGAGAAGAAAACAAAGAATAGAAGAAAAACTACCATAAATGTGTGCATTCAAATCAGACGGCAGTTTTGTAAACAGCACTCTTTTATACCAATTCATATTTTTTTCTTTACCAGATATGTGTGTTTTTCCAGGGATAAAGGAAATGATAGTTGCCATGTTTACTGTTGCTATTAAAACGATATTCCTGAATTTAGACTTAAGCACCTCTGCAGGAAATAATCCCATAAATAAAACTGGAATCTATTTTAAAGTTTAAAAAGTTGGCTATATGTTGTATATAACACTCATTACAAACTATAAATCATGAAAAAATATGCATCAGGAAAAAATAAATTGACAATGGCAAATACTCTACATGGCTAGTTTCATGTGATATTGTCACTTCTGACTCTAAACACTGAATTGCTTTTTTTCATTACCCAAATTTCTTTACAAGTTTTCCCTATTTCTGAGAACCCAAAAGAAATATAAAATGATTAGATGACACTTCCATAGTTTTATATATAACTTCAGTAATTTTGCTTATATCTAATTGGATATATGTATGTGAATATGAATGGACTTAATTAATTAGACAATACTCTAATGAGAAACTAACTTACATCAAGCTTCTCAAATTTCAGTGTAATCTATTTAATGCAGAAAATTTACCAAACAACCCCAGAAATGAAGGAATCCTCTTCCTAGTAATTGCATTCCATAAAGCCTTCTTCACTTCCTTATTCCAGAGGCTGTAGATCAGAGGATTAAACACGGGGATCACCACTGTGTAGAACACAGAAGCCACTTTGTCCTGATTCAAAGAGTAGCTGGAAGTAGGTCTCAGATAAGTGTAGATGGAGGTGGAATAGAAGAGGATGATGGCTGTCAGGTGAGACGCACACGTGGAGAACGCTTTGCGCCTCCCCGCCCCTGCATGCACACGGAAGATGGAGAAGAGAATGCAGCAGTAGGAGGTGAGGGTCACCAGCAGACTTCCAATGATAGTCACGCCAGCAAAAGTAGACACAATACTTTCATACAGGTGTGTGTCAGAACAGGAGAGCTTAAAAATTGGAGGAGTGTCACAGAAGAAGTGATGGATGACATTGGAACTGCAGAATGGCAAGCTGCTTACATAGCTGGTGTTTACCATGGAGTTCACCAGGCCTGCTGCAAAAGCCCCTGTGGCCATTTTCAGGCAGACCGTCCTGGACATGATCAAGGAGTAAAGGAGAGGGTTGCATATGGCCACATAGCAGTCACAGGCAATTAACCCAAAAAGGATGCATTCAATTGTGGCAAAGGCTATAAAGAAGTACATCTGCAGGAAGCAACCAGCAAAGGTGATGGACTTCTTCTCTGATAATAGATCTACCAGCATCTTTGGAGTGATGGTGGATGAATAACAAACATCCACAAAGGACAGGTTAGCCAGGAAGAAGTCCATGGGTGTGTGAAGTTGGGAGTCAGTTCTGATTAAGAGGATCATCCCAACATTCCCCACAACTGTCACTGTGTAAATCACATAAAAAAAATAAAAGAGGACAACCTGCTGCTCCCGTGTGTCTGCTAATCCCAAGAGGATGAACTCAGTCAGCAGAGTATAATTTTTTCTGGCCATTTGTCACAGGTATAGTATGCTTAAATTTATATTAGGCCTAAAGTTTACAGGAAATAGTACAAATACGAATGAGTTTCAGTGGTTGGCATGTAGAAAACCTAACCCCTAGGATCATAGAGCATAGTGAATACTGAAACTAACATAATGGTTAAGATAGTAGAAAAAATGAATGCCCGTTGGAATTTATTAAGCAATTGTATCACATTCTGGTTGAGGGATTAAAAAATGACTCGTCAAGTTCACATATTTCATTTCAGATTAACTTTTTTGTTTGCAAATCCAGTATCTATGTTGTATTCTTTCTCTTCTAGCCCACATACAAAGTATAGATTATAGATATGTCCTTGCTGAAGTCTCTCCCATATCTTCTGAACAGACACTTAACTTTAACTCAAATATATATTTTTTCTTCTCCTCAAGATCACTCTGCATGTTCTTCAACCCATTGATTCATGCATCACCACCTGGAAATTGCTTTTGTGTTCTCCAAGCAGCAAAAGAAGCCCATTTCAAATAACCAAAATTTGGGCATGCATTATATTGTTAAGAGGAGGAGGGCAAGGCAACCCGCTCCAGTATGCTTGCCTGGAGGATTCCATGGAGAGAGGAACCTGGTGGGCTACAGTCCATGGGGTCACAAAGAGTCAGACACGACCTGGTGACCAAGCACAGCACAGCATATTGTTAAGGATGATTTTGTGGTAAAGCAACAACCATTCTCATCACAAACCACACTGTCAAATGAATGACATATCATAATAGACACTGTACCTGTCCATGGCAGTGAAGGACAGCACCAAGTTCTTAGTGCATTCTTCCCAGTACTAACTTACTTTGTCAAGTATTTTCATTTTTGTCAAAATCTCTAATAAATCAGTTCAGGCACAAAAATTAAAAGAAGACAGTTTTCATGTTTTAAATGAAATGAAAATCAGTTAAAATTTGAATTAGCTCTTTGTAAAAATTTGAGACAACTTCTAAGTATATACACATTGCTGCCTCTTTATTTTGTTCTCCTTAAAAAGGGTTGGGTACACCTGGGGATTGGGTTATAGATTTTGATTGTGAAATCAATCCTCTAAAGGCAGAAACTGCAGTCTCAAAAGTAATTAAAATGTGTTCACATCCAGAGAGATGGAATCAAACACTAGTGCGATCTTCATTATAACATGGTTCCTGATTTCTGTCTAAGTTTTTGCTTTATTTAAAAAATGGTTATTTAACTGCTTCTGTCTTTGTAGTGTTAGCAGTTTAGTCCAAATGGGTATATAACCTACATGCACACTACTGGCCTTCCCTGTGTGAAGTTTGTGTGTATCCCTCTCCTTAGAAGAGTAATTTTAACTTTTATTCCACATTTGTTCTTGAGTTAAATTAATCAGAAGAAGAAAATAAGTACTAACCTCAGGCCTACATGATTATCTGTCGACCGAGATGAACAACATGGATCACAGCTGGTTGAGGCAGATGACAACTTTATGAGAGAGAATGTAGGAGTAGGAGGTGAGGGTCACCAACAGAGTTCCCACTATATTCACACCAGGAAACGTGGAAAAGATGCTTTCATGCAGGCCTGTGTCAGAAAGGAGAGCTTAAAAAGTGGGGGGCTGTCACAGAAGAAGTGATGGATGGCGTTGGAACTGCAGAAAGGAAAGCTGCTTACATAGCTGGTGTTTACCATGGAGTTCATCAGGCCCGCTGCAAAAACCCCTGCGACCATTTCTACGCAGACCATCCTGGACATGATCAAGGAGTAAAGGAGAGGGTTGCTTATGGCACATAGCGGTCATAGGCCATTAACCCAAAAAGGATGCATTCGGTGTGGCAAAGGCTATAAAGAAGGACATCTGCAAAAAGCAGCCAACAAAAGAGATTGTCTTCTTCCCAGATAATAAATCTACCAGCATCTTTGGAGTGATGGTGGAGGAATAACAAACATCTTCAGAGGACAGGTTTGCCAGGAAGAAATGCATGGTTGTGTGAAGTTTGGAATCAGTCCTGATTAAGAGGATCATCCCAACATTTCCCACAACTGTAAGCATGTAAATCACCTGGAAAAGGCAAAAGGGGATAACCTGTAGCTCCAGTGTATCTGCTAATCCTAACAAGATGAACTCTGTGAATGAAGTATAATTTTTTCTGCCCATTGATTACAGATACAGTATGCTTAAACTTAAACTGGGCATGCATATTTCCAGTTGCACAATTTACCAATAATAGAAATAATGATAAAGTAAAATATATATGGAAAATAAACCTAGGAGAACAGAGCATGGTAAACAGAGTCAGAGGAGAATTAGTAAATGGATTAGCATTGGATTTTATTAAGTAATTGGCTCTATTAATTCTGGACTGAGGGATTCACAAATGACTCCTCTAAATACACATCCATCACCTAAGGTTCTTTTTTGAATGCAGCATCTATGATCTATTTTTTCCCCTCTAGTCCATATCCAAATGCAAAGTACAGAACCATTCTTGTTGAAGTTTTTTTCCCATTCTTTGAGCAGGTATTTGAATTTAACTGAACTTATTATTTTTTTCTCCTCAAGTCTGCTCTCTATATTCTTCGAATCCAAAATTTATGCATGGTCACTTGGAAACCACTTGTGTGTTCTCCGGGCAGCAAGAATAATAGCCCAGTTCGATAACTGATATTTTGACATCTATCATATTCTTAATGATGAACTGCAGTGTATTAAGGTACACAAATAACTGTTCACCTCTCAAAGCACACTCTCAAATTAATGCTGTGTGGGAGCACACGCTATACCTCTTTATGGCGGGGGATGACAGAGACTGCACCAAGTACTTGACAGCATTTTTCTCAGTACTAACTTGTCTAGTCTATTATTTCTGTTTTTACTAGAACCCCTAATAACTCAGATGAGGCACACAAAAAAACATAAAGAATGCGATTTTCATGTTTTAAGTGAAATGTAAAGCAGTGACATTTTGAATTACCACTTTATAAAAATTTGAGACACATTCTGAGTATATGCATATTGCTATCGTTTAATTTTGTTTTCCTTAAAGAGGGTTGGGTAACCATGGGGACTGGATTATAGGTTTTGATTGTGTCATGAACCCTCTAAAGGCAACAACCGCAGTCTCAGAAGTATTTAAATATGATCACGTGCAACTAGATGGGATTAAACACTATATGGAACTTTATGATTGCTCTGTGATTTCAAAGCTATTTGCCAAATTAAAAAAAGATCTATTTAAGTTTCTCTTTCTTTGAAGTTTTAGCTGATTCCAATGGTTACATAATCCTCTACCAAATTATGATCCTTCCCTTTTTTTGCGTGTGTGCGTACCCCTACACTTGTCTGGCTGGAGTTAACCTTCAGTCTAGCTCTGTTCTTGAAAGTGAGTGTATTAGTCACTCAGTTGTGTCTGACTCTTTGGGACCCCCTGGTCTGTAGCCTGCTGAACTCCTTTGTCCATGGAGTTCTCCAGGCAAGAACACTGAAATAGGTTGCCATTTCATTCTCCAGGGATCTTCCCAACCCAGGGATCGAACCCAGGTCTCCTGCATTGCAGGAAAATTCTTTACCAACTGAGCCAAATGGAGGCTCTGTTTTTAAGTGAAATAATTAGAAGGAGACACTAACTTCTAACTACATGCCTACATGAATATTCATCAGACCCAGCTGGAATATGTGAACAGCAGAGGGCACTGGATGGTGTGACAGGTCATGAGATCTGCTTTGTTATATCCCAGATGACTTGAATATTGCAGCTTCTATCAGGAGCAATTTCAGCAGCAAGGACAAGGAAAGAGCCACGGGGAATATACCTCCAAAAGCTCTCAGTGTGGTTAGCATCTTAGCAAGCCCTGAATCCCACTCAATTTCCCCTAGAATTCTACTATGCCACTCCATTCCACCTATATATTATTGCTTCCCTTTAATATAATATACAGATTAACTTTAATGGATTTAATTGATGACTGGGAGAAAATTTACATTATCAGGAAATCCATGAGACTCTTTTAAAGGATATGGGTCTGTTTTATCCTTCAAAGATCAATCTAACTACTTTGAACTATACATTGATTAAACTCTGCTATAGCTGACTGAGTGTGCATGTGGCTTTGTGTATAATATGTGGATCAGTCTGGGACAGAAAATGTGAGAGAACAGGAAATTTTTGAGAAGAAAAGATGGGAAGAGAAGAAAAGCTGTTGCAATTGGTGCCTTCTAACCAGACAGCAGTTTTCTAAACAAAATACATTTAAACAAAATCCTATATATTCTTTAAGGAATAAGTATATGTTTTTGGGGATAAAGGAAATGAAAGTCCACATGTTTACTATAGCAGTTAAATGATATTACTAATTAAAAATTTAAGCATTTTAGCCCTAATTCAATAAAGTGGAAATCTACATTGAAAGCATTTTTGCACATGTGATATATACAATCCTTTACAAATCATAAATGTTGAAAAAATACAGTAAAAAAACTGACAATTACAAATACAATACACAACTAGATTCATGTGACATTGCAAAAGTTATCTCCATATACTTTACCCTTTATTTCTATAACCAAGACGGCTTTATGAATAAATCACATTTTAGAAACCTATAGGAAAACATACATTGATTAGAAAAAAAGTTTCATGATCATACCTAAATTGCTAAGTTATATCTAACAGGACTCGTGTCCATGAACATTACCAGAACATGGTTATACAGATTAAGTTGTAATGAAGATAAGCTTGATCCAGTTTCTGAAAGTTAAACTACATACTCTAATTAGTTTAGAAAATTAATCAATCACAGCAATGAAGGAATCCTCTTCCTAGTAATTACATTCCATAAAGCCTTCTTCACTTCGCTGTTCCGGAGACTGTATCAGAGGATTCAACATGGGGATCACCACAGTGTAGAATACAGAAGCCACCTTGTCCTGATTCAGAGAGTAGCTGGAAGTAGGTCTCAGATAAGTGTAGATGGAGGTGGAATAGAAGAGGATGACGGCTGTCAGGTGAGACGCACACGTGGAGAACGCTTTGCGCCTCCCCGCACCTGCATTCACATGGAAGATGGAGAAGAGAATGTAGGAGTAGGAGGTGAGGATCACCAGCAGAGTTCCAGCGATACTCACACCAGCAAAAGTAGACATGATACTTTCATACAGGTGTGTGTCAGAACAGGAGAGCTTAAAAAGTGGGGGGCTGTCACAGAAGAAGTGATGAATGACGTTGGAACTGCAGAAAGGAAAGCTGCTTATACAACTTGTGAGAACCATGGAGTTCAACAGTCCTGTTGTAAAAGCCCCTGCGGCCATTTTCAGGCAGACAATCCTGGACATGATCAAGGAGTAAAGGAGAGGGTTGCATATGGCCACATAGCGGTCATAGGCCATTAACCCAAAAAGGATGCATTCAGTTGTGGCCAAGGCTATAAAGAAGTACATCTGCAGAAAGCAGCCAGCAAAGGAGATGGTTTTCTTCTCTGATAAAAAATCTACTAGCATCTTTGGGGTGATGGTGGATGAATAACAAACATCCACAAAGGACAAGTTAGCCAGGAAGAAATACATGGGTGTGTGAAGTCGGGAATCAGCTCTGATTAAGAGAATCATTCCAACATTCCCCACAACTGTAAGTGTATAAATCACAGAAAAAAGGCAAAACAGGGTAATCTGTAACTCCAATGAGTCTGCCAAACCCAACAGGATGAACTCAGTGAGCAAAGTATAATTTTTTCTGGCCATTTATTACAGAAATTTTATGCTTAAACTTGAATTCACTCTAAATATTTTCCTCTCAAAAGGTTACAGGAAGTAGTAGGCCTTATAAAATTAGTCCCACATGAAAAATAATCTAGGATAACAGAGCATAATATATAGAAAAAGTGAAGCAAGAAGAAAATTAATGAAATAGTGAATAAGCATTGTTCTTAGTCGCTCAGTCATGTCTGACTCTTTGTGACCCCATGGACTGCAGCCCAACAGGCTCTTCTGTCCATGGGATTTTCGCAAGCAAGAATACGGAGTGGGTTGCCATTTCCTTCTCTAAGAACAAGCATTGGAATTTATTAAACAATTCTCCATGTTAAAATACATCTGGGTTTAAGGATTCTCAAATTATTGCGCTAAGTACGCATATTTCACTTCAGTTTCTGCAAATGCAATATATATATTCTATACTTTCTCTTCTAGCCTACATCCAAAATGCAAAGTACCAAACTATTCTAGCTGAAGTCTCTCCCATGGTCTGAACAGGTATGTGAGTTTAAATCAATGCAATTTTTTCTCCTCAGGACCACTCTATATATTCTGCAACTCTAAAATCTATGAAAGTAATTAGCCTCCAATTAAAATAAATAAATTTTTAAAAATCTGTGCATCAACACTTGAAAATCACTTCTCTATTCCCCATGCAGTAAAAAAAAGTCCATTTCAAATAATCACCATTTTGACATTTACCATACTCATAAACATGATTTTGTCATGTTTTAAATTAAGCCAAAGTCTTTCATTACAAAGCGCGCTATCAAATTAATGCCATGCATTACTATTAGCACACACCGTACCTGTCCCCAACAGTCAATGGCAGCGCCAAGTGCTTAGCAGCATCCTTCCCGTTACTCACTTGTCTAGTTTATTGTTTTCTTTTTTTATTACAAAGCCAAATAACTCAGTTGAGGCACAAAAGTGAAATGAAGATTTTCATTTTCTAAATGAAATGAAAAGCAGAGAAATTTGGAATTACCTCTTCGTAAAAATCTGAGACACTCAGCATATACACATTGCTGCCTTCTATTTTGTCTTCTGTGAAGAGGACTGGGTAACCATGAGGATGGGATTACAGGTCTTGATTGTGGCATCAGTCCTCTAAAGGCATAAACTCTAATCTCAGAGGTAGTTAAAATAAGATCACATGCAGTTAGATGCAGTCAAATGGGATGTGGATCCTGCATCCTCATGTAATTATTGATCTCTTTGTTACCTTAATGTTTCCCCAATGTTTATAAGATATTAACTTTAATTGGCTGTTTAATTGCTTCCTTGTAGCTTTAGCATATTCCAAAAGGGTGCAGAGCCCACTACCAAGTTATTATCTTTCCTTTTCTGTTTGAGTTTATGTGTGTTCATGTGTGTGTTCACCCCTCCCCTTGTCTCAGTGAGTTTAGCCTTTATTCCAACTCAGTAATTGAGTGAAATAAATAAGAAAATGACACTCACTTCAACCCTTTTTAAAAACCCTTTTAAATACTCTGATTAAATAAGACAATATATTAAAAAAACATACTTTTAAAATTCTGTAATTACATTTGTTTGTTGAACTTGTCTGTCATTCTGATCTTACAAAGAATTTAAACTACAAATATTCCATACCAAACACACAAATCACAAAGAGAAATGAATCACACTGGGTGTCAATATGAAGAGAGTCTGTTTCATAGAGAAATAAATAAATCATGGCAACATATTCTTAGTTCAATCTCCAAGGTAGTAGAAATAAAAATTGAAATAAATAAATAGGACTAGTGAAACATATAAGCCTTTGCCAGCATACGAAACCATAAGCAAAATGCAAAGAAAACTTAGGACTGTGTAAAAACTTTTGCAAACCATGCAAATGACAAGGGCTTAATTTCCAAAATATACAAACAGCCCATATAACTCGGTAACAACAACACAGCAAAATAGAAAACAGTCCAAGAAAAAATTGACAGGACCTGATTAGACATTTCTACAAAGAAAACATACAGATGACCAACAGGCACATGAAAAGATGCTCAACAGCAAGAGTTGTTAGTGAAAGGTAAATCAAAACTACAATGAGGTGTCACCTCACACCAGTCAAAATAGCCACCATTAAAAAACAAACAAACAAAATCTACAAATAATAGATGCTAGAGAGCTGATGGAGAATAGGCAATCTTGTTCATTGTTGGTAGGAATGCAAACTGGTGCAGTCACTTTGGAAAACTTATTGAAGTTCCTTAAAGATAAAAAAATAGAATTACCAAATGATCTAGCAATCACAATCCTGGGTATCTATCTGAATAAAACTATAATTTGAAAAGATATATGCTCCCTTATGTTCATAGTAGTACTATTTACAATAGCTAAGGCATGAAAGCAATCTTAATGTCTGTTGACAGATGAATGGATAAAAGTATTGTACATATATACACAATGGAATATTAGTCGCAAAAAAGAATAAAATAATACCATTCACAGCAACATGGATTGACCTAGAGATTATCATATTAAATGAAGCAAGTCAGAAAGAGAAAGGCAAATATCCAAATATGGTATGATATCATTTATATGTGGAATCTAAAAAATGATACAAATGAACTTATTTACAAAACAAAGAGACTCACAAACATAGGAAACAAATTTATAGTTACCAAAGGAAAAAAAGGGTAGGGGGGACAAGTTTGGAGTTTAGGATTAGCAGATGCAAACTGTTATTTACGAAATAGATGACCAGCAAGGTCAGAGTATGTGTGTGAGTGTGTGCCCGTAAGTGCCTGCGTATATATACACACAAGGAGCTCTATTTAATATCCTATGCTGCTGTTCAGTCACTCAGCTGTGTCTGACTCTGCGACTCATGAACTGCAGCATGCCGGGCTTCCCCATCCTTTACCATATCCCAGAGTTTGTTTAAACTCAAGTCCGTTGAGTCCGTGATGCCACCCAACCATCTCATCCTCTCTTGCCCCCTTCTCCTCCTAAACTCAATCACTCCCAGCATCAGGGTCTTTTCCAATGAGTTGTCTCTTCCCATCAGGTGGCCAAAGTATTGTGGCTTCAGCTTCATCATCAGTTCTTTCAATGAATATTCAGCATTCACTTCCTTTAGAATTAACTGGTTTGCTCTCTTTGCATGCCAAAGGACTGCCAAGAGTCTTCTTGAGCACCACAATTAAAAGGCATCAGTTCCTCAGCACCTAGCCTTCTTTATGGTCCAACTCTCCCATCCATACATGACTACTGGAAAAACCATAACTTTGACTATATGGACCTTTATCAGCAGAGCGATGTCTTTGCTTTTTAATACTTTGTTTAGGTTTGCCATAGCTTTCTTTCCAAGGAGCAAGCATCTTTTAATTTCATGGCTTCAATCACCATCTCAGTGAGGAAAATAAGGATATCGCAAAGCAAATAGTAATAGACAGAATGTTAAAAGGCATATTCAGAGCAAATCACCCAGTTAAAATTAGATTTTTGAGCCTGAATAAGTGTTCAAAACCAAAGAATCAAATTTGGGAAGGCTTTCTTTGCATGCTATGTTGAAGGAAATCTCTGCAGGAGTGATCTTGTATCCAGGAAGTCGGCGAGTCAGTCATGGCTGGAAAATCTCTCTTTGCCACCCTTTATCAATCAGAATAATGGTTCTTCTAAATACTATATTCTTCTCATGCAGGTAGTATGTTCTGACATGAAAACTAAGTCCAGAAACCAGTATCTGAAGATGCCCTACCAGCATATATGGAAAATTTGGAAAGCCTTTCTCAAATTGAATGCAACAAATGATCTCTGCTTCTTCCCATTGTTCTCTACAGTCAGCAGAGGTACAACTGCCAATAAGTTAACATTTTGTGTCTTGAATATGATGCCTCAAATATAATTTTTTCTCAAACACTCATCTTTTAGTGGAACTATCAATACCAGGCCTGCTACACCATGCTTTTAGTCTTTTCATCTGATAAAGCTAATTTGATGCCTATTAGTTTTCAGGCTATACATTGGGACTAGAGAAAGAAAGTTGAATAATCTCATTGGAAAGAGAAAACATAGGCAATGTTCTGCAAAATTAAAAAGCAACAACAGTTCACAAGACCCATTAATGAATGCTATGTGTTATATCAAACATTGCAGTACCCTGAATAGAGGTTGAGATTATTTTTTTTTTATTTAACATGACATCAGAGTTTATGTGATATAAAAATAACAGATCATTTACCTATAATATGAAGTCACAGCTAATGGGAAAATAACAGAAATTGAGTGGAGACTGTAATGAATAAGAAACAAATTTTATGAATTAATATTTTTAAATCACAGTCCAATTTTAGTAGGAATTTTCTCAAAGCCACCGTACCATCTTTGTTTCTCAGACAATATAGTATAGGGTTAAACATTGATGTGGCAGTGGTGTAAAAAAGAGAGAGAAATTTGTCCCTTCCTATCAAATGACTGGACTTTCGTCTTAAATATGTAATGAGTCCTGATCCAAAGAGTAAAGCCACAACCATGAGATGGGAAGAGCAGGTGGAGAATGCCTTGGCTTGCCCAGTGCTGAAGACAGCTTCAAGATGGTCTCAACTATTCTCATATAAAATCCAAGAATCAACATAAAAGGAATAGTGACAACTAGAACAGCAATCACATAAACTAATATCTCAATCATAAAAGTGTCCCCACAGGCAAGGTTAAACACTGGATATACATCACAGAAGAAGTGATTCAACTGGTTAGAGCCACAGAAGGTTAGAGAGATCTGGTAAGTAAATCCTATGCATGCAGTAATTCCACTGACCCAACTGCCAGCAGCCAGCTGGACACACAGCCTACTGTTCATGAGGAGAGAATGCAGCAGTCGGTTGCAAATGACGACACACCTGTCACAAGCCACGGAAGTCAGAGGAAGACACTCAGTGACCCCAAACACCAGAAGGAAATACATCTGAGAAGCACAGGCTAGAATGGAAATATTTCTAGATTCTCTACTGAGATCTGTTAATAACCTGGGGACAGGGACTGATACAGAGCATATTTCTAAGGAAGAAAAATTCCCTAGGAAAAAAATACATGGGAGTCTGGAGGGAAGGATCCATCTTGGTTATTATAATAATGGGACTATTTCCCATCAGAATAACCCTATACATGATTAAAAGCATCCCAGAAAGAAATCCTTGAAGGTCAGAAATATCAGAGAAGCCAAGCAAGATGAACTCCACCAATGTAGTGTGTTCCCACTCTGGTGGATTTTACCCTCTGGATTCCATCTGTGAACAAAAGACCCAACCAAAAATTGGACCAAAGAACTAAACAAACATTTCTCCAAAGAAGACATACAGATGACTAATAAACACATGAAAAGATGCTCAACATCACTCATTATCAGAGAAATGCAAATCAAAACCACAATGAGGTACCATCACACACCAGTCAGAATGGCTGCTATCCAAAAGCCTACAAGAAATAAATACTGGAAAGGGTGAGGAGAAAAGGGAACCCTCTTACACTGTTGGTGGCAATGCAAACTAGTACAGCCACTATGGAGAGCAGTGTGGAGATTCCTTAAATATCTGAAAATAGAACTGCCGTATGACCCAGCAATCCCACTAGTGGGCATACACACCGAGGAAACCAGAATTGAAAGAGACACGTGCACCCCAATGTTCATCGCAGCGCTGTTTATAATAGCCAGAACATGGAAGCAACCTAGATGCCCATCAGCAGATGAGTGGATAAGAAAGCTGTGGTACATATACACCATGGAATATTACTCAGCCATTAAAAAGAATTAATTTGAATCAGTTCTAATAAGGTGAATGAAACTGGAGCCCATTATATGGAGTGAAGTAAGCCAGAAAGTGAAACACCAATACAGGATACTCATGCATATATATGGAATTTAAAAAGATGGTAACGATAACCCTGTCTGCAAGACAGCAAAAGAGACACAGATGTATTCAACAGTCTTTTGGATTCTGTGGGAGAGGGCGAGGGAAGGATGATATGGGAGAATGGCATTGAAACATGTAAATTATCATACGTGAAAAGAATCGCCAGTCCAGGTTCGATGAATGGTACAGGGTGCTCGGGGCTGGTGCACTGGGATGACCTAGAGGGATGGGATGGGGAGGGAGGAGGGAGGGGTGTTCAGGATGGGGAACACGTGTACACCCATGGAGGATTCAAGTCAATGTATGGCAAAACCAATACAATGTTGTACAGTAAAATAAATAAATGTTTAATGTCACTCGGATGCACCCTGTCCAGCAGTAAAACCAGACAAAATAATTCAATGATTTCAAATCAATTCACATGATAGCTACCCATTTTTTTTGTTGTATTTTTCTTAATACATCAAATCCAGCATCCTAAAATACCACAATGTAAAAATAAAAAATAATCTTAGACTCTTTCTTTTGGCTCACATTAAGGATTATGGGTTTGTGAGTAACAGTAAAACAGACAACAACAAAAACAAAAAATATGTTGTGTAGCCTATTTTCACGGTAAGAGTTGCTCTAGGTAATGGAGGGCCCTTTCTTCTGAAAAATGCTTCTACTTATATTTTACATGTTAGACCTTGAAAGGTAATTAGATAATTCTGAAGTCTTTAGCAGTAATTAAATAAGAAAAAGAGAAAAAATGGGTAAAGAAATTTGATCATAACAGCCACAGATCTGACAACAGACAAATGCAAAGTCAGCTATTGCATATGTTTCTACCTCCAGATATATATATGAGTATGCATGTATACTTATGAAACTACATAGATATTGTGAATATGCAAAATGCATTATAGACATGTGAAGGTCATATAGTATCTATTTAAAATACCTATGTCTGGATAATTACCAGAAAGCAAGTGCGAAATGCAGCATCTCACTCACAGTCATAAAAACGAGAGTCTGATTTCTTGTGGTTACAGCCTGCATATTTCAAGTTCAGGAGGTTTATCTCATTAATGAATTTGACTGAAAGGAAGTTTTTTATTCTTTTTTTCATTCTTTAATTATAAAGAATACACTGCTATAAAATAAGCTGGTGAAAATACTTGCTGCTTACCTTTTTTTTTTAATGTTGTGAAGAAGTCACTATGCCTTTCTCTTTTATAATGAACATTGCCTTATATAATATACATGTCTGGTTTGAATTATTCAAGAAACTAATTCAATCCTTACTATTTTCCCTTGAACCTTATACCTTAAATCAATTAGTGCACTTAAATAGAAATGGTCTGTTTTTACCATGGAGATATCTCTTCATGACAAACTCCATTTTTAACCACAATAAGCTGTTTATTGAGACAACTTAAGAAATAAACACAGCCTCCTCCAAGTCAATTAGTGCTGCAACAGTTTCTCTCTCTATGGAATATGGTCTGGGGAGCACTAGCTACTTACCCCCGCCCCCTTATGTGTCTCCATGTACTCTACGTCTTTGGAGAGTAGGGTAATTGTCCTCCTAGGAAAGCTGTTTAAGATACTCACAGTCTTAACTTGGGCAGTATCTATTTATGCAATCAGTGCATCCAAAATTTAAAAGTATTAAAATACCATTCTTTAACCACGCAGAATGGAATTTGGAAACTATCTAGAATTCACCCGTCATCTAGTCTGTTATGAGTTAAGGTCCTCTCTTCACACCATATATAGAATTTATCTTTAGTTGAAAGTTACATACATATGAGAGATTGTAGTGTTACTTTTTTGCACTATGAATCTTTGCTAAACTATGTAAAATAATTCATGCATTCAGCCTTTATTTATTGAATCATTCAGTAAAACCTAATCATCTCAGTTAGATTAACTGTAACTCAATGATGGACCATAGCCTTGTTTAACTCAATGAAGCTATGAGCTATGTGTTGTACGTCCATTCAAGATGGACAGATCATGGTGGAGAGTTCTGACAAAATGTGGTCCACTGGAGAAGGGAATGGCATACCACTTTAGTATTCTTGTCTGGAGAACCCAATGAACAGTAAGAATAGGCAAAAAGAGAGCACACTGAAAGATGAACTCCCCAGAATGGTAGGTGCTCAATATGTTACTGGAGATTAGTGGAGAAACGACTCCAGAAAGAATGAAGAGACAGAGCCAGAGCAAACACAACACCCAGCTGTGGGTGTGACTGGTGATAGAAGCAAGGTTCAATGCTATAAAGAGCCATATGGCATAGGAACCTGGAATGTTAAGTCCATGAATCAAGGCAGATTGGAGGTGGTCAAACAGGAGATGACATTAGGAATCAGTGAAATAAAATGGATTGAATGGGTGAATTTAACTCAGATGACCATTATATCTACTACTGTGGGCAAGAATCCCTTAGAAGATGGAGTAGCCATCATAGTCAGCAAAAGAGTCTGAAATGCAGTACTTGGATGCAGTCTCAAAAATAACAGAAAGATCTCTGTTCATGTCCAAGCAAACCATTCAATATCACAGTTATCCAAGTCTATGCCCCGACCAGTAATTCTGAAGAAGCTTTAGTTGAACAGTTCTATGAAGACCTACAAGATCTTCTAGAACTAATACCAAAAAAGATACCATTTTCATTATAAGGGACTGGAATGCAAAAGTAGGAAGTCAAGAAACACCTGGAGTAACAGGCAAATTACTGAATGAAGCAGGGCAAAGCTTAATACAGTTTTGTCAAGAGAATGCACTGGTCATAGCAAGCATCCTCTTCCAACAATACAAGAGAAGACTCTACACATGGACATCACCAGATGGTCAACACCAAAATCAGATTGATTTTATTCTTTGCAGCCAAAGATTGAGAAGCTCTATACAGTCAGCAAAAACAAGACCAGGAGGTGACTGTGACTCAGATCATGAACTCCTTATTGCCAAATTCATACTTAAATTGAAGATAGTGGGGAAAACCACTAGACCATGCAGGTATGACCTAATTCAAATCCCTTATGATTATACAGTGAAACTGAGAAATAGACTTAAGGGACTAGATCTGGTAGAGTATCTGAGGAACTATGGACAGAGGCTCGTGACATTGTACAGGAGACAGGGATCAAGACCAACCCCAGGAAAAAGAAATGCAAAAAAGCAAAGTGGCTGTCAGAGGAAGCCTTACAAATAGCTGTGAAAAGAAGAGAAACCAAAAGCAAAATAGAAAAGGAAAGATATACCCATTTGAATGCAGAGTTCCAAACAGCAGCAAGGAGAGATAAGAAAGCCTTCCTCAGAGATCAATGCAAAGAAATAGAGGAAAACAATAGAATGGGAAAGACTAGAGATCTCTTCAAGAAAATCAGAGATACCAAGGGAACATTTCATGCAAAGATGGGCTCAATATAGGGCAGAAATGGTATGGACCTAACAGAAGCAGAAGATATTTAGAAGAGGTGGCAAGAATACACAGAAGAACTATACAAAAAAGATCTTCATGGCCCAGATAATCACAATGGTGTGATCACTCACCTAGAGCCAGACATCCTAGAATGTGAAGTCAAGTGGGCCTTAGGAAGTGTCACTACAAACAAAGCTAGTGGAGGTGATGGAATTCCAGTTGAGATCTTTCAAATCCTGAAAGATGATGCTGTGAAAGTGCTGCACTCAATATGTCAGCAAATTTGGAAAACTCAGCAGTGGCCACAAGACTGGAAAAGGTCAGTTTTCATTCCAATCCCAAAGAAAAGTAATGCCAAAGAACGCTCAAACTACCGCACAATTGCACACATTTCACACGCCAGTAAAGTAATGCTCAAAATTCTCCAAGTAAGGCTTCAACAATACATGATCCATGAACTTCCAGATGTTCAAGCTGGATTTAGAAAAGGCAGAGGAACCAGAGATCAAATTGCCAACATCTGCTGGATCATCAAAAAAGCAAGAGAGTTCCAGAAAAACATCTATTTCTGCTTTATTGACTATGCCAAAACCTTTGACTGTGTGGGTCACAATAAAGTCTGGAAAATTCTGATAGAAATGCGAATACCAGAACACCTGACCTGCCTCTTGAGAAATCTGTATGCAGGTCAGGAGGCAACAGTTAGAACTGGATATGAAACAAGAGACTAGTTCCAAATTGGAAAAGGAGTGCATCAAGGCTGTAAATAGTCACCCTGCTTATTTAACTTATATGCAGAGTACATCATAGGAAATGCTCGGCTGGATGAAGCACAAGCTGGAATCAAGATTGCCGGGAGAAATATCAATAACCTCAGATATGCAGATGACACCATCCTTATGGCAGAAAATGAAGAAGAACTAAAAAACCTCTTGATGAAAGTGAAAGAAAAGAGTGAAAAAGTTGGCTTAAAGCTCAACATTCAGAAAACTAAGATCATGGTATCTGGTCCCATCACTTCATGACAAATAGATTGGCAAATAGGAGAAACAGTCGCTGACTTTATTTTTCTGGGCTTGAAAATCACTGCAGATGGTGATTGCAACCATGAAATTAAGAGGTTTACTCCTTGGAAGGAAAGTTATGACCAACCTAGACAGCATATTAAAAAGCAGAGACATTACTTTGTCAACAAAGTTATCTAGTCAAGGCTATGGTTTTTCCAGTGGTTATGTATGGATGTGAGAGTTGGACTATAAAGAAAGCTGAGCTCAGAAGAATTGATTCTTTTGAACTGTGGTGTTGGAGAAGACTCTTGAGAGTCCCTTGGACTACAGGGAGATCCCACCAGTCCATTCTAAAGGAGATCAGTCCTGGGTGTTCTTTGGAAGGACTGATGTTGTAGCTGAAGCTCCATTATTTTGGCCACCTGATGGGAAAGACCCTGATGCTGGGAAAGATTGAGGGCAGGAGGAGAAGGGGACAACAGAGGATGAGATTGTTGGATGGCATCACCGACTTAATGGACATGAGTTTGGGTAAACTCTGGGAGTTGGTGATGGAGAGGGAGGCCTGTCATGTTGCAGTCCATAGGATCGCAAGGAGTCAGACATGATTAAGTGACTGAACTGAACTAAATCATATATAATGTGTACTCTTCCATTGCTAGTAGTGAGGAAAATGTCTGAGAGATGTTATGACAGAGCAACACAATACACTTTAGTGCACCAAAGTTGGAAGCAGACAGTTGTGGTTGCAATAACCCATGTGGGAAGCTAGGGTTGATATGGTACGTATATTGTGAGAAATGGTCACAGCATCTACATACAGTTTCTTTCCAAAGTTGTTCCTCTGTTTTCATTCTCAATTTTATCATACATAAAATCAACCACCAGAGAAAATATGATGTATTTATATTTCTTCATCTATTTAACCTACATTAGTCAGTCATCAAATTATGCTTACTGTCTCTTCTAAAGATTAATTAATTTCACTCATTTCCTCCTATTTTATGGCAATTTTAAAAATTTATATTTTGTATACTTTTTATATTGAAACATGCTTTATACAACTTTATTTTTCATACTTAACTTTCATCAATCTCTTCTCTTTCAAAGACAGTATTTTTTCTACGAGGTAGATAAAATCATGTCATTTCTCTCCTTGATTCCCTTCACTATCTCTTCTTGGTTCTCATGATTGCATCATACACCATGAAAGAGAGTGAAACACCACTAACAATGCAGTTCTCCTTCATTTATCTTTTTCCACAGAAACCCAAATGCTTTTCCAGTTTCTTGTTCCACTTGCTTGACTCAGTTCTTGGCAATGAAATAGGAAAGAACACATTCAGAATGATCCCAGAAGCTATGGAACTGACCAGTATCAGAGCCACCTGACCCTGAATGATTGTTAAGAGTGGAGCTGTACACTGGAGAAGACACGAGTCTGAGGAAACCCCGGGAGAGAGTGAAGGACAGGGAAGCGAGGTGTGCTGCGGGCCATGGGGTCACAAAGACTTGGACACGAGTGAGCGACTGAACAACAGCGTCACAGGGAGCTTCCCCTAAACCTGGGATGTTGTCTTGGAATCCCTTCTTTAGAGCCCTCGGGTCTTAGAATTATAGGAGTTTCCTATCTATGTCATAGTTCAACCAATTAGTGCAGAGGCACTGTTTTTGTTCTCCTCTCCCTCTGCATAAATGATCCAAGAACATCCTTCACCCTTGCCCCCTCCTTCCACATGGTCATAATATACCACATAACTGCACTCACCTGGCTCCAAGTCGCTGGTTCCACAGTGCCTGTTACACCAAACAGCTCAACTAGGCCATTTCCTGCAACTGTGTGAATAAGAACCTAGAGGAAATCTTTCTGTCTTTGCCTCTGTAGTTGTAATCTTTTTACACTTGGGAATTTTATTCCATTTCCCCCTCCATACTGAATGGACACAACTTGAGCTCTGATATCAGGGACATGAAGTAGAATCATGCATATGTGTAGCAGATCTATGTATTTTAATCTCTCCTGTTTTCCTTTACCAGTGAGTTAATGATTGACACACACAACACAACCATAGTTAATGAATTATATTTAAAAAATTTATTTTTTACACTGCAAGTTTTAAGTGGTGAGACTATTTCAGGAGATTGAATGTTTTGAATCCAATTTATTAGTTCAGAATTTTTGCTATGCTCATCATCAGGTTGATCTCTTGTTTGCAAAACTTTGAAATCCCATGGCCAATAATTATTACCTTTTTTTTTTAGTAACAAATCTGAGGAGAATAATATTTATTCTATAACTAAAATATCCCAGGGACAATTTTGAGACTTAAGGGTGGTGGCTGGTACATGCGATGTTTCCATTTTAGGACTAATATTACAGCATTTAAAGAGAATTTCAGCATTTTCCCACCAAAGATATAAATTGTATCCCGCATTAGCAAAAAATGACCAAATTTCTGTTTTCTGGTTCTGGTTCTGGCCACAGTTCTATTTATCATATATTCCACATAGTTTTAATAAAATTATTTGCCTTAAGATTGTTGCTATAAAGTTATATAATGTCCAATAAAGCTATATCTTTGCAATAAAACTACATATTTTCATTATCGTTATGTGTACATTAATCTCTAGATTGAATATTCTCACATCATTTCAATTAATTCATATTAGAATATCTTCTGTACCCCTAACTATTTACATTTTACCTTTTTGGCATCATATGTTTTCATCTCTGTCCATTGAAATGTGATTATGAATTAATACAGTGTTTAAGTTGAGCAGTATGAAGTGAAATAAGATTATTTCTTCACTTAATCTCAGTACTAACTTTTACCTAATTATTGCTTATGAAATGTATAGTTTTCAGCTTTCAGTAGACCCATGAAAATTGTGTTATGAAATTTCTGTTTAACAAATTAAATTTTAAAAAATCATCATTATATATTAATATCAAACACTTTCTGTACTTTTTTTTTGCCTAAATTCAGGGCTCTGTTTCTTAGTAATATCCCCCTTTTTAGTTATTTATTTGGATCCATGTGGTTTCTGAATATGGATTATATCATTCCTTCCAACTTGTTTACTTACTTTTTTCCATCTTTTCCAAACTGTGACATTCGCAGCTATTATAAGCCTGATTTATCTGACCTAAACACTAATGTAGAGCAAAACAAAGCCAAAGGTGTAGGTTTCAAACTTCACTACTTTCAGTGAATAAATTACTCATAAACAGTTGAATAGGGCAAAACATGTATTGATAACTGTATATTTGGAAAAGGTGGTAACATTAAACATTCAAATGAGATAAAGGACTTGGAAAATCAGACAAACAGGAAGCAGTGTGGAGTAGAGCAAACAGGCTCACACAGGCATAAAGGCAGTGGTGGTGGTTTAGTCACTCAGTCGTGTCCGGCTCTTGTGACCCCGTGGACTGTGGCCCCCCAGGCTCCTCTGTCCATGGGGTTCTCCAGGCAAGAACACTGGGGTGGGTTGCCTTTCCCTTCTCCAGCGGATCTGCCAGACCCAGGGACTGAATCCAGGTCTCCTGCACTGCAGGCAGATTCTTTACCAACTGAGCTATGAGGGAAGCCCTAATAAGAAAGAACATACAATAGTTTTAAAAACACATTTTACAAAATTTGCAGGTTAAAAATTAGTCTAAATGTATATAAGGAGCTGCTGCTGCTGCTAAGTCACATCAGTCGTGTCTGACTCTGTGCGACCCCATAGACAGTAGCCCACCAGGCTCCCCTGTCCCTGGCATTCTCCAGGCAAGAATACTGGAGTGGGTTGCCATTTCCTTCTCCAATGCATGCATTCATGCTAGGTCGCTTCAGTCGTGTCCGACTCTGACCCTGTGGACAGCATCCCAGCAGGCTCCTCTGTCCATGGAATTCTCTAGGCAAGAATACTGGAGTGGGTTGCCATTTCCTTCTCTAGATATAAGGAGCACACTCATTAATTAAAAAAAAAAAAAAAAAAAAACCTCCCAAAGTTTTAAATATTTGCAAGCTTAATTAAACAAGATTAATTAAATGTAGAAGGCTGAGTTAGAGAACATTGTCATGGTCTAAAGGCAATATGTCAAAACACCCAAATCTCAGAATAACTATATTTCATCCTGAACACAATGTTTCTATTCCTAAGTTTTACTAGAAAGTAAAACATTTAGTGGAAGGAGAAGAATATTAATATTTATCAGTGAACTATCTTGATCCCAGAAATACCTACGACAGAGAAAGTAGAAAGAGACCAACCAAAGAGCAGCTGGCTGGTGCAGCGGAATGCAGGTGAGTCAGTTAGTGAAGGAGTGAATCTGCTGAGACCAGCCTGATGAGCTTGTTGCAGGGCTTCCAGGAACGGAGAAAAAATATGGACCGAGAACACAGCTCAGGGGTGCAGAGACAAGACGAGTTACCCCATGGATGTTCTTCAGACCACAGAGGGCCATGGGCGCTTGACCTGAATGACCTTTTGTGACAGATCATGGTCTGTTCTGCCACACCCCAGATGACTTGAGCATCGCAGCCTCTATCAGACACAACTTTGGCAGAAAGAGCAAAGGAAGGACATGGAGAATTTCCTTCAAAAATTATATGTGAGTTGATCTTTTTAGCAAACCCTGAACCCCACTAACTTTACTCCAGAGTTCTAATAAGCCAATTTCCATTCTACCTTCATATTATTGCTTAGCTTTAGTATTATGATTAATTTTGATTACTTATTCTTAATTGATAGACTTCCATAATATGTATGTTACATCCATTCAATGTCAACATCTATCAGTAGAGCTAATTAAATTCTGGAGTAGTTAAATGTGTGTGAGGTAGCTTTGAGTGTATAAATCACATGGAAGACAGAAAGTGAGAAAAGAATAGGAAATTTTTGAGAAGGGAAGAGGATAGTAGAAGAAAAACTATTGTAAGTGGTGCACTCTAATCAGACAACAGTTTTCTAAATTGCATTCTTTTATATAAATTCATAACTTCTTTATAATGAATATGTTTGTAGAAATAACAGAAATAAAAGTTGATGTGTTTACTATTAAAATGATATTCCTGAATTTTGATTTAAGCATATCCCCAGGAAATTATTCCATGAAATAAAATGGGAATCTATTCAAAACTAAAAATATGTCATATGTGCTATATAAGAATCTATCACAAAACATAAATGGTGAAAACGTATGCACTGGAAAAAATAATCTGAAAATTCTAAGTTCTTTCCTTGGCTAGTTTCATGTGATACTGTCATTTTTGTCTTTAAATACTTAATAACTTCATTCTCTAACCATGATTACTTTATGAATAAGCACAGATTTTGATAATGCAACAGAAATATAAAATAATCAGGTGAAAGTTTATAATTTTGTAACAGTCTAATACACATTTTATATCAGTTAGTTTATACCCAATTGGATACAAGTACATGAATAATAATAAAACACTATTAATTAGAAAATATTCTAATGAAATACAGTAAACTTGATCCACATTTTCAAACATCAAAACATGCTCTGTTTAGTCAAGAATATTAAGGCAACAATCCTAGAAATAGAGGGACCATTTTCCTAGTAATCACATTCCATAAAGCCTTCTTTACTTCCTTATTCCGGAGGCTGTAGATCAGAGGATTCAACATGGGGATCACCACTGTGTAGAACACAGAAGCCACTTTGTCCTGATTCAAAGAGTAGCTGGAAGTAGGTCTCAGATAAGTGTAGATGGAGGTGGAATAGAAGAGGATGACGGCTGTCAGGTGAGACGCACACGTGGAGAATGCTTTGCGCCTCCCCGCCCCTGCATGCACACGGAAGATGGAGAAGAGAATGTAGGAGTAGGAGGTGAGGATCACCAGCAGAGCCCCAACCATATTCACACCAGCGAATGTGGAAAAGATGCTTTCTTGCAGCCGTGTGTCAGAACAGGAGAGCTTAAAAAGTGGGGGGCTGTCACAGAAGAAGTGATGGATGACATTGGAACTGCAGAATGGCAAGCTGCTTACATAGCTGGTGTTTACCATGGAGTTCACCAGGCCCGCTGCAAAAGCCCCTGCGGCCATTTTCAGGCAGACAGTCCTGGACATGATCAAGGAGTAAAGGAGAGGGTTGCATATGGCCACATAGCAGTCATAGGCCATTAACCCAAAAAGGATGCATTCGGTTGTGGCCAAGGCTATAAAGAAATACATCTGCAAAAAGCAGCCAGCAAAGGAGATGGACTTCTTCTCTGATAATAAATCTACCAGCATCTTTGGAGTGATGGTGGATGAATAACAAACATCCACAAAGGACAGGTTAGCCAGGAAGAAATACATGGGTGTGTGAAGTCGGAAATCCATTCTGATTAAGAAGATCATCCCAACATTCCCCACAAATGTAAGTGTATAAATCATAGAGAAAAGGCAAAAGAGGATAACCTGTAGCTCCAATGTGTCTGTTAATCCCAACAGAATGAACTCTGTCAGTGAAGTATAATTTTTTCTGGCCATTTATTACAGATATATCATGCTTCAACTTGCATTAGATGGAAACATTTCACTGTCAATGTTTACATGAAGTAATAGGAATGTTAATGAAGTTAGTGACACATGCGAGGGGTGGGGAAAGGCTTTGGATAAAAGAGTATAGTAAATAGAGCAACTGAAATAATGTAGAAATTCGTGAAAAAATGAATAAATGCTGAAGTTTATTAAGCGATTCTCTGTATTAAATGTAGGTTGAGGCATCCACAAATCCTTGGTCTAAGTCCACATGTTTCTCTTCAGTTTTGTGCAAATGCAACATTCATGTTCCATTCTTTCTCCTATTGCCCATATCCAAAATATAAGTTTCAGAACTAACCTTGCTGAAGTCTTTCCCATTCTCTGAGGAGGTTTTTGTTTAACTCAAATGCATTTTTTTCTCACAAAGACGACTCTGTATTCCCTCATCTTCAAAATTTATGACTTGCATCCGTACATCACTTTTATCTTCTCCAAGCAGCAAACATAGCCTGTTTCAAATAACCAGTATTTTGACACCTTGACAATGATTATGTAGCGTTTTAAAATTTAACCGCACAACTCTTCTCATTTACAAAACGCGTGACCAGATCAGTGGCCCATGCTAGCAGTCACTGCACCTGTCCTCAGCAGGGAGCAACAGAGACCGCAGCATGTACCCAATAGCATCCTTCCCAGTGCTAATTCATCTGGTCTGCTATTTTCTTTCTTATCAGAATCTTCTCTAATAACTCAGTTGAGGCATAAAAATTATAGAGAGACAATTTTCATGTTTGAAGTGAAATGAAATCAGAGACAGTATGGATTCTTTCTGTGTAAAAATTTGAGACACGTCTTGAATATATACACAAGCTGGATTTTTTTTTTTCCTGAAAGAGGGTTGGGAGACAATGGGGACTAGACTATAGCTTTTAATTATGAGTCAATACTCTAATGGCAGAGACTCCATTCTCAAAAGTAATTAAAATGTGATCACATACAGGTAAATGGAATCATACACTGTACGGATTTTCATCATAACTTGATTATATATCTCTGTGTTACTTTAAAGTTGCTTTCCAAGGATAAACAATTTTTTAATTGGCTATTTACTTGCCTATTTTTTGATAATTTTAGCTTATTCCAAAAGGGTACATAACCCACTCCAAAATTATGATTCTCCCCCCGTATGCATATGTGTGAGTGTGTGTCTGTGTGTAAAGGTGTGTATGTAACTCACCACATTTCTGGGTAAGTTTAACCTGAAATCCAACACTGTTTAAGTGAAATAAATCAGAGAAGATGCTGGCTACTAAACTCATGAATATTCTTCCGACCAGTATGAATTATGTGGGCCGCAAAGGGACCTAGATGTCTGAGCTGGATGACAGCTTTATGACAGGTCATGAGGTCAGTTTCACCGCATCCCAGTTGACTTGAACATCACAGCTTCTATCAGGTGCCACTTCAGCAGCAAGCTCAAGAATTTCTCTCCAAAAACTATATAATAAAGTTACCATCTTAACAAGAGCTGACCCCCTCTCAATTTCCTCCTGAGTTCTATTAAGTCACTCCCATTCCACTTTCATATTAAGACTTGCTTTTAACATTCAGGTTGACTTTAAAGGATTTTGTTGGTAGTCGACAGAAGATTACCATAAACAGGAAATCCATGAGTCTATTATACAGAATATGTCAGTTTAACCCATTAAACACTGATATACCTATTTTGGAACTATGCCTTAATTAAACAAAACTGAGTGTGTGTTCATGTGGCTTTGTGTATATGTATCACTCTGGAGAAGAGACTCATAGAAGAATAGGATATTTTGGAGAAAAAAAGAAAAGAATAGAAAAAAGCTGGTCTAACTGTACTTTTTAATTAAACAGCTCTTTTCTATATAGAACACTGCACACAGTTCATATTTATATATTAATGAATATGTATGCATTTGTGGAAACAAAGGAAATAAAAGCTGAAGAGTTTACTATTACATTTAAATAACATTCTTGAATTTTATTTAAGCTTATGCCCAGGAAATGATTCAGCAAAATAAAATGGAAATATATTATGAATTTAAAATATTTTGCCACCAGTAATATATATCGCTTACAAATCATAAATGGTGAAAACAAAACATCAAAAAAGGGAAAATTCATTAAATAGTTCATTTCATGTGACCTTGTTGCTTTTGTCTCTATATACTTAGTCCTTTATTTCCCTAATCTAAATTTCTTTATAATCTCTATTTTAGGGATCTAGTGTAATATACAATGATTAGAAGAAAGTTCTATGCTCTTACCTAATGGGGATAAATTATATTTATCAAATAAATGCTGTATAATATTAACTTATATGCAGAGTATACAATGAGAAATGCTGGACTGGATGAAGCACAAGCTGGAATCAAGATTGCAGGGAGAAATATCAACATCTCAGATATGCAGATGACACCACCCTTATGGCAGAAAGTGAAGAACTAAAGAGCCTCTTGATGAAAGTGGAAGAGGAGAGTGAAAAAGTTGGCTTAAAACTCAACATACAGAAAACTAAGATCTTGGCATCTGTTCCCATCACTCCATGGCAAATAAATGGGGAAACAGTAACAAACTATTTGGGGGGGCTCCAAAATCACTGCAGATGCTGACTGTAGCCATGAAATTAAAAGATGCTTACTCCTTGGAGGAAAAGTTATGAGCAACCTAGACAGCCTATTAAAAAGCAGAGACGTTACGTTTGCAACAAAGGACTGTCTAGTCAAAGCTATGGTTTTTCCAGTAGTCATACATGGATGTGAGAGTTGAACTATAAAGAAAGCTGGATGTCAAAGAACTGATGCTTTTGAACTGTGGTGTTAGAGAAAAGTTTTGAAAGTTCCTTGGACTGCAAGAAGATCCAACCAGTCCATCCTAAAGGAAATCAGTCCTGAATATCCATTGGGAGGAACGATGCTGAAGCAGAAACTCCAATCCTTTGGCCTCCTGATGTGAAGAACTGACTCATTTGAAAAGACCCTGATGCTGGGAAAGATTGAATGTGGAAGGAGAAGGTAATGACAGAGGATGAGATGGTTGGATGGCATCACTGACTCAATGGACATGAGTTTGAGTTTACTCTGGAAGTTGGTGTTGAACAGGGAAGCCTGGCATGCTGCAGTCCATAGGGTCACAAAGAGTCGGACACGACTGAGCAACTGAACTGAACTGAGTATTAACAGAACATGATTACATAGACAACGGTCTAATGAAAATAAGTTTGACCAGTATTTCAAATTTCAAGACATAGTCCATTTAGCCCTGAAAATGAACCACTCAGAAAATAAAGGAACCCTTTTCCTAGTAATTATATTTCATAAACGCTTTTTTTCATCCTTATTTCTGAGGCTGTAGATAAGAGGATTCAACATGGGGATCACCACCATGTAAAACACAGAAGCCAATTAATCTTGAGTCAGGGAGTAGCTGGAAGTAGGTCTCAGATAAGTGTAGATGGAGGTGGAATAAATCAGAATGATATCAGTCAGGTGAGGGGCACATGTGAAGAATTCTTTGCACTTTTCCTTCCCTGAATGCATACAAAAGGTGGAGAAGAGAATATAGGAATAGGAAGTGAGGATCACCAGTGAACTTCTGACTGTATTCACAACAGCTCCTATACATGAGATGATTTCATACAGATATGTGTCTGAACTTGAAAGCTTAATAATTGAAGGAAAGTCACAGAAGTGATGGATAACATTAGAACGGCAGAATGCGAAGCTGCTTCTTCAACTAATTTGAAACATGGAAGTCAGCAGTCCTACAGTGAAAGCCCCTGCGGCCATTTTCAGGCAGGCTGTCCTGGGCATGGTCAAGGAGTAAAGGACAGGGTTGCATGTGGCCACATAGTGGTAATAGGCCATTAACCCAAAAAGGATGCATTCACTTGTGGCCAAGGCCGAAAAGAAGTACATCTGCAGAAAGCAGCCAGCAAAGGAGATGGTCTTCTTCTCTGATCATAAATCTATCAGCATCTTTGTAGTCATGATGGATGAGTAACAAACACCCACAAAGAGACAGCTTAGCCAGGAAAAAGTACATGGGTGTGTGAAGTCAGTAATCAGTCCTGATTAAGAGGATCATCCTAACATTCCCAACTGTAAGTGTGTAAATCACAGAAAAGAGCAAAAAGCGGATAACCTGCTGCTCCAGTGTATCTGCCAATCCTGAAAAGATGAAATCAGTCAGTGAAAGATAATTTTTTCTGGCCATTGATTATAAATAAATTAGTGTGTGTGCTTTCCGTCGCTAAGTTGTGTCTGACGCTTTGCGACCCCATCTGCACTGTAGCACTCCAGGCTTCCCTGTCCTTCACAATCTCCAGGAGTTTGCTTAAATTCATGTCTATTGAGTCAGTGATACTATCTAACCATCTCATCCTCCACCCCACCCTCTGCCTTTTGCCTTTAATCTTTCCCAGCATCAGGTTGTTGTTGTTGGTTCTTTTTTTTCTTTTCCCACTGAATTGACTTTTTGCATCAGGTGGCCAAAGTATTGCAGCTTCAGCATCAATCCCCCTAATGAATATTCAGGGTTGATTTCCTTTGGAATTGACTGGTTTGATCTCCTTAGAATTGCCTAGTTTGAGCTCTTTCAGTCTAAAGGACTTTCAAGTGTCTTCTCCAGCAGCACTCAGTCGTGTCCAACTCTTTGCGACCCCATGAATTGCAGCACGCCAGGTCTTCCTGTCCATCACCAACTCCCGGAGTCTACTCAAACTCACATCCATCGAGTCGGTGGTGCCAGCCAACCATCTCATCCTCTGTCATCCCCTTCTCTTCCTGCCCCCAGTCCTTCCCAGAATTACTGTCATTTCCAATGAGCCAACTCTTTGCTTGAGGTGACCAAAGTACAACAGGGAAAAGCCCTCAATTCATCCAGTAAAAGTATCCATCCAAACTTGTAAGCAAGAATATCCATTAGCTTTTGGCATATGAGTAAAATCAATTTTCCAGTCCTCTCCAGGATACTTTCCACATCATTGTAATCCAGATTTTGCTAACTTTTCAGTCTTTTGGTTATTTTTCTGATAAGCCTCAAATAAATTAAATTATTTAATTTAACAATAATTTAATTTAGTTTAATTCTGACAAACCTCAAACCTTTAAATAATCTTCTTTAAAGTTTTCATTACATTTTTACCTTCAAACAAGCGAGAAGCCATCTGGTAAGGACTCTCTGCACCCAAATGAAAACTCTGGTGTAAACCCTTAAGAATTTTCCATTGAGCACTTTCAGGAATTATTAATCGTCCATCCTCAGACTGTAAGCATCCTTTATCAGTAATCTTTGCTCCTCTTTTCTCGAATCTTTCTAATTCTTCCTCAGTTTATTGTGTTTTTTCCTGTTCCACAGGACCTGTCCAGATCAAAGGCGTCTGCAGTGAGGGGGTTTCGTAAAGTGCCACTTTTCTGGCTTGACAGTCAGCCAGTTGATTACCTTCTGCTACTTTACTCCCTCCCTTTTGTGTCCTTTGCAATGCATAACAGCTACTTCTTTACGACAATATATATGCAGTTAAAAGTCTCTCAGTCTCTCTGAAATGCTTAATAGGTCCTCCTGTTGCTGTTTTAAACTTTCTTTCTTTCCATATTGCAGCATGAGCATGTAAAGTCAAGCATACTTAGGATCAGTGTAGACATTTACTCACTGCCCTTTGCTTAACTCTAGAGCTCGGGTCAGAGCCACAAGCTCCGCTAACTGGGCGCTGGTTTCCTGGGGGAGATTTTGCTTCTAAAACCTGTTCAGCAGTCACCGCGGCATAACCTGCTTTCCTCTTTCCATCCCGAACAAAAGAACTGCCATCTGTAAATATTTCCACGTCAGGATTGTCTAATGGGGTATCCATTAGATCTTCCCAAGCTACAGAGTTTAAAATTAGGAATTGGGAACAATCGTGATCAGGTGTATCATTTTTCTTCTCAGGAAGGAAAGTGGCAGGATTTAGATTTCCACAAATTTTGAGCTTAGTTACTGGTCTAACAAAAATGACTGATATTTAAGAAGCCTACTGTCTGTCATCCAAATATTAACCTTAGAATTTAAGATTCCACTCACATCATGAGAAGTCAGTACAGTAAGGTTTTGTCCATTAATTATTTTTAAAGCTTCAGGTGCTAATAAAGCTGCTGCCCCTATTACTCTTAGGCAGTGGGGCCACCCACATGAAACTATATCCAATTCTCTGCTTAGATAAGCAGTGGGTTGCTGGTGAGGTCCTTGACGTTGTGTCAGAACTAAGGCTACACCTTTTCTTTCAGTGACAAACAAATTAAATTCTGACCCTGTGCGCAAGCTCAGAGCGGGAGCTTGCAGGAGAGCAGTCTGAAGAAACTTAAAAGCCTTTTGAGTATCTGGAGACCAAACCAGTTTGTTGGTTCGGGCCTGCTGAGTTTCAGCTATAAGTTTACATGAAGGCTGGGCAAGTTCCCTGGAATCCAAATGTGACAGTAGCCTGTGATTCTCAAAAATCCTCTCAATTGTCTTAAAGTTATAGGTAGGGGATGATTTAGGATAGGTTTAATTCTCTCAGGGCCTAAGGCCCTAGTCCCTTCTGATATGATTAGGCCCTGATGGCTAACAGATTGTTGACAAAGCTGAGCCTTTTCTCTTGATGCCTTGTAACAGCAGCCTGCCAGAAAGTTTAAGAAATCTTCTGAGGCTCCTGAACAAGCTTCCGCTGTTTCAGCACAGAGCAAAATATCATCCACATATTGTAACACCACCGTTTCAGAGCTATTAAAGTTTTGTAGATCCTGTGACAAACTTTGCCCAAATAAGTGAGGACTGTCACGAAATCCCTGGGGCAAAACTGTCCAGGTTAACTGAGAAGCTGACTGCGTGGGGTCTTCAAAGGCAAATAGAAATTGACTTTCCTCCGCCAAAGGCACTGAATAGAAGGCATCTTTCAAATCAATTACTGAGGAATATTTGGCTCGTTCAGGAATTTCAGACAACAGAGTATAAGGATTAGGCACCACGGGGTGTAAAGGAACCACAGCCTCATTTATTATTCGTAAATCTTGAACTAGTCTCCATCTATCATTTGGTTTCTTTATACCCAGAATAGGAGTGTTGCATGGACTGTTACGGGGAACTAATAGTCCCTGCTCCTTTAAATTCTCAATGATGGGTTTTAACCCTTCCTTAACCTCAGGTTTCAGGGGATACTGCTTCTTATGTGGAAATAAGAGCAGGTCTTTGAGCTTGACCACTACAGGAATAGCATTTTGTGCTCGACCCACAGATCTTCCATCAGCCCATACTCTAGGATTCACGTTTTGTTCAACTAAAGGGAGAGAAAGCGAGGGCTCCATATTCATGAAAACAGAGGCATGAACCTGGCTCAGTGTACCCCTCCCCAAAAGGGGTGAGGGGGATTCTGGCACAATAGGAAACTCGTGTGAAAATAGCACAGAATCCCAGTTGCAAGGTAGAGAATAACTGAAATAATACCTTTTGGATTGTCCAGACAGTCCCATTACAGAAGCGGATCGGGAAGAAAGTGGGCCAGGGGCTTCAGTAAGCACGGAGTAAGTTGCCCCAGTATCTAAAAGGAAATTGACGGATTGGCCTCCCACTGTTATCAATACCCGGGGTTCCTCAGGTGTAATTAGGACGGGAGCTTGTGTGGGGAACCCCGGGCACCTTCAGTCCTGATTGTCTTGAGAGTCAGACCCCTGAGACCTACGCCTCTGGGGGCAGTCTCTCCTCCAGTGTGGTCCCTTGGCAGACCGGACATGGAGCCGGGGCGGCTTAGATGCCTGAGGGCAATCCTGCTTGAGATGCCCCTCCTTTCCACAGCAATAGCAAGCCCATCCCTTTTCACCTGAGTCCCTCTGGGCTTTTCTCTCAGGCTGTTTAAGAACAGTTTTCACAGCCATTGCGAGGGCTTCTGCCTTTTCCTTTGTCCTTTTCTGCCTTTCTTTCTTTTCCTCTTATTCCCTTCCATAACAGACTGCCTGAGCCAGTTGTAACAGATTATATAAGGACTGATTTGGTTCACACGCCTGTTTTAATAGCTTACGGCGGATATCTGGAGCAGACTGAGTGAGAAATCTATCCTTTAAGATCACCTTTCCCTCCTCACTTTCAGGATCAATCTCAGTGAAGCTGCGAAGGGCTTCTCTCAGTCTTTCTAGGAATTTACCAGGAGCTTCCTTCTCCTCCCGTTCTGTGTCTGCCAGTTTGCTGTAGTTTAAAGACTTAGCACACACCTGCCTGAGTCCTTCAAGAATACATCTGACAAAATGACTCTGATCCCTTCTTCCTTTAGCTGTGTTGTAGTCCCAGCCTGGTTCTGTTGTTGGGACCGCCTGACTCCCAGTGGGGAGGGCAGTTATCTCATCCTCCCTCTTCCCTACTGATTCATTACCAAACCATTCATCTCCATAAGCAACCGCTTTTCCCAAAACTCGAGTCTTTGAGTCGGGAGTCAGCGTTTGTCCCAAGATATACATCACATCCTTCCAAGTAAGGTCATAATGCAGAGCAACACCTTTTAAAGCTCTAATATATTTTTCTGGGCCCTCTAAATGGTCTCCCATCCTCCTTGATTTTTTGTATTTCTTGATAAGAAAAAGGCTTATTAACTCTCATGAACTGATTATTTCTCCCGGTGGGTGCTTCATGAAGAGGCAACAGCTTGTGTGGCTGTTCCTCAGTCTCTCTTCCTGCTCTACACATATGATCCCAGAGATAGATTGTAGAAACCTGCTTTTCTTTATCTCTTTGTCTCCTGTCTTCAATCTCATCTAGCCAAGTAGGAGGACGGGGGGAGCTGAAGGTGTCACACCCAAATCTATACACTAAGGACATAAATCTGGCATATTTCACAAAGAGAAAAAGGGCAACACATATGCTACTTCCACCCATTTCCCTTATTTTCTACAGAACCGATCTAATTTTAAAACAGTATTATCTTTAAGAGACCCTCCAACCGGCCACCGCTCACCGTCCTCCAGTGGGTACCGCGGCCATGCAGTATCACACAGGAAGACCAGGTGTGTCTTCTTTAAGCCCTGGGGATCAAATCTATCCCAGTTTTTCTGGATACAGTTCAAAGGAGTGAGGCTGGAATTGTTAGCTCCCATCTGTAAGAGAGAAAAAAAGCGACCAGCACCATCTTTCTATGGGAGGTGTCCCTACCTGCTCTAGATGGGGGTGTAGACAGACTTTACACAAAAGCTTTCCTTCCCTGGTCGGACTTAGTCTGTCCTTTACCTACGCAGGCGACCTACTCATCCCTCCCTGTCCTACCCCTGAGACGGGTGGAGATGCCCCATGGGTAGGCCTGATGGCATCTCTGACTGACGTCCAACTCCTCACCATTAAAACCTAGCTTGCCTCTGATGCCACCCGGGGTGCAATCAGAGTAACCTTCCGGAATGCCTCCCAGGCTAAACCACTGGGAGAAACATTCATCACCTGTGCCTGTGAACGACCCTGAATATATTCCTGACCACAGTAAGACCAATACGAACATGAAACTGAGATGTTTCTTCCAAGTGTCACCTCACCAGTATGAGACTCCTCTTATCCACTAAGAGCCAGCATTGCCAAAGGAAGAAAAATCCCTTGTAGTTCCTTGTAGTTCCAATCTAAGTAACCTTTAACCTCAGAGATGCTCTTGGAGCTAGAGCTCCATCTAGCTTCCAAGCTTTCCATGCCTAGCGAGGCTAGGTGCTTCCTGACTACCAATCCAAGTTTGAGATCTAAGTCATAGTGCACAGTAACAGATCACAAGTCCGTTGAAAGTCTATGATCCGATAGATTTGGTTAGTACTTCTAATTTTCAAGGAGTTATGAAATGGTAAAAGAGACTGAAAAGCTTGACCGAGAAAGGAGAGTTCGGTCCACATGCTTTGTCCATTTCTGCTCGGTCTAAAGGAGACATTGGGTGCCTCTTGGCATTGGAAGGTCAGTATAAACCCCCGACAGGTTTCTGCCATAAGCCTTATGAGCTGACAGCGGAACCGCAGAGCAGGGCTCCTCACTTGCTTCCTACAGGGTGTGTCATTCATTCACACAAGCACACTGTAGAGTTAGTAAAGTACAGCAGGAAACGTGTTAGCTGGGAGAACAAAGAGCTAGAGCTCCAAGCATCCTTACCTTCTCCTGAAGAATCCCAGATGAGACCCCAAGATGAAAGGCTGTTGCTAAATCACGCAAAGACGCCAGGGTTCTTGGCCTCCGGAGGAGAAGAATGCAATCTGGAGCCAGAGATGAGGCTGGATTGCTCTGAGCTTTTGTGTAATAAAGTTTTATTAAAATATAAAGGAGATAGAGAAAGCTTCTGATGTAGGCATCAGAAGGGGGTAGAAAGAGTACCCCCTTGCTAGTGTTAGCAATGGGATTATATACTCTCAAATTAGTTACTACAGTGAATCAAAAGAATGTCTGGAGGTTGTAAAGACCTCACCAGACCCACTCCCATAATTTACATTTGAGATAGCAGAAATAGCCAGAAGGTTTTTTCAGAGACTGTTCTCAAGCAAGCTACATTATTGTTATATAATCCTAAGGAATGTGCGGGGGGGGGGGGGGGAACGTTTGTCCTTTTTTCCTTCTTGAGAATTCCAGAACCCTCTCTCCATGGGGACCCCTAGACTTCTTCACAACCTGCCTAAGAATGGACTCTCTCAAGAGGATGGGAGCAAAGCCTTCAAACACTTAGCTGTCTAAAGTAGTACTTTCTTGGCTAAGTTTATCACTGAAGATGCCTTGGCACTCTTTCTTAAAAAAAAAAAAGAAATAGCATTCTCTGTAGGAGCTTGAGACAGGCACAAAATAAAGCTGAACAACCACATTTTTCCAACTCCATTCCCATGTTAAGTAGTAACTCCCAGTGGCTTTGAGAAGCAGTGTTGATTCCCATTGTCCTGTTTAAGTTTGGAAATAAGATATATATATATATATATATATATATTTTTCCCTCTAGGGATTTAAACTGCTTTGGGGGGAAGGAAGCTTCTCCAAAAGTGAGATACTGGACTTCTTGCTATTATGGCTTTGAGAATAGAAATGACTAAGTAAGAAGAGAAATAGCCAAGGTTTTAATTTGATGTGTGGAATCCATACACAATACTTTGGAGTGGTGGTGTTGCCTAGTGCTGATTAAGACACTGGATCCCCGAGCAGCCTTCCTACACCTAAGTTCAAGTCTCTTGACCAGTCCATGCTCCTATTTTCTCTTCTTCCCTAACACGGGAGTGACAGTAATAGCTACTCAATTTATAGAGTTATTATAAAAATGAAGTAAATTGATTAGAATCTGAGTGGTTTATAGTAAATTCTCAATCATATTAGTTCTCTTTCCTATGTGTATGCCTCTGTGCTTCCCTGGTATCTCAGATGGTAAAGAATCTGCCTGCAATCCAGGAGACCCTGGTTTGATCCCTGGGTTGGGAAGATCCCCTGGAGAAGGGAAAGGCTACCCATACCAGTATTCTGGCCTGAAGAATTCAATGGACAGAGCGGCCTGGCGGGCTACGATCCACGGAGTTGCAAAGAATTGTACACGACTGAGTGACTAAGACATACAGGGATAAGAGTTATCTGCCTTCCTTCTCTTCAATAAAATATAACAGTTCAGAGATTTTCTTTCCATACTTTGATGTTTAATGTGGAATGATCTATGTATTATTTTAACGAATATAATGAACCCTCCATCTTCAAAATCTAAAGCAACTTTAGATATATCTAGAACTACATACAAGCCTTTTATATGTGTAGACTTTATATATACATACATACATACACATATATTATATATAATGATGAGATTATGCAGAAGGGTGAAATATTAATTCTTTAGACTCACTTTTCTAGATTCAGTGATGTAAGAAGGGATTTGCATCTGCTAGAACTAGTCCAGGCTCTACTGTTCATTCTTTGCACACTTTCTCTGACCCCCTTGGGAAACTCTGCTTTCAAAGATGTGTTTTCATTGTCACATTCAATGACTCTAAAGTTAGTTTACCTAACAGGATGAGAGTCATTCGGTGATTACCAATGTGACTAAACGTTTCAGGGTGGCCCATACTGAAAAACCATGTTCTGCCTGTTGTTAAGCAACAGATGAGGGTGAGAAACACTCTGAGGGATCAAGATCAGCGTGTCGAGGCGGGGTGAGGCCCTGGATTTGCATCTTACTCTGAGCAGTCATCCGGAGCCCTGGGACAGGGTGCTGATGCTAGTGTTCCTCTGGGTTCACTGCTTCTTCTGATCTTCAGCAAGATTCACAGGTCAGTACTGTGACAGCAGAGCCTGAAGACCCACCGAGTTTCCCAGAAGAGTAAGAACTGCCCTGCTGTGTGGAACTCTTTTCATTGTGTTAGTGGGCAGCACAAAAGTGGCTTAGGCAGTCTTAGAATATTCACTTTGAAGGAATTCCCTATCAGAGTCTAGATATTCAGTAAGTTGTGAAATCTCCTTCTCAAAAGACCTTCAAAAACGAGTTGTTGTTTTTTTTAATTAATATTATTTGGCAAGTACGCTCCTCCTGAAGAAAGTCTGGGCTAAATGAAGGGAGAGGGAGTAACACCATTTTTTTTAGTGCATCCTGTGTACAAGGTGCTCTATGGGCCAACTCATCATCATCAACTTAGTTTTGTGAGGTTCCATCATTTTTGTTATACATATAAAAACCCCAAATCTCAGGACATTTCCACAGTCAGTGGGAGAGCCAGGATTTGAACTCAAGTCTTTAATGCCAGGAAGCCATAAGGTCCATTCCAGCCTTAACATGAACAGTTCTTTTCCTGAAGGAGGGGGGACATGAGATTGCTTTGGGAGGATGTTAGGATCACTATACGCATGCTAGGCAGTTAGTAAAGGCGTTTCCTACCTTAGGTCTTAATCACGTGCATCACTTTGTCTGTGGCCCCAACCTGCTTCTCCAGGTTTGCCTCTCACCATCCCCTTAAGGCCTCATCCTGCCCGATGTAAGTCTCCCTGTTTATAAACATTCCGTGACCCTGTGTAGTTCTGAAGCTTCGTGATACATATGGCTCCCCTTGCCTTGACTGCTTTCCTCCACTTTTTCAACTTAAAAGTTCCTTCTCATTCAACATCCAAATGAAATATGGCTTCCGAAAACAGTCAGGAAAGTTATTTATGATCTCTTGAGCATCCAAATGAAATATGGTTTCCTAAAACAGAGAAGTTATTTATGATCTCTTCTGGGATCCCATGACACTGTGTTCCTAAAGTTTTTCAAATGATGTTGCAGTGAACCTGTGTATTCACAAAGGCCTTCTCTAGTGGCTTTTAATTTTTTCTGAAGACTGGGACCATGCATTATTGACTAAATTATACCTGATGTTTTTCACTGTGCCTGGAATATGACATGTGATCAAGAGATGTCTGATAAATAAGGGAAAAAGTGAATGAATAAAGCAATATATGATTTCTCTAACAAGGAGAAAGTTGAGAAGTATTGAGTTCAAAGGATATGGATCTTAAGCACTGCTGTCTTCCCTACTGTCAGCATCTCTATTTTCTACCTTTTAACTACTTTATCATCTCAATTTCATCTATTATCTTTTGATTTACTTCTCAACCATCATCACTATTTCCTAACCCAATTATAAATTTACACTGTAGTTCCTCTTAAAACTGATTCTTTCCCAAAGTATCAACACAGAGAAAGATGTGATTATCTTTCTTTCACATGTGACTTTGGGAATCCTGCTGATTTTTTGCTGTTATTTAATGGGGGATGGAAAGATGTCCTTTATTGGAAGAGCAGTATGATCCCTAGTGGGAGAGACAAGTATGTAAATTGAGAATGCCTGAGAAGGATCATGTCCTTACAATTTACCTATAGTATACAGGCTGTGCCCTGAATCAAGGCACTTAGCCTAGAGGGCATGTATGGGTTGAAATCCAGGAGACACACCATTTGCCAAATCTTGTTCTGCAATCAGCCAAAGTCTGTGCCTATAAAATTTAAACAAAAATACAGTATAGGGAGCAGTGCAGTGTGTTGTTCATATTGGGGAAATTGTTTAATCTTTGAAGCTTCAATCTGTTTTCTAACTGTGGATACTACTTACTCTGTTCCATGGGCACATTTATTCCTTCACTCATTTATTAAGTCATTATAAAACCTTGCTGAAGACTTTGCCTGGCATTAAAGAGCTTAAGCTTTGGAATAAGATGTCATTAAATGATGATTTTTTTGTATTATTATTATTTGGTTCAATCTGAAGTGGGTTGAAATTTCCCCAAATTCAGAAAAAAACCCACCCATGGTGAATTATGTATATAGTCAGAAAACAATGTAACTAGAACACAGATTTTGATTTACTTATCTCAAAAAGCTCACCAGGGGACTTCCCTGTCAGTCTGGTGGTTAAGACCCCATGCTTCCAATGGAGGGTGTGGGTTCAATCTCTGTTGGGCAACTAAGGTCCCACAGGCCTTGCAGCACAGACCCACTCCCCCCCCCCACAAAAAAAAAAAAAAAAAAAAAAAAACTCACCAGAATATTCTGAATAAATGAATAATTATTCTGAATATTGAATAACACCCAACCACGGACACCGAGTCCTACACCTTGTGTAGTTCCTCTTCTAGTTCCTTCTCAAATCTCACCTGTTTCAAGGCAAATGCTAAATCAAGGTCCCTCATATTTCTGGGTGATCACAAGTTTTGAGTAGGCTGATTTACGGGGGAAATACAGTCTTTGCCTTCGTTCTGAAAAAGAGCCACTTTGGAGTGGAGAATGTTTACATGAAGTCACCAAGATTCCCCTCCACCTTCAGGGATAAACAGAGGGTTATTCTTTTTTTTTTTTTTTTTTTTTTTTTTGCCATAACTCACTCTATTATTTGAGAACTTTCATTATTTGAATTTTTTTTCCTTGTAATATACTTAACTGAGTTCCAGGTCAGACTCACTCTCTCCAGTGTCCCCACTGAACCTGTTCATCATCCTGGCTTCATTATTTCATAATGACAACTATCACACACTTACCTACATAAGTCATCCATCAGGCAGTTTAGACTCCTTACTCCTGCTTACTTACCCAGCCACTTACCCCCTATTATAAATTATGTCTCCTGGTTATCCATCCCCTTGCTCTCATTTCTGTTGTCAGTGCCTTGTTCAGGACTTCAGCATGTTCCCTGGACTCCTTCCTTCATTTTGACTCTTTTTCTTTTTTTTTTCTTTAACATGGGACCATAGCCTGCTGACAATGTTGTGATAGCTTCAGGCGGACAGCAAGGGGACTCAGCCATATGGATATCTGTATCCATTCTGCCTTGACTAACTCTTCTGGATCTTCAACCTTTACTTAACCTCCAGGCCAGCGTTTGAAAAAGAGTCCCTCTTCATGGCCATTGTCACCCATTAGCACTTTAACTGCCCTTGTCTCTTTACTCTTGTACCTATTTTTCAACTTGAACCATCATTCAAATGAGAATCAAATTAAAATTTAATTTTAAAGTAAAAAAAAAATGTTGACAGCCCACAAAAGATGCAGTTATTACTGATGACAACTTTCCTTTTAAAAACAGCTGGAATCCTGGAAGGTTTCCTTGTAGAACTGGGTGTAGGGAGGGATGCTGGGCTAGAGAAGTGTCATTATCTGCAGCAGGAGGGGAGGAAGACCTACAGTGATGGTAAAATCCAGGGTCCTTCACTTAGAACTCAAGACCCTTTCTCCCCCTCCTCCTTCTCTTGTCTCTTTTGTTACCTCCCACACCTTTCATCCTCTCTTCCTCCTTCTCTTCTCATCATCAAGCCATCATGTTGACCAGGATTGTGCTAAGCAAAGGATGTGGCCAAGCCGGGACACCTATTCTGCTGGTGCTTACTCACGATGTGAACCTGATCTGTATCCCACCTCTGTACACATCCTCTCTTGCCCTGACCCAGGCTTGCCTCTGTGATTCCACATGACTCTTTTGGACTTGCACACAGCTCATTCCTCTTCCACCTTGCAGTTTTCCAAGCAGTTGAAACAAATTTTGCTATACCCTCTAGGCTTTTGTCATCTCTTTCCTGTCATATTGGATTTTTACTCTGATGAAGAATTTGAGTTCCTCAGTGTCCCTCTCAGAGCGTGATGTTCAGACACAAGGAGGTGGCTGACCATGCCCATTGGGTGATAGCCCTGACTTCTTTGTTCTGAATATGCTGCTCTTGTGCACACCACACAAGATTGTGTTTACATCTTTTGTGGAGCCCAGAAATATTGCTGACTTACTGATATAAAATTTGGGGCTTCCCAGGTGGTGCTAGTGGTAAAGAACCCTCCTGCCAATGAAGGAGACATAAGAGATGAAGGCTTGATACCTGGGTTGAGAAGATTCCCTGGAGAAGGACAACCCATTCCAGTATTCTTGCCTGGAAAATCACCAGGACAGAGGAGTCTAGTGGACTATAGTCCATAGGGTTGCCCAGAGTAAGACAGGACTGAAGCAACTTATCATGCAGCATGCTTCATATGGACATATTATAATCTGTCTAATTAACTCTTCTTGTTGGATTTATAGGTTGTTTCTGACTTTTCATAGGTAAACTTTTCTAGGTGAGAAGATCTTAGCCTCAACTTTACTTACTAGCATTGTAGAAGTATCATTATCCCACTTTCTAGATAAAGTAGCTCAGGCTCCAAGAGCTTCAGCAAGCTCCTCAGGACATTCCTAGTAAGTGGTGGAGCCCACATGCAAACCACACCTCTTTCATTCCCAAATTTGTACTCTTAATCATTAGACTGGACTCATAAAAATATTTTAGAATGACTCACCACATAAATGAATGAATGAGTGAGTGACCCTATGAAACAGACTACCTTGGTATCATTATGTACTTTTCATGAGGAGGATGGAGGCTTGGGGAGGATTTTCTATGTAAATAAGGAAAGATACCCCCTCTGGGCAGGTGCAGCTGTGGTCCAGGGCTTGTGCACAGAGGTCATATTTGGTGCACATTTGCCTTTCAGGGCACAGCCTGCAAACACTTTTTAGGCTGTAGAGAGAGAGCATTTGAACTCAGGTTCTCTGACTTCATGTTCTTCCCTCCTTCCCTAGAGAGCATGCCATTTCTCCATCACGTACTCCTCTGCTCCCAAAGAGATGGCAGCAATCAGGACTTCTAAGCAGGTGTTAAACAGGAAATGTGAATCACACCTCTGAGGCTATGGATGCTGTGATATCAATAATAATAGCTATGATTAATGAAAAGTGTGTCTGGCATTATGTTAAACACTTTACAAACTTTAGCCTCATTTTCTAATTAGATGGGTAAGGTCATTCCCATTATGCAGATGATGAAGCTGAGTTCCAGAGCATTTCAGTGACTTTCCCAGGGTTATACAACCAGTATACACACCTCAGGCTCCATGTACTCTGAGTGGCCATGAAATACCATGGTTGTCAGAATTCTCCTGGCACCCTTCCATTCTTCTCTAGACATCATCTCCTGGAAACTTTTCTCTGAACATTCTGGATCTACCTTCTAAAAGTCTAGGGTACATGACTGACCATGCTCAGGGTATTCATTCTTAAAACATAAATCCTAAGTTATCGTGGGTATTTTCCCATAAGGTTCTGATTGTTTCTATTTTATTAATCAATTCTTCCCTGTTCACTAAAATTGGATGCAGAAACATGGTCTTTCTCTAGCTTCTGGGAGACAAAAACTCACCAGAAAATTACAAATTCATCAGCTGAGCTGCTTCTTGCAAGCTATGTCTACGAGTTATATTCAAGGTGGTTGAAGGTACATATTTTTGCTAACACATCCTCTGAGCTGATTCTGTGACTTGTGTTAGAAAAGCATCGTCCATATTTTCTTTGTGTTCTGGAGATGAGATCTGTGGTTTTTTTTTTTTTTCTTTTTTTTGCCACTTTAGTTTTTTAATTGAAGTATAACTGCTTTACAGAGTTTTGTGGTTTTCTGTCACACATCAACACGTATTTTTTCCCTTTATTTTTGTTAATCTTTCCCCTGATTCTTGCACAAATGCCTGTCACTTGGCTTCTTCTATCCTCAGCTCTCTGGTTTCCTAGGGTCTTCCTGACACTTGTGAGACTCCCATTATGGGCCACAGGCTCATGTGCACTTTCCTAGGAAAAGGTTGAACTTTGGTGGGGATGTGGAAGGATCTGTTCAGAAAGGCATTCCTCTGACTGCAGAATCAAGGCAAGAAGATTGTAGAAGACCCCGATTAGGCAGAGAAGTTGAGAAATTGGGGTGAAATGAGAATTGGGGGAAAAGATGTTTCTAGTGTCAAAAAACCAAATCTTTCTTACTTTGCAGACATGCTTGTGTATTCTGTGTTTATCAGTCAAGTAACACTCACAGAGCAGAGCTTCATGAATCAATATTTTTAATCCCATGCTTTGAAACCAGTTGGAAAAATTATATACTAACATGAAAACAAAAAGGATAACAAAAAAAATCTGTTTAAATTTCTACTGTATAATATGCTAATATTCTGATTTTGAATTAGTTTATTTAACACATTTGTTCTCCATTTCTTCATGTGTATAATGTGGACAAAAAGTTCCTAATTGGGCTAAAACCAACTTTCTTATAGAATATTTTAGAAGGGGTTCCAAAATGCAGTTAATGATTGAGAGACCTCCCTCTTCAATATTAAATGGAAATTTTATTTCTAAGATCAGCTATAAAGGGCTTTATGGTAAAAAAAAAAAAAAAAAAAAAACTATCTGATTTAAAAATGTGTCACTGTTATCTGTGGGCTATGTGATACATAATTTTCATGTTCTAGCATCAGTTTTTTTTTTTCATCCTTAATATGGGGCTACCATTCGCTTCCCTTATGGTGAGGTTTAAGGGAGGTCATGTATTTGAATGTTTTCGAAGAGACAGAGGAACCAGAGATCAAATTGCCAATATCCACTGGATCATCGAAAAAGCAAGAGAGTTCCAGAAGAACATCTATTTCTGCTTTATTGACTATGCCAAAGCCTTCGACTGTGTGGATCACAATAAACTATGGGAAATTCTGAAACAGATGGGAATACCAGACCACCTGACCTGCCTCTTGAGAAACCTGTTTGCAGGTCAGGAAGCAACAGTTAGAACTGGACATGGAACAACAGACTGGTTCCAAATAGGAAAAGGAGTATGTCAAGGCTGTATACTGTCATCCTGCTTATTTAACTTATATGCAGAGTACATCATGAGAAACGCTGGGCTGGAAGAAGCACAAGCTGGAATCAAGATTGCTGAGAGAAATATCAATAACCTCAGATATGCAGATGACACCACCCTTATGGCAGAAAGTGAAGAGGAACGAAAAAGCCTCTTGATGAAAGTGAAAGAAGAGAGTGAAAAAGTTGGCTGAAAGCTTAGCATTCAGAAAACTAAGATCATGACATCTGGTCCCATCATCTCATGGGAAATAGATGGGGGGACAGTGGAAACAGTGTCAGATTTTATTTTTGGGGGCTCCATAATCACTGTAGACGGTGGCTGCAGTCATGAAATTAAAAGACTCTTACTCCTTGGAAGGAAAGTTATGACCAACCTGGATAGCATATAAAAAGCAGATACATTACTTTGCCAACAAAGGTCCATCTGGTCAAGGCTATGATTTTTCCAGTGGTCATGTATAGATGTGAGAATTGGACTGTGAAGAAAGCTGAGGGCCAAAAAATTGATGCTTTTGAACTATGGTGTTGGAGAAGACTCTTGAGAGTCCCTTGAACTGCAAGGAGTTCCAATCAGTCCATCTTAAAGGAGATCAGTCCTGGGTATTCATTGGAAGGACTGATGCTGAAGCTGAAACTCCAGTACTTTGGCCACCTCATGCGAAGAGTTGATTCATTGGAAAAGACCCTGTTGCTGGGAGGGATTGGGGGCAGGAGGAGAAGGGGACGACAGAGGATGAGATGGCTGGATGGCATACCGACTCGATGGGCATGAGTTTGAGTAAACTCCGGGAGCTGGTGATGGACAGGGAGGCCAGGTGTGCTGCGATTCATGGGGTCGCAAAGAGTCGGACGTGACTGATCGACTGAACTGAACTGAATTGAATGATGTCTTTGGGTTTCCCAAGTGGTGCTAAAGGTCAAGAACATCCCTGCCATTGCTGGAGAGGTAAGAGATACAGCTTCCTGATCCCTGTATCAGGAAGATTCCTTGGAAAAGAGCATGGCAATCCACTCCAGTATTCATGCTTGGAGAACCCCAAGGACAGAGGTGCCTGGTGGGATGTGGTCCACAGGGTCGCAAAGAGTCGAATGTGGCTATGGGGCTTCCCTGGTGGCTCAGATGGTAAAGCGTCTGCCTGTAGTCCCAGAGACCTGGGTTCGATCCCTGGGTTGGGAAGATCCCCTGGAGAGGAAATGGCAACCCACTCCAGTACTCTTGCCTGGAAAATTCCATGGACTGAGGAGCCTGGTAGGCTACAGTCCATGGGGTGGCAAAGAGTCGGACACGACTGAGCGACTGCACAGTACAATAAATCGACTTAACATACATGATGCATGGTATTTTAGGCATCCATTGAAAGTCTGTTTTTTTCAGCTATTTTGGTGGAGGAGAGTTATGAGGAAAAACAGTGAGGGAAGGTGATTAAGACTGAAAAGAAAGATAAGTGTTTTGACTCTGAGATCTGTTGGCTGGGTGAATTTGGGATAGTCACCTGACCACTCTGATTTCAGTTACTTCTTCCATAAAAGTGGGTTGTATTATCTGTATCACACTGAATGAACTACATGACAAAAAAGAACTCTACGAAGTCTAAAAGCCTGTGACATTGTACGCCTTCAAGATCGTTCAATATTTTGATGCTCGCCAGATGAATTGATGTCTATTTCATGCACTCCAGTTGCAGGAGTCTGAAATATTTCTACTTGGGTGAATATGTTTTTTTCCAGATTTTACTCACCTATTTGTAATTTTCTTCTTATAAGACAATGACTCCATTTCAAAACAAAACAAATAAAACAAAATCATAATGTGAAGAACAAAAACCAAAACCTGAAATACACATAGTATCTACTATCAGAATTTGAGCCCACCCTAAACCTAGTGTAAATAACAGCTAGACCTTGAGACTTAAATAGCTTTCAAGTTTTTGCTGGATAGAAATCCAGAAAATTGGTTTGGGAAGAGATGAGTGATCATGGAGCTTGAACATGTACCTGAAATGCTTTTGGAAAGACAGCCAAGGTCCAGCCACCCAGAAGCGAAAGAGAGAGGGCAGACTTCGAGTTCCTTACCGTGGCATCTTCCCCAGCGTAGTGGCTGAGGACCTCGGGCCCACCAGGATGCCTGTCAGCCCAGCCAGTAGCATCGTAGACCTTGCGATTGATCACCAGTCACTGGTCAGTCTCCTGATTGTGTCTCTGGATCTCCTGCCAGGTGTACCTGTTGAGGCTTTTTCTGGGCAAGTCACACTTCTCATTTGCCTTCTGCCTTGCAGAGAGCTTGGCTTTCCCATTTGCTATTGGTTTCCTCTTTGCCTGATACTTCTCACCTAGGTCCAGCTGGCTCTCAGGCTTTTCTTCAAATATCATTGTCTTTGTACTTCTAGAGTTTCTGGCTTGACACCTGGAATTTCCAATTCTCACCTGATTGAACTACAGAATGGCCGTTTCCCTCTCCTTTTATTCCATGAAGTAAGAACCTACACAGAAAACTTCTTAGACTACCTGACTCTTGGCAAACCTGAGAGTGAGCTCCTTCTCAGCCTCTCACTTCTCTGTCCTGAGTCTTTTTTCCCCTGATGAAGACCGGACTACCTTTCCCCCCCACCTAGAACATTAGTCTACCTTTCTTTCTTCAGTTTTTCTCTCTCTGCTGGCTGATCTTTTAGCAGCATACTTATTCATCATTAAATGTCCCTTAGTCAAGAGCTGGAGCCAATCACAGCCCAGAGGATGGTGTGGCCCGACCCCTGGGAGGAGGGGCTGGGCTCCCTCTCTGCTGACTGCCTACACTGGATCATGCTGGGTCAGGTGCATTGGCTCTCCCCTGTGTCTCTGAAAGGAACAGTTGTTTTAATTCAACACATGAGCAGAAGGTTTCAAAACCTTTAGGAGGATATGAACACCTCCTGGAATTGGGAAATGTTCTTTCTTTGTTGTTGTTAAGGTTGGAAATTTTCCTTTAACTCTGGTTTTCTCAGATGACTTTTTTTTTCTAATTTCTGTTTTTGAACTGAAGCGTGATTGCGTACAGAATTCTGTGGCTCTCTGCCATAGGTCAGCAATCTCAGCCGCGGGCAGGACCTCACCCCTCGCAGCTCCCCACCTTCTGAGGGCCACGGAACCAGGTGTGAGCGCCCTAGTCACTCAGCGGAGTGCGCTTCTGACCGAGGGCTCTCTCCCGAAGGGCTTTAGATTTCTGAAAAAAAATAATTTTTGACTTTAAAATGCTCGTAACACCCTATTGAAGTTACTTTGGTTTATAACATTATGCAAATTTCAGGTGTACAAAGGGACACTTCACCTTCTGAAGCACTGCAGCGTGCTCACCTCCAAGAGTTTCATTTTCCATCAGTCACCATACACTTGACCTTCTTTACCCGTTTTACCGTCCTCCCAGCTCTCCCACTGGAGTAGCCACCGCACTGTTCTATAGGTTTGTTTTAACTTATTTCATTTCTGTATTCCATAAAGAAGTGAAATCATACGGTAGCTGTCTTTCTCTACTTGATTTTTCACTTAGTATAATGTTCTCAAGAAAATGAAGTTGCTCAGTTGCGTCCAAGTCTGCACCTCCATGGACTGTAGCCCCCCAGGCTCCTCTGTCCATGGGATTCTCCAGGCAAGAATCCGGAGTGGGCTGCCATTTCCTTCTCCAGGGATCTTCCTGATCCAGGGATTGAACCTGGGTCTCCCCCACATTGCAGGCAGATGCTGTGCCCTCTGAGCCACCAGGGAAGCCCAAATTCTCAAGGCCATCGCTATTTCCAAAAGTGTTAAGATTTCATCTTTCTATCATTTTAACTATCTTTTAATGATTTCTGATTATTTTTGTCTGTTTTGTTTTCTTCACTTTACTCTTCAGTTGGCACTCTGCTTTGGTTTTGTTTTATTTATTTATTTTTAGCTTTTTAAAAAGTTGTTTGATTTCCTTTTTGGTTTCTTTAGTTTCTTTAGATGTTCCCTTGTGTTTTGTTTTGTTTGTTTTTTGTTCTGTTTTCATTTCTTATGTGTGTGTGTGTGTGTGTTATTTTGTTCTTGCTTCTATTTACAATTTGGGGTTTTGTCTTTTCTTTCCTTTTTCCTTTTCTTTAATCCTCATTGTGGTTTTGATTTGCATTTCCCTGATGACCAGCAATATTGAGCATCTTTTCATATATCTGTTGACCATCTGCATATCTTCTTTGGAAAAATGCCTATTCATTACTTCTGCCCATATTTTAACCAGGGTGTTTGTTTTTTGGATGTTAGGTTGTTTGAGCCATGTATGTTGAGTTGTTTGGATCCCCTTTTGCTCATATCATTTGCAAATATTTTCTTCCATTCAGTAAGTTGTCCTTTTTGTTTTCTTGGTGATTTCCTTTGCTGTGGAAAACTTTTAAGTAGGTCCCATGAGTTTATTTTTATTTATTTTACTTTACGCTGTGCTTGGTCTTCATTGCTGAGCATGGGCTTTCTCAAGTTGCAGTGAGCAAGGGGCACTCTTTGTTGAAGTGGCTTCCTTGCTGGGCAGTGTGGACTCTAGACTCTTTGCTGAGCATGGGCTTTCTCGACTTGCAGTGAGCAAGGGGCTCTCTTTGTTGAACTGGCCTCCTTACTGGGCAATATGTTCTCTAGACTCATTGCTGAGCATGGACTTTCTCGAGCTGCAGTGAGCAAGGGGCACTCTTTGTTGAAATGGCCTCCTTGCTGTGCAGTGTGGACTCCAGGCTCATTGCTGAGCATGGGCTTTCTCGAGTTGCAGTGAGCAAGGGGCACTCTTTGTTGAAGTGGCTTCCTTGCTGTGCAGTGTGGACTCTAGGCTCATTGCTGAGCATGGACTTTCTCGAGTTGCAGTGAGCAAGGGGTGCTCTTTGTTGAAGTGACCTCCTTGCTGTGCAGTGTGGACTCTAGGCTCATTGCTGAGCATGGGCTTTCTCCAGTTGCAGTGAGCAAGGGGTGCTCTTTGTTGAAGTGGCCTCCTTGCTGTGCAGTGTGGACTCCAGGCTCACAGGCTTCAGCAGGTGTCTTGTTGGCCCTGGGGTGTGGGCTCAGTAGTTGTGTGGAGTTGTGGCTTAGTTATTCCATGGCACGTGGGATCCTCCTGGACAAGGGATTGAATTTGCATCCCCTGCATCGGCAGGTGAACCCTTAACTGCTAGACCACCAGGGAAGTCTCCTGTGTGTTTACTTTTGCTTTTATTTCTTTTATTTTATGCTGTTCAGTCGCTCAGTCATGTCCAGCTCTTTGTGACCCTATGGACTGCAGCACACCAGGCTTCCTTGTCCTTCAACATCTCCCAGAGTTTGCTCAAGCTCCTGTCCATTGTATATGTGTGAACATGGATGTTCACCCAAGTTCATGCCCAAGTTCAAGAAGAGTGAAAGTGGAGAAGCCAGTTAAGAAGTTCTTGCAGTGCTCCAAGGTAGAGGTGATGATGGATTACACATGAGGAGTGGCAGTAAAAGGGGAGAGATTGTGCAAATGAACTTATACTTTAAGATTCTTCTCTGATATATTGCTTTTCTAACAAGGAAAAAAAAAGTTGAATTTTTTAAAGCCAGATCTTTATTCCATGTAGGTATTTCCCCATGCTCCAGCAATACCCAGTGATTAATCCCATCAGAACCCTCATTAGTTGGAAACATATATAATTGCTGCTTTTTAAATGTCAAGCCAAATATAATTAGTGTCTTATGGCTCAGTGTAGGAAGCAAAATTCTCGTGAACATGCTCATGTTGAGAGTCTATTTTGTGCCAGCATTGTGCTGATTCCTACAACCTTGTATGTGTTCATTTTAATCATCTGACTTTCAACCAGGGACATTTACTAAGGACCATGACCTTTATATCTGCATTTCTAACCACTTAGACAGTGACTGGCAAATTTTAATAGAAAGAGCCCTATTTGTACAGAAGAAGCAAGGTTTGGGCCCTTGGCAAAGTTAGAGATAAAAGAATCAACAAAGATAGTGGTTTGGGGATGGATTTTTCTGGTTCAAAATGATACTGTCCTCATGGTTGGTAATTGACTGAAGAGATAAAGGATTGGCAGGGATAGAAACAATTCTCTAACTCCTACTAAAACCTAAGGGAGCTTTGGTCTTATCCCTTGAGCCAAAGTCCTAAGAACATGCAGGAAATAATTCTAAAGTTGGAATTTAGCTGTCTCTGCAATGTGGCATTATGTTTTTGAGACTGGTTCATGCTTTGGAACATTATTCTGAGAGAATGAAGTTGGATTCTTATTTATAGACTCCATGGTGGGGACTGGGCTGAATGACAGGTATAGCCAGTAAAACTCTTTTATGAAACCAAGTAGAACTGGTAATTCATGGTGGGAGTATATGATTATGTAAAAAGAGCATGTGGTTTTTTGAAGAATGGAATTTCCTCTGCTAAGTCTATGGCATCTACCATGACCTTGTCAGTAACCTAATGTTTGTGAGCATTGAACTTACTCCTTTGCACCTGGGCCACATCCAAATCACAATATTTGTGGTATGATAATAAACAAAATGGCCTCTCCTCTCACAAGTAAAAGAAACACTCCCAGGAAGAGCACATTTGTTTGAAATGATGGTGATAATGATTTGACAGTGGTAACAATAATCAAACATTTATTAAGCACCAAAGATGTGCCAGCAGTATTCTAAACCCTTCACAGGCATTAGAAAAGTTCATCCTCACAACAGTCCTATGGGACAAGCACTAAAAGCTTTAGCAACTTGCTCCTATGCACACAGCTCACAGTGGTAGGACTGGCAAATCACTTACATAATGACTAGTCTTCTAGCCATAGTTACACTTCTCGACCATGAAACTTCCTTCTGCTGCACAAAACTTTGTTTCTATAGCATGCTTTGTTTGGGAACCTTCTCACTTTATCTGGCCAGGAAAACGTCTATATATCCATTAAGACTCATCTAAGGAAACGTGAAGATTTCTTTAAGTCTCTTGTGTTTTCTTGGTACTTAGAATATTTTGCTACAGACTAATGTTCATATGGGCCTGTTTGCCTTCAGTGCTAAGCTCTAACCAATTCTTGCTTCTCTTTACCCTTGGGACCAGGTCAATGCATAATAAATGCTTTATCAGTGAATAATGAAATAATGACTATAAGAGCTTAATTATTTGAGCAGAGCCAAAATCCAGACAGTAAGCAGCCCAAATGAATTGTCCTCAGAGAAGTCCTGTTGAAATATATTTAATTGTCTATCCATCATCTCTTTCTAATAGAATTGCCCAGCCTCTGATGATGTAGTTCAACTGGAGCAACTATGTCTCTGTAAGGTGTCCCTTCTCCTCTAAGCCCAAAGGCTGACTCAGGACAGCTACTCAGCTCCAGCTGAGCCAGAGAACTTATTTTGGAATTAGCTATTATCTTGAATGGAGGATATGTAGATTTAAGAGTTATTGACCACAGTTGCTCTCCACCACTTGGGCCAGGAAGCCCAAAGTCTTGTCTGTAGCAAGTGCAAAAAGTGGTGAAATACCAGTAAAAAAAGTCAAGGTTATAAATTCAGGAAAATTTCCTGGATAGGTCTCTCGTACTATTCCAGTGTCTGAAAGAAATAGGCTCCATGAGAAAAATAATCATTTTTATAGTGTCCACTATCATACTCTCAGGTCTAGCAGAATAAGCATTTAAGAATTATTTGTTTAATGAATAAATAGGCAGGGTCCTAAAAAGACGAAACACCTGGAAGAAGGAAAGGGACAGCAGAACTAGTTCTTAAATCTCATGCAGGATTATAATTGATTGCCACAGTTAATGCCATCGTTTGAACTTAGAATCTTTTGTTCTGAAAAATGTTTTAAGAATTTAGGTGGATTAGATAATCATGAGTTACCTGGAAAGCATTTGTAAATGTTGAATCCTAGGTATCAGCCTGTGGAAATACTGATTCAGTTAGTTCAAGATGGGATTTCCAGATTATGCTTTTTCTGAAAGTTCCCAGATGATTTTACTGAACAAATAGGTTTTTAGAGTTTATTGAATTCCCACACCCTATGGTTCATTCATCTCCCAGTTCTAGTATTAGACTTTTACTCCATTAAGTGTGTTTTATTTTTTTTCCATTTAATTTTATTAGTTGGAGGCTAATTACTTTATAATTTTGTAGTGGTTTTTGCCATACATTGACATGAATCAGCAATGGATTTACATGTGTTCCCCATCCTGAACCCCCCTCCCTCTTCCCTCCCCATCCCATCCCTCTGGGTCTTCCCAGTGCACCAGCCCCAAGCACTTGTCTCATGCATCCAGCCTGGACTGGCGATCTGTTTCACACTTGATAATGCACATGTTTCAATGTTGTTCTCTCAGATCACCCCACTCTCGCCTTCTCCCATAGAGTTCAAAAGTCTGTTCTGTATATCTGTGTCTCTTTTTCTGTCTTGCATATAAGGTTATCATTACCATCTTTCTAAATTCCATATATATGCATGAGTATACTGTATTGGTGTTTATCTTTCTGGCTTACTTCACTCTGTATAATGGGCTCCAATTTTATCCATCTCATTAGAACTGATTCAAGTGTATTCTTTTTAATGACTGAGTAATATTCCATTGAGTATATGTACCACAGCTTTCTTATCCATTTGTCTGCTGATGGGCATCTAGGTTGCTTCCATGTCCTGCCTATTATACTTACTCAAACTCTTCCAGAAAATTGGAGAAGAAGGTAAACTTCCAAACTCATTCTATGAGGCCACCATCACCCTAGTTCCAAAACCAGACAAAGATGCCACCAAATAAGTGTGTTATAGATAACATCAACTTGCCATTCATCAGTGACTACTGATGAAAGGATCACATGTAGGTAAAGAACAGCACAAACTGATTGCGCTGCTTTTAAAATTCCCTGGTGAAAATTCAGTTACCACTATCCTTCAATGAAGAAAACAACAATTCTTACTTTGGCTCTGAAGTCTCAAGGTACCATCTAACCAGAATGTAAGACAAACCTCTCTTTTATATGTGAAGGCACAAATCAGTAATATGACAAGGCCAGAGAATGTGAGATTTGTAAAAGTCCTCTGTTTATCATTGTGAGCTGGCCTTATTTATCCTGACCCTTTCTGTTTGCTTTCCACAGACTTAGTTATGGAAGCTGAAACTCTGACCATAAACATAAATTGCACCATTGTGAATTGTGAATGGGTCTGTGCTTAGAGATCCTGAGAGTCATGGTGCTGGTGGCTGCCTTTTCAAACAGGTGGTGCCTAAACTGTGATAAAGCAGCTATTACTCAAGGCATCTGGGTTCTAACCCTCATTATTAGTTGTTGTTGTTGTTGTTCACTTGGTCGTGTCCAACTCTTTGTGACCCCACTGACTGCAACACCCCAGGCTTCTTGTCCTTCATCATCTCCTGGAGTTTGCTCCAACTCATGTCCATTGGGTCAGTGATGCTATCCAACCATCTCATCCTCTGTCATCCCCTTCTCCCACCTTCAATCTTTCCCAGCATCAGGATCTATTCCAATGAATCAGCTCTTCACATTAGGTGACCAAAGTATTGGAGCTTCAACTTCAGCATCAGTCTTTCCAATGCATATTCAGGGTTGATTTCCTTTAGGATGGACTGGTTTGATCTCCTTGCAGTCCAAGGGACTCTCCAGAGTCTTCTCTAAAACCACAGTTCAAAAGCATCAATTCTTTGGTGCTCAGCCTTCTTTATGGTCCAACTCTCACATCCATACATGACTAGAAAAACCATACTTTGACTACATGGGCCTTTGTTGGCAAAATGATGTCTCTGGTTTTTAATTTGCTGTCTTGGTTGGTCATTACTTTTCTTCCAAGGAACAAGTATTTTTCAATTTTGTGGTTGCAGTCATCATTTGCAGTGATTTGGAACCCAAGAAAATAAAAGATGTCACTATTTCTACTTTTTCCTCCTCTATTTATCATGAAGTGATGTAACTGTATGCCATGATCTTCATTTTTTGAGTGTGGCGTGTTAAGCCAACTTTTTCACTCTCTTCTTTTGCTTTATTCAAGAGGCTCTTTAGTTCCTCTTTACTTTCTGCCATTAGAGTGATATCATCTGCATACGTGAGGTTGTTATTTCTCCTGGCAATCTTGATTCTGGCTTGTCATTCATCCAGCCTGGCATTTCAAATGATGTACTCTGCATAGAAGTTAAATAAGAAGGGTGAAAATAAACAGCCTTGATGTATCCTTTCCCTATTTTGAACCAGTCCATTTCCCCTTCCTGTTGTTTCTTCTCCTACATACAGGAGGTGGGTAAAATGGCCTAGTATTCTGATGACTTTAAGAATTTCCCACAATTGTGATCCACACAGTCAAAGGCTTCAATGTAGTCAACGAAGGAGAAGTAGATGTTTTTCTGGAATTCCTTTGCTTTATCTATGATCCAACTGATTTTAATAATTTGATCTCTAGTTCTTCTGTCTTTTCTAAATTCAGCTTGTACATTTGGAACTTCTTGGTTCACATACTGCTGAAGACTTGCTTGAAGGATTTTGCGCATTACCTTGCTAGCATGTGAAATGAGTGCAATTGCACGGTAGTTTGAACATTGCTGATTAGCTGGATGCATTGCACAATCGTTTTTCTTTTTGGGGCCTCCAAGTCCTCATCTCACATTGAGTGATGCATTAATGTTGTTCTCAAGGCTTCAGTGATCCCAAAGAATACTGAATTAGAAATCAAGAGCTATGTTTTGGCTGATCATTGAACACTGCATTGGATAATATCTGAGATTCCTTCCAGCTCTTAGATAAAAAGAAGCCCTGTCTGTTTCCTTGCTCTGGCAAAGTTAGGTCTTCATTGTTCTTGCTTAACTACAGACAAAGTATACTTCTGATTCTGCTCTATTGCTTATGGGATTAAATCTTCAGATAATGTGATATTTCATAATAAATACTTGTCTCTGCTATATATCGGATTAAATCTTCAGATAATATGATATTTCATAATAAATATTTATGTCCTGTGAACATATCTGCCAAACAGCCTGCTAGGTGCTCTCAGGTGAAACACAGGAAAGGCCGAGTGTGACCTCTGCTCACAGTGGTTTCTCGTCCCCACCCGCTCACTCCTTCTGCACTCCTGTTAAGGTCTATGTGTGACGTCACAAAGTCGCCATGCCTAGGTTAGTCCACACCACCCCTGCTCATCATTCAGAATTCAGTTTAAGCAAAAACTTGTATTGTTTCATGCTCAATCTTGATAGAGAGAAACTCCTTTGTGTTCTCACGATTCCTTCGGCACGGTGAGATTATTGCTTTGGTCACGTCTTTGTGTTTCTGTCGCCATTGTTGTCTGTTTCCTCCTCTAGATCATCAATTGTTTGAAGGCAGGGAGCATGTCTTTTTCACTTCTGCATTTTTTAAACCAGGCACTAACTCGTGTTCAGTATTCGCTTACAGAGTGAATGACTGGTTCAGTGGATGGCTAAGGCGCAGGGTTGTGCACACTCTACTCTCTCATATATGCTTTCTGTGATGGAGGTGAGGAGGTGAGTGCAAGCCCCACTCAACCCCCAGCTCCTGTCTCACCTTAGCGGTGCCAAGCCTTGTGACTGACTTCAGTGAGATCCCTGCCTGCTCTTTCTACCTGGTCAGAGTGTCCTTAGGACTTTAATTTTCAGTGCACTCACTTATCTTTAGATGTGCTGTTTGCATTCTTGTATCATTTACATAATCTTTAAGTCTGATTGCAAAGTCTGCTAAGCAACTTCTCATGAAGGGCAAAAGATGATTTCTGAAGGCCTAACAAACTCTTCAATTGACAAACTAAAGACCCAAACTGTGGTTTTCTAAGAAGCATTTGCTGTTGCAAGTGGCAGATTCATGCCTTTGCATTCCATACTGCATTTGATCTTCTGATTCTCATAGTTGTTTTTACCTTTTATTGCACAACTGCTGTGTTCCAAAATGTTGAGTGCAATTTCTCAGTCAGTCTTAACAGTTGATCCTCAGCCCCATTTTGCAGATGAGTTTCAAAATAGATGTGAACTGCTCAAAGTCACATAGCTGGAAAGTGACTCAATTAGGATTTGAACTTGGTTGTGGTTGGCTTCATAGCTGAAGCTCTTTCTGTTTTGACACAGTGTTATTCCACTATGACTAATTTTGTTACATACCAGTTTATTGTCAAGCTTCATCCTAATGACCCTCCAACTTTCCCCATGAGTTTGAGCAGAGCCATTGGATATTTCAAAAAGGAATCTTTTTTCAACGTCTGTCATCTATGGTGAAAAAGTAAAGTAAAAGTAGAACTACCACATTAACTATCAGTTTTACCCCTGGATATATATCCAAGGAAAACAAAAACACTTTCAAAAAGGATATATGCTCCGGAATGCTCACTGCAACCTTGTTTATAATTGCCAAGCTATGGAAGCAACCTATGTGCCCATCCATACATAGATGAATAAATAAAGATGTAGCATATAGGGAGAGCTTTATAATCAGTTTCAATTTCAACACAGTTGATTAGTCTGTTTATATTTTCTGTTTCTTCATGCTTCAGTCTTGGGAGATTGTTCATTTCCAAGAATTCTTCCAGTTATTCCAGGTTGCCTGTTGTGTTGGCATGTTGTTTGTAGTTGCTTGTAATATGATGCTTTTTATTTCTTGGGTGTCTGTTGTAACTTCTTTTTCATTTATCTCTTCATCACTTTGAGCCAGCTTCCTTTTTTTCTTGATGAATATGGCTAGAGGTTTATCAATTTTGTCTTCAAAAGGACCAATTTTCATTTCATTGATTTTTTTTTTCTATTGTTTTCTTCATTTCTATTTCATTTATCTTTGTCCTGATCTTTTTGATTTCTTCCCTTCTGCTAACTTGGAGTTTTCCTTGTTCTTTCTCTAGTCACTTTAAGTATGATGTCAGGTTGTCTTAGGTTGTGATTTTTCTTCCTTCCTGAGTTAAGACTGTATCACTATAAAATTTCTTCTTAGATCTGCTTTGGCTGCATCATAAAGGTTTTGGATGATTGTCCTTTCATTTTCATTTATTTCCAAGTGTTTTTTGATTTTCTGTTTTATTTATTCTGTGATCCACCGGTTGTTTAGTAGCATATTAGTTAGCCTCCATCTATTTTATTTTATTTTATTTTTCTCTGGTGGTTGATTTCTAATCTCATAGTGTCGTGGTTGGGGAAGATGCTTGATGTGATTTTGATTTTTCTTAAATTTACGGAGGTTTGCTTTGTGGCCCAGCACGTGGTGAATCTTGGAGAATGTTCCCTTGTGCACATGAGAAGAATGTGTATTCTGCTACTCTTGAATGGAATGCTCTATAAGTATCAATTAAATCTATCTGACTTAACATGTTATTTAAGGTCTGTGTTTCCTTATTTGTTTTCTGGATGATCTGTCCATTAATGTGTTACTGTCATTTTCCCTTCTCCTTTATTTGGCTGTGTTTGACTTATGTATTGGGATGCTCTTATGATGGGTGTGTATATGCTTACAGTTATTGTATCATCTTCTTGGGTTGATCACTTGATCATTATGCAGTGTCCTTCTTGTCTTTTATACTGGTCTTTATTCTAAAGTATATTGTGTCTCACATGAGTATTGCTACTGCACCTTTCCTTTGATTTACATATGCATGGGATTCCCTCTTCAATCTCTTCACTTTCAGTCTATATTTGTCCCTAGGTCTGAAGTGGATCTTTTAAAGACAACATACATACCATATATACCATATATCATATATACTTGTGTTTTTATCCATTCAGCCAGTCTGTGTCTTTTGGTTGGATGGCTAAATTTAGTGTTGTACTTGAGTTTCTTTTTCTTTATCTGTGTGTGTTTCTGTTGAATTGGTTTGTCCAAAGTGTTCATTTGGGTTTTTCTGAAGACCTGAATGAACTCTTTGGCCAACCCAATAGATTTTTGGTTTCAGGTTACCATGAGGTTTTGATATAGTAGTCTGTATATAAACAAGATTGCTTTAAGTTGTTGGTCTTTTAATTCTAAATGCATTTCCAATATACTGCCATTGTGATCTCCTCTATCACAGTTGCTGCTTTTGATATTATATTTGTGTGCAAATGATTTCCCACCTTTCCAGTAGTCATGTACAAATGCGAGAGCTGGACCATAAAGAAGGCTGAGCACCTAAGTATTGATGCATTCAAACTGTGATGCTGGAGAAGACTGAGAGTCCCTTGGACATCAAGGAGATCAAACCAGGCAATCCTAAAGGAAATCAACTCATTGGAGGGGAATTGAGAGGAAATTCCAAAGGAAATCCCTCATTGGAGGGACTGATGTTGAAGCCCAAGCTCCAATACTTTGGCTACCTGATGGAAAGAGCCAAGTCGCTGGAAGACCCTGATGCTGGGAAAGATTGAGGGCAGAAGAAGAAGGGGGAACAGAAGATAAGATGGTTGGATGGCATTATTGACTCAACAGACAGGTGTTTGAGCAAACTCTGACAGATAGTGAAGGACAGGGAAGCCTGGCATTCTGCAGTCTGTGAGGTCACAAAGAATCAGGCACAACTTGGCAACTAAATAGACACAACAACTCTATGTTTGCCTTTACTGTTTAGCTTTTCCATTTGTAATTTTCTAATTTCTGGTTGTGGTCTTTTTTTCTTTTTCTTTTTTATTTTTTTCTTGTGCTTAGAGAAGTTCCCTTAAGATTTGTTTGCAAAGCTGTTCTTGTGGTGCTGAATTGCCTTAGCTGTTGCTTTTCTGTAAATCTTTTGATTTCTCCATCAAATTTGAATGTAAACCTTAAGGATTCTTATGTTGACTATGATGGCTACTCCATTTCTTCTAAGGGATTCTTGCCCACAGTAGTAGACATAAAGTTCATCTGAGTTAATTCACCCATTCCAATCCATTTTAGTTTGCTGATTCCTAAAGTATCGATGTTCACTCTTGCCATCTCCTGTTTGACCACTTCCAATTTTCCTTGTCTCCTGGACCTAACATAACAGGTTCCTATGCAATATTGCTCTTTACAGAATCAGACTTCGCTTCTATAACCAGTCACATCCACACCTGTATGTTGTTTTTGCTTTGGCTCTGTCTCTTCATTCTTTCTGGAGTTATTTCTCCACTGATCTCCAGTAGCATATTGGGTACCTACTGACCTGGGGAGTTCATCATTCAGTGTCCTATCTTTTTGCCTTTTCATACTGTTCATGCAATTCTCAAGGCAAGAATACTGAAGTGGTTTGCCATTCCCTTCTACAGTGGACCACATTTCATCATAACTATCCATCATGACCCATCTCTTAGTTGGCCCTACATGGCATGGCTCATATTTGCATTGAATTAGATAAGGCTGTGGTCCATGTGATTAGATTGGTTAGTTTTCTGTGATTACAGTTTCTGTCTGTGTGCCCTCTCATGCCCTCTGCCTGTTCGTACTGTCTTACTGTGATTTCTCTGACCTTGGACGTGGGATATCTCCTCTTGGCCACTCACTGCTGCAGTGTGTTGCAGACTAAGAAGGAGTTTAGGGGTTTACAATTAAGAGGGACAAGCTACCATGTGTAAAATAGATGGACTACAGGGATGTATTGTATAACATAAAAAATTATAGCCACGGTCTTGTAATTTTTTTAAATTTTGTTTATTTTTAATTGGTGGAAAATTTTTCTTGGTTTCTGCTGTATAACACAAACCCATTATAATTATATATCTAATTATTTATGTATATAACTTATACTATATATAATTTATAGTTATGCATATATTTATACATAGATAATTATACATAGGATAATTTTATCCAATAAATTCAGGGTATATATATATATATATATATATATATATATATATATATATTCCCTTCCCTCTTGAGTCTCCCTCCCCTTCCCCTATCCTACCCTACCAGCTCTTTGAATAGAGTAAAATCTGCAGAAATACTTAATTACTATGCTGTTCACTTGAAACTAGTACAATATTACAAATCATGTATACCCAGATTTGAAAAGTTAAACATTCTTAATCCATTGTCTTAATGCTCAGGGCATAGTATTCTTTTAATCAAACGATGTAGTTAGTGTCCCCTTTGCATTTCACTCAAGAAGAGAGTTAGAAGTCAAACTGACCCAAACCAAAGGAGGAGTACACACACATATACACAAAGGGAAGTGTAATAATTTTATGTGGGTTATGTACCTTTTTGATTAAACTTAACTTATAAATAAAGAGGCAATTAACTATCCAATTAAAATTATTATATTTACTTAGACAAAAAATTTTTAAGTAATATAGATATCAGAAACCACTTTATGATCCAAGTGCCACATGCTTTATTTCCTTTATTTCCATATGATCAAAGTGCTACATAATGTTTTATTCAGTTGTCTGCATATGATCACATGTTAATTGCTTTGAGACCGAAGCTTCTGTCTTAAGAGGACTGACTCACAATTAAAACCTATAATCTAGTCCCCGTGGTTACCCAACCCTCTTTAAGGAAAGCAAAATAAAAAGGCAGTCATGTGTATATGCTCAGAAGGTGGCTTGAATTTTTTGCAGAGAGGTAATTCAAAGTTTTATGACTTTTTATTTCATTTAAAAAGTGTAAATCTTTTTATTTTAAATTTCACCTGAGCTTATTAAGAATTCTAGTAAAAAGGAAAATAATGGATAGCACAACTAAGACTCTAAGAAGGAAGCTATAAATACCTGTTGCTGTCATTCACTGCTGTGGACAGGTACAGTATATGCAACTACGTGGAATTAATTTGATAACATGCTTTGTAATGAGTGCAGTTGTTTTGGTCCACTTGCAAAACACTGCAAAAGCATTCTTAAGAATGTCATAGATGTCAAACTATTGGTTATTCACAGTAGGCACTGTTTTTGCTGCTTGAAGAACACCGGAGAGATTTCTGGATGGTGATGCGTGAATCTTGCTGTTGAAGAGTATACAGAGCAGTCTTGATGAGAAAAGAGGGCTTTTTAGTTAACCTTACATGCTTGTGCAGAGGATGACTGAGAACTCAGCAAGAATAGTTCTATACTTTGCATTTTGGATGTGAGTGGGCTAGAAGAGAAAGAATGAATGTATATGCTGCATTTTCAGAAACTTAAGTGGACCATACAGACTTTGACAAGCAAACAGGGAGTTCCACAACCCACATTCAATACAATTGCTTATTGAAGTCCAATGCTTGTTCATTTGTCCACTAGTTTCCCCTTTACTACAGGCCCTCTGGAAATTGGTGATGGACAGGGAGGCCTGGCATGCTGAGTCCACACAGTCTCAAAGAGCCAGATATGACTGAGCAACTGAACTGAACTGAACTGATAGTCACTCTGCTTGCTCTACTATGTTATCCCAGGGTTTTATTTTTTCTATGTGTTAGTAACTTCATTAACACTTCTACTATTTCTTGTGAAATTTGGACAATGACATATTTGCAAGGAATACAGGTTTAAGCATACAACATCTTTAATAAATGGCCAGAAATAATTGTACTTTGCTGACAGAGTTCATCCTGTTGGGATTAGCAGACACATTGGAGCTACAGACTATCCTTTTCTTTCTTTTTTTGGTGATTTACACACTTACAGTTGTGGGAAATATTGGAATGATCCTTTTAATCAGGACTGATTCTCAACTTCACACACCTATGTATTTCTTCCTGGCAATCCTGTCTTTTGCAGACGTTGGTTATTCATCCACCATCACTCCAAAGATGCTGATAGTCTTTTTAACAGAGAAGAAAACCATCTCCTTTGCTGGTTGCTTCCTGCAGATGTACTTCTTTATAGCCTTTGCCACAACTGAATGCATCCTTTTTGGGTTAATGGCCTATGACCGCTATGTGGCCATATGCAACCCTCTCCTTTACTCCTTGATCATGTCCAGGACGGTCTGCCTGAAAATGGCCACAGGGGCTTTTGCAGCAGGTCTGTTGAACTCCATGGTTCACACAGGTTATGTAAGCAGCTTGCCATTCTGCAGTTCCAATGTCATCCATCACTTCTTCTGTGACACTCCTCCAATTTTTAAGCTCTCTTGTTCTGACACACGCCTGTATGAAAGCATCTTGTCCACATTCGCTGGTGTGAATATAGTTGGAACTCTGCTGGTGACCCTCACCTCCTACTGCTACATTCTCTTCTCCATCTTCCGTGTGCATGCAGGGGCGGGGAGGCGCAAAGCGTTCTCCACGTGTGCGTCTCACCTGACAGCCGTCATCCTCTTCTATTCCACCTCCATCTACACTTATCTGAGACCTACTTCCAGCTACTCTCTGAATCAGGACAAAGTGGCTTCTGTGTTCTACACAGTGGTGATCCCCATGTTGAATCCTCTGATCTACAGCCTCCGGAATAAGGAAGTAAAGAAGTCTTTATGGAATGTGATTACTAGGAAAAGGGTCCCTTCATTACTGGGGTTGTTTGGATAATTTTCTGAACTAAATGGAGTATTTAATGAATTTTAAAATACTGGTTGAAGCTTACTATGATTGTGGGCTTCATTTTCTTAACCTTGTAGAGTAAATATTGAACTTTAAAATGCCGGATCAACTTACAATTTTTCATTAGAATATCTTTATGTAATCATGTTGTGTTTATATCCAAATATATGAATCCAACTGGAGATGGAAATTGCACCCGTCTCCAGGATTCTTGCTTGGGAAATCCCATGAAAAGAGGAGTCTAGAGGTCTTCTCTGTCTGTGGGGTTGCAAAGAATTGGACATGACTTAGCAACTAACCTTCATATGAAATTCTAAAACTTTCATCTAATTGTTCTATATTTCCACTGGGTTCTCAAAAGTACGATGTGTTTCAATGAAAGTTTGGTTAGAGAATAAAAAGATTAATTATTGGGCTTCCCAGGTGGCATAGTGGTAAAGAATCTGCCTACCAATGAAAGAGATGCAGGGGACGTGGGTTCGCCCTCTGGGTCAGGAGGACCCCCTGGAGAAGGAAATGGCAACCCCCTCCAGCATTTTTACCTGGAACATTCCCTGGGCAGAGGAGCTTGGTGAGCTGCAGTCTGCCACGGGGTAGCAGAGTGGGAAATTACTGCGTACCTGATCATTTAGAGACAAAGTTACAGTATCATATAATCTAATCGTATAGAGTATTTTTAAGATCCATTTAGCCTTTCCTTTGACCTTCTTTGTCAGAATTAATGATTAGTATTAATAAGAAATAATGATACATTACATATGTCAAAAATACTTAAAACTGATTTCCATTTTAAGTTTTTGAATTATTTCCCCAGGAGATGCTTAAGTCATATTTCAATACTCAACTTTTAATTGTAGCAGTAGACCTTTTATTTCCCTTCTCACCCTCATGCACATATATGTTCATTAAATAATAAGTATGAGCTTATACAAACATATACTGTCAAGAAAATTGCTGACTGACTGGAATGCACCAATTAAAGTAGCACTCTTTGGATCCCTTTCATTCTCCATAGATTTTCCAATGCTCTTCTCACTTTCTCTCTCCCAGACTGAGACATATGCACAAACCACAAGCACACACATTTAAATATGGCAATCTTTAAGCAGTACATGGCTCCAAAGTCGGTAGGTCAATGCTCAGTGAATGAATGTGACACGTATTCTTTATAACAAGTTCATGGATTTCCTGTGTATGGGAATCTGTCATCAAGTTAGCAATAAAAATGAGTTAAGTGTGTTTTAATGTTAAAGTTAAGCATTATACGAAGCTAGCTAGGAAGCTGGCTTAGTTGGACTCTGGAGGAAATGGGGTGGGAGCCCGGACTTGCTGAGGAGACAGGACCTGAGACGCTGTCAAGCTAACCTTGCGGCCTGGCACGAAAGGTCAGTCCGCTCTAACATCCATCGCCCTGTGTCCACATAGGTGACCTTCACCAAAGGGATATTCATGAAGTCATCAATGTTGTCGGTTCACCCCTGGACCATGCTCTCACCCCAAAGGTCCAAATGGGCATCTGGTCCTGGAGGCCATGCAGGGGACTAACCAGGCTGTCTCAGAGATGGTTCACTCCTTCACTGAGCGGCTCACCCACGTTTTTCTGCACCAGCTGGCTGCTCATGGGCTGTGTTTTTCTGCATTCCTTGTCCTGAGTATTCAGTGAAATCATTTACATGGTCAAGATATTTCATTAATAAATATCAATATTATACTCCTTGATTCAAATACTTTAATTTCTAGTATAATTTAGAAATAGAAACAATGTTTGGGAGATTAAATCCATTTATCCTGTGATATAGGGCTTCCCTGGAAGCTCAGAGGTAAAGATCCTGCCTATTAATGCAGGGAACACAGGTCTGATCCCTGAGTCAGGGAGATCCCCTGAGGAAGGAAATGGCAACCCACTCCAGTTTTCTTGCCTGGGGAAGCCCATGAACAGAGGAGCCTGGTGGGCTGCAGTCCATGGGATTACAAAGAGTCGGACATGACTGCGTGACTAAACACCAAATTCTGAGTTTTAGGTTATATGCATATCTTATTTTGAACCTTGTTCTCTAATCTCTAAGTCTAGTCTCTTATATTTAGCTACTTTCATTTGCAAAGTCTTTAAATATTTTCAACTTTGGGAACAATTACCTCTTCATTATATTTGTTAATTTTAATTAAGTGAATATGTGCTGCTTATGTATCTCAAGATTATTTATTTAGCCTTTAATTGCTTGTGAAAATTATTTTAAAATCATATTTTCTTGCTCATTCAAAGAATTTATGTAAAACATATTCAGAATATTTTTTTATATTCTTTGACTCAAAAGAAATTTAGAATGTAAAAGCATTGAGACATCTAATTTTTAGTTTGATTTTATCCTTCTCTTCTTTAGAATTTGACAATATTTATTAAACCCTCCCTTATGAATGTAGCATCCTTTTGCACCTTTTGCTGTTCACATTTTGTTCTGTTTTTCTAATGTCCCTGTCTTATTTCACTTAAACATTTAATGTTACCACCTACCACTTATCGACCATGTTTTGCCTTATTCAAGAGTTTTTTAATATTTTATTTACTAAAGTTAATGAATTTTGAAACCCATGCCTTTATGCTTTGCTCAGTAAATATTCATCAGCAATTTGAGAAAGCAAACACTAACTTGCAAACCCGTGAATGTCATAAAGTTGGAAAATTAAGCAAACACACTGGAAAGGATGAAATAATCACAAAGATTCAAATATACAACCTCCCAAAAAGATGAAATTATTGGAGTCCTGCATTTAGGAAGAAGAAATGTGCAGAAACAGTAGGTATTAATATATAAAAATAATGTTTTATTTACATTTGTTAAATATAACTAACATGCACAAAAATAATTTTCATTAGTTCATTTGAAAATAGGAAGTCTTACAGTTTGTAAACAACTATTAGGTAAAGGGTAGTGGTGGGTTTAAGTGAAACAACAAGCCTGTTCAACTTCACACAACTCAAGTAAGTTAAAACGTAGTGTATTAACTTATAATTATGCTTTAAAAGACAAAGATAAGTGATATTATGTCAAGAAGACAAAAATAAATGGTCGTGTGTATGGAAAAAAAGTAGAATATAAAGTTGTTGAATAAATTTTAAAAGATACAATCTGCAGTAAAAGAAAGCACTATGAACTTTATTGAAAATAAGTAGATTTATTGAAATATATAAATTTATAAAAGCAATTTTAAAACAAATAGTCTTTTAGAAACTGTATGGAATATATCTCAGATAGAAGGTATGGCATCAGAAAGCAGAAATTTGGTCATTTGTTGCTAAACTTAGGTATAATTTACTTGTTTGGCTGGGAAATTGGTAGGTATCATCTTTTTATCTTTAAATTTTGTGGTTTTAATCCTACTGTGAAGACACTGCATATACCTACACTCCATCCTTAAGTCTCAAAATAATCTGTGGGATGTTTAAGTCGCTTAATAAAAATTATTACTCTAGAGTTGTTACTAAAGAAGGATGAATCTTGGCCAAGGAATTTCAAGTTTTTGCAAACAAGAGATAACTGGTTGAAGAACTATGTCAAAAACTTGGTTTCTGAATTGGGCTCCAAGTCCTCAACTTCCTGAAATTGTATGATCATTGTAACCTTGTGTTATAAAACAAATAAACCTATAAGATATCATTCATTATCCATGTTTGTGTTCATTCTGTTTCAGAGTCATCAGCACACTGGTAAGAGAAGACAGAAAGATGAAAAGAACATACAGACCTGGAGAGTACATGGAGATACAAAGTTTATCTAAATGCAATGCCGACTCTTGCTTTAGTATCAAAAAAAAAAAAAAAAAAATCATTGCAAGATGCATGATGCTGAGCATCTTTTCCTTACATTTTCTTTTAGATGTTTTGTGGTTCCAGGGCTTATATTTATCCTTAATCAATTTGAGTTGACTTTTGTTCATGCTGTAAGATAGTTGTCCAATTTCATTCTTTTATAGGTGGCTATACAATTTTCTCAGTATTATTCATTGGAGAACTGGCCCATTTCCCACTGAGTGTCCTTGGCCCTTTGTCAAACATTAGTTGACTATACACAAATGTTAGTTGACTATACACAAATGTTAGTTGACTATACACAGCCGTGTTGTGTGGTGTGCAGGATCTTCGTCCTCCACCACAGATTGAACCCAGGCCCCTACGGTGGAAGCCTGGAGTCTGAACCACTGGACCACCAGGGAAGTTCCTAAAAGACTTGGTCTTAATGCTCACGAGGGGTCCAGGAGACAACATTTTAGGCCTGTAAGGAACAGAAGCAGAGTATTCTTTGCAATAGTGAAGACATGGAAGCAACTTGAATGTCCATTAGTGGATGAATAGGTAAGGAAAATGTTATATGTGTATGTGCATGCACACACACAAGATGGAATTATTAAAAACAGGAAACTTTGTGATTTGTGACAACATGGATGGACCTTGAGGGCATCTTGCTAAGTGAAAAACTAACCAATCTGATCACATGGGCCACAGCTTTCTCTAACTCAATGAAAATATGAGCCATGCCATGAAGGGCCAACCAAGACAGACAGGTTGTGGTGGAGAGTTCTGACAAAATGTGGTCCACTGGAGAAGGGAATGGCAAACCACTTCAGTATTCTTGCCTTGAGAACCACTTGAATAGAATGAATAGAAGGAAAAGACAAAAAGATAGGATACTGACAGATGAACTCCCCAGGTCTGTAGGTAACCAATATGCTACTGGAGATCAGTGGAGAAAAAACTCCAGAAAGAGTGAAGAGATGGAGTGAAAGCAAAATCAACATCCTGGTGTGGATGTGACTGGTGATGGAAATAAAGTCTGATGCTGTAAAGAGCAATATTGCATAGAAAACTGGAGTGTTAGGTCCATGAATCAAGACAAACTGGAAGTGGTCAAACAGGAAATGGCAAGGGTGAACATAAACATTTTAGGAATCAGGGAACTAAAATGGACTGGAATGGGTGAATTTAACTCAGATGACCATTATATCTACTACTGTGGTCAAAAATCCCTTAGAAGAAATGGAGTAGTCATCATAGTCAACAAAAGAGTCCAAAACCCGGTTCTTGGATGCAGTCTCAATAACAACAGAATGATCTCTGTTTGTTACCAGGGCACATCATTGAATCTCAGGGTAACCCATGTCTATGCCCTGATTAATAATGCTAAAGAAGTGGAAGTTGGACGGTTCTTTGAAGACATACAAGAACTTCTAGAAGTAAAATCTAAAAAAGCTTTCCTTTTCATTATAGGGGATTGGAATGCAAAAGTCAAGAAATATTGGAGTAACAGGCAAATTTAGCCTTGGTATACAGAATGAAGCAGGGCAAAGGCTAATAGAGGTTTATCGAGAGAACATATTGGTCATAGCAAACACCCTCTTCCAACAACACAAGAGAAGACTCTACACATGAATGTTACCAGATGGTCAATTCAGAAATCAGATTGATTCTATTCTTTGCAGCCTGAGACGGAGAAGCTCTATACAGTCAGCAAAAATAAGACCAGGAGGTGACTGTTGCTCAGATTGTGAACTCCTTATTGCCAAATTCAGATTTAAATTGAAGAAAGTAGGGAAAACCACTAGACCATTCAGGTACAACCTAAATTAAATCCTTTTCATTACACAGTGGAAGTGAGAAATAGATTCAAGGGATTAGATCTGAGAGACAGAGTGCCTGATGCACTATGGACAAGGTTCGTGACATTGTACAGGAGGCACGGATCAATATTGTCGCTAAAACAAGAAATACAAACAAGCAAAATGGCTGTCTGAGGAGGCCTTACAAATAGCTGTGAGAAGAGAAGTGAAAAGCAAAGGAGAGAAGAAAAGATATACCCATTCGAATGCAGAGTTCAAAAATAGCAAGGAGAGATAAGAAAGTCTTCCTCAGTGATCAGTGCAAAGTAATAGAGGAAAACAATAGAATGGGAAAGACTACAGATCTCTTCAAGAAAATTAGAGATACTAAGGGAACATTTCATGCAAAGATGGGCTCAATAAAGGACTGAAATAGTATGGACCTAACAGAAGCAGAAGATGTTTAGAAGAGGTGGCAAGTATACACAGAAGAACTGTACAAAAAAGAACTTCATGACCCAGGTAATCACAAAGGTGTGAAAACTCACCTAGACCCGGACATCCTGGAATGAGAAGCCAAGTGGGCCTTAGGAAGCATCACTATGAACAAAGCTCATGGAGGTGATGGAATTCCAGTTGAGCTATTTCAAATCCTGAAAGATGATGCTGTGAAAGTGCTGCACTCAGTATGCCAGCAAATTTGGAAAACTCAGCAGTGACCACAGGACTGGAAAAGGTCAGCTTTCATTCCAACCCCAAAGAAAGGCAATGCCAAAGAATGCTCAAACTACCACACAATTGCACTCATCTCACACACTAGTAAAGTAATGTTCAAAATTCTCCAAGCCAGGCTTCAACAGAATGTGAACCAAGAACTCCCAGATGTTCAAGCTGGATTTAGAAAAGGCAGAGGAACCAGAGATCAAATTGCCAACATCTGCTGGATCATTGAAAAAGCAAAAGAGTTCCAGAAAAGCATCTATTCCTGCTTTATTGATTATGCCAAAACCTTTGACTGTGTGGATCATGACAAACTTTGGAAAATTCTTCAAGAGATGGGAATATCAGACCAACTGACCTGCCTCTTGGCACGTTCAAGTACGTCAAGCCTGTATGTTGTCACCCTGCTTATTTAACTTATATGCAGAGTACATCATGAGAAATGCTGGGCTGGAGGAAGCACAAGCTGGAATCAAGACTGCCGGGGAAAATATCAGTAACCTCAGATATGCAGATGACACCACCCTATGGCAAAAAATGAAGAAGACCTAAAGGGCTTCTTGGTGAAAGTGAAAGAGGAGAGTGAAAAAGTTGGCTTAAAGTTTAGCATTCAGAAAACAAAGATCATAGCACCTGGTTCCATCACTTCGTTTCAAATAGGTGGGAAACAGTGGAAACAATAACAGACTTTGTTTTGGGGGGGCTCCAAAATCACTGCAGATGGTGACCGCAGCCATGAAATTAAAAACTCTTGTTCCTTGGAAGGAAAGTTATGACCAACCTAGACAACATATTAAAAAGCAACGACATTACTCTGCCAGCAAAGGTCTGTCTAGTCAAGTGGTTTTTCCAGTAGTCATGTATGGATGTGAGAGTTGGACTATAAAGAAAACTGAGCACCTAAGAATTGATGCTTTTGAACTATGGTGTTGGAGAAGACTCTTGAGAGTCCCTTGGACTTCGAGGAGATCCAACCAGTCCATCCTAAAGGAGTTCAGTACTGAATATTCATTAGAAGGACTGATGTTGAAGCTGAAACTCCAATTCTGGCCACCTGATACGAAGAACTGACTCTTTTGATAAGACCCTGATGCTGGGAAAGATTGAAGGCGGGAGGAGAAGGTAGCGAATGAGGATGAGATGGTTAGATGGCATCATCAACTCAATAAACATGAGTTTGAGAAAACTCTGGCAGTTGATGATGGACAGGGAGGCCTGGCATGCTGCAATCCATAGGGTCGCCAAGAGTTGCACAGGACTGAGTGACTGAACTGAACAGATACATATATGTTTCTTCATGGTCTCTCAATTCTGATGCTTTTGTTTACATTAGCACCATACTAGTTCAATAGCTATAACTTTTGAATATCATTTGAAGTTTGGAAGTGTGATCACTCCAGATTTGCCCTTGCTCAAAATTCCTCAACTGCAATGGTTTTACCTTGCTCAATGTGTAAGGAAACTTAATGTAGTTGGTGCTAATTAATGAACAGCTTCTATCTGAATACTTTAGCAAATTACACCTCTCAGAATAAAGCAATGTGAAAGGAATTGTTGCTATTTCTGGTGTTTTTTTTTTTTTTTTTTTTTAAATTTCTCCATTTACAAATCCATCCATGAAACTTTAAAAATCAATTTGAATCCAGCAAGCAGTGGACTTAGTCATCCTATAAACAGACCTGATGTGGGCAATCATGTCATAACAAAGAAGATGAAAAGAATGGAATCACAGAATACACTTTTAATAAGAGAAACTGAAATGGAAGAAGAAACTGATGACAAGATGCTTGTGAGATGTATTCAGTAAACAATCTCTTGGACAGAATCTGAACTCAGTGACTCAGATTTTAGCATTAATGTACTTTATGTATGGGTGTGAGACTATAAAGAGAGCTGAGCACTGAAGAATTGCTGCTTTTGAAATGTGGTGTTGGAGAAGACTCTTGAGAGTCCCTTGGACTGAAAGGAGAGCCACCTAGTCAATCCTAAAGGAAATTCTTCCTGAATATTATTTGGAAGGACTGATGCTGAAGTGGAAGCTCCAATACTTTGGCCACCTTATGTGAAGCACTGACTTATTTGTAAAGACCTTGATGCTGGGAAAGATTAAAGGCAGGAGGAGAAGGGGATGACAGAGAATGAAATGGTTGGATGGCATCACTGACTTGATAGACGTGAGTCTGAGCAAGTTCTGGGAGTTGGTGATGAACAGGGAAGTCTGGCGTGCTGCACTGCAGTCCATGGGGTCACAAAGAATTGGACATGACTGAGCAACCTAACTGAACGGAACTGAACCTACCAGGTATGAGCTGATAGCTCTTTTGTGGTTTTTATTTGCAAGGCCCTGCTTATTAGTGATGTTGAGTATCTTTTAATACACTTGTTGACCATTTATATATATTCTTTGAAAAGATGTCTTCAAATAAGTTGCCGTTTTAATCTTTTTATTTTATTTGTTTGCTATTGAGCTGCATAATATATTTTAGATATTAACCTCTTATAGAATATATGACTTGGAAATATATTTTTTCCATTTCAAGATAGGCTTTTTGTTTTGTTGATGTTTTCTTTTGCTGTGCAGGAGATTTTTAGTTTGATGCGGTTCCTCTTGTTTATCTGTGCTTTTGTTGCTTAAGATTGACTGGTTTGATCTCTCTGCACTCCAAGGGACTCTCGAGAGTCTTTTCCAACAACACAGTTCAAAAGCATCAATTCTTCAGTGCTCAGCTTTCTTTATGGTTCAAATCTCACATTCATACATGACTACTGGAAAAACCATAGCTTTGACTAGACAGACTTTGTCGACAATGTTATATCTCTGCTTTTTAATATGCTGTCTAGGTCTGTCAACTTTTCTTCCAAGGAGCAAGCTCTTTTAATTCCATGGCTGCAGTCACATCTGCAGTGATTTTGGAGCCTGAAATAAAATCCTATGTCACTGTTCCAATTGTTTCCCCACCTATTTGCCACAGAGTGATGGGACTGGATACCATCATCTTAGTTTTTTGAATGTTGAGTTTAAACCAGTTTTTTCACTCTCTTCTTTCACCTTCATCAAGAGGTTCTTTAGATCTTCTTCAATTTCTGCCATTAGGGTGATGTTATCTGCATGTCTGAGGTTATTGATATCTCTCCCAGCAATCTTGATTTCAGTTTGTGTTTCATCCAGACTGGCATTTCACATGATGTACTCTGCATATAAATTAAATAAGCAGGGTGGCAATATACAGTCTTCATGTACTTCTTTCCCAATTTTGAACCCGTCTCTTTTTCCATATCTGGTTCTAACTGTTGCTTCTTGACCTGCATACAGATTTCTCAGGAAGCAGGTCAGCTAGTCTGGCATTCCCATCTCTTGAAAAATTTTCCACAGTTTGTTGTGACCCACACATTCAAAGGTTTTTATGTAGTTAATGAAACAGAAGCAGATGTTTTTCTGGAATCCCTTGGTTTTTGCATGATCTGATAGATGTTGGCAATTTGATTTCTGGTTCCTCTACCTTTTCTAAATCCAGCTTCAACATTTAGATATTCTTGGTTCACATGCTATTGAAACCTAGCTTGGAGCATTTTGCACACTACGTTGCTAGCATGTGAGATGATTACTATTGAGTGATAGTTTGAATATTCTTTGGATTGCCTTTTTTTGGGAGTGGAATTAAAACTAACCATTCCCAGGAGGTTATCTGATATCAAAATGAAAAGAGATAACAAAGTTAGCAAATGTGGTTATAAGAGAATCCTCATACATTGCTGGTATGAAGGTAAATTGGTAGAGTCAGTATAGAAAACAATATAAATGCATTTCAAAAATAAAAAAATACAATAATTACTATATGACACAGCAATCCATTTCTGAGTAAATATTCAAAAGCAATAAAATGTCTCAAAGAGACATCTGAACTCCTTTGTTTAATACAAAATTATTCACAATAGCCAAGATAGAAGAACAATATTTTTGTCAACAGATAAATGAATAAAAGTGGTGTGGTATTATATGAAATGAGTTATTATTCAGTGTTAAAAAATAAAGAAATCCTGGCATGAATGATAACATGGATGAACCTGGAGACATAATGCTAAGTGAAATAGGCCAGACACAAAAGACATATACTGCATGTAGCACTTGTATGTGTAATATATATTTAGAAAATAGAACTCATAGGAATGGAGAGTAGAAACACTGCTTGCCAGGGAGAGGGAAGGTGTTGTTCAAAGGATACAATCTTTCTGCTGTAAAATTAATTCCAAGGGAGGCTTTCCAGGTGGTGTTGGTGGTAAGGGATCCACCTGCCAATGCAGGAGATGCAAGAGATGTGGGTTCAGTCCCTGGGTTAGGAGGATTCCCTAGAGTAAGAAATGGTAACCCATTCCAGTACTTTCACCTGGAGAATCCCATGGATTCTGGGAGGAGCCTGGCAGGCTACAGTCCGTGGGTCACAGTGTCAGACACAACGGAAGCAATTTGGCACATGGCACACAAGTTCTATGAATCTCATGCACTTCATGATGACTGTAGAGGATAACACTGTAAACAAAATTTGCCAAGAGAAAAAATAGTTGTATGAGGTGATAGATGTGCTAATTTGATTTTGGTAACTCACAATTTATAGATATATTAAATAATCACCTTGTGTACTTTAAATATATTACAATGTTATAACTTGTAATAGTTTTACATTACAGTTTTGCCAATCATACTTTAATAAAGCTGGAAACAAAACAAAACCACCATTATATTAGTGTTTAAATACCACTCCTTAATTCCTACCATGGCTCTAAAAACTTCAGATTATATGAACAACTTGATTGAACAAGGAAAACTTACCAGAATTATTTTGCTTTTCTATCTCCTCAAGAAAATCAAAAGTTAATCTGATTTGTGCTATCCTTTACATATTCCATCTCTAGTTTTGAATGTTCATGCCATTTACCCTTGAATAGAAAAGCCATCAGGGCCCAGCAATCAGATTTAGTATCTTTGTGATCAGCTCCCGGAGACTTTACGTTTCACAGGAAAGCAGTATAAAGTCAACCTAGACATGATCTACAGTTCATGAGGTAGTGGCCATACTCACTTTTTCACTTCTTCAATGGCAAAAATTTGACTTTCTTCCATGAAAAATGACAAATCAGTATTTTTAAAATTTTGTCACAAAATAGTCATATAGAAACATCGTATATTCCAATAATACAAATTCAAGACATTTCCACTTGTCAAGATTACTGAACTACCTTTTTTCCCATTGGATCAAAAATGAAAGAGAACATGACACATGTGATTACTAATTTGGAAAGACTCAATGAAGAAGGTATAAATTATTGAATCCTTCAAAAGTCCCATAGTTCTCTAACTAGATGGTGCAATACTTGGAGTTGAATGTGTATCAGCAAAAGAGACAAAAGTCTGAGAATCAAGGAATTATGACAAGAGAGAAAGTCAAATCATGGAACACATTTTAAAACATAATATAATAAAGGTCAAACTAGCTATTAGATAAAGAGCACTACAATAGGAATGCTTGCCTTCACCTGCAAGAAAAATGGGTTACTTGTCATAGAATGTGACATACCAGCTCTACCTCAGAGATGAACAGGTGACTGGCAGTCAGATCCTGTCACCAATTTACAGACACCAATTTAAAGTTGTCTGTGTCTCTTGAAGAGTATAGCACCACACCTGATAAAGCTAGATTTTTATTGAACACTGCAATAAATAAAGTGCTTCCCTGGAGGCTCAGAGGTAAAAAATCCGCCACCAACGCAAGAGATGCAAGATCAATCCTTAGGTCAGGAAGATTCCCTGGAGAAGGAGGTGGCAACCCATTCCAGTAATCTTGCCTGAGAAATCTCATGAACAGAGGAGCCTGGCAAGCTACAGTTCATGGGGTCCCAAAAGACCAGACACAACAACTAGACAACAACAACAATAAGTAAATAAATAGGTAAAGGCTGAATACATGATGATAAGGAATCATCCTGCAATGCAGGAGACCCGGGCTCAATACCCGGGTCTAGAAATTCCTTGGAGAAGCGAATGGCTACCCACTCCAGTACTCTTGCCTGAAGAATTCCAAGGACAGAGGAGTCTGAGGGTTACAGTCCATGGCATTGCGAAGAATTGGACATGACTGAGCGACTGAACTGAACTGAACTGACACAGCCTACCAAAGATTCAGAGCAGCAATAAAAATTCAATCCATCTTTCTCTCTTATTAAGTTTAAAGCCCTTATGTCATTTTCCAACTTGAGCAACTTCAATAGAAAACTTGAAACCCTGTGTACTACATCCTCTTGTTAAAGCTTATTTTTTCTTAAATATATACCTATAATTAAAGAAAAATCCAATACATGGAATGAACAGAAGGCCATAACTCATAAACAAATTAGATGATCCATGAACACTGGAGAATTTGCAAGATATATCTTGTGAAGTTAAGAAATGGTGTATTAATAGTTGGAAATTTAGTATCCAGTGAATTCATACACAGATATAGATCAAATTTGAGATTCTGAATGTCTCAAGTAGCCTTTCCCAGCAGGAGAATTGCTCCATTTCCCTAAGATGTAGAGGATGGGGAGACAGGGACAGGGGCGTGGCCAGGTGGCGGGAGCTCCTCAGACCATATTCCACAGAGAAAGAAACTTCGAGGCGGCACTAATTGACCCAGAGGCTGTCAGAGTTAGTTTTTGTTACCACTTGATAAGCAGTTTATTGAGTTTAAAAATACAGCATGTCATGTAGAGAAGATTCTCCTCAACAAATCAGAGGGTACTTTTTATACCTAAGTTGTATTGATTTAAGCAAAATATGAGCTTCTAGGAAAGTTAAGAATGGATGAATTTGTCACTTGAATACATCAGATCAGATGTTTATATTAAAAAGACTGTATTTTTGTAAAAGAGCAACATGTGGTGATTTTTAAAACAAAAGGTAAGCAGCTATAAATTTACCCTGGTTAATTTATTATGGCATATTTTTAATTCAACAATCAGAAGAAATACAAAATGTTTTTTTTCCAAAAAAGATTCATTTATGAGATAAATCTTCTGAACTTGAGATAAACAGACTGTAACTGATTAAGGTCATTTATTTTTAAAATGATAAGTGAAATACTAAATGGATATTATATCAACTTGCTGTGAAGAATTTTATTTTACCTTATTTATTGATATTGCTCAGAATATTAAATTCAAAATAATTACCATGGAATGAACTGTGAAGCCCATTGAATTTTGATTAACAAAATGGACTCTGGCATTACGCTGCTGAATTTGACATCATTTAAATCACACACTAGCTTCTTGACATTGTACAAGTTACTTAATCCTTCCATGTCTCTGGCTTTTTATGAAAATGTGAATCATTAGAGTATCTATTTCATTTATATTGCAATAAATGAGGTAACAAAGATAAACAAGGTTAGTACATAATCTGTTAGCAACAAAACATTTATTTCAGATAACCACGCCTCTCTCCTTTCCATTGTTATGACTGTTCTTGTGTCTAGTCACTAAGCTATGTCCTACTCTCTCGGATCCCATGGAATATAGCCTGCCTCCTCCACTGTCCATGGGATTTCCCGAGCAAGAATACTGGAGTGGTTTCCCTTTCCTTTACTGGAGAACCTTCCCAACCCAGGGAGGAACCTGTGGCTCCGCATTGGCAGGTAAATTCTTTATCGCTGAGCCAGCAGGGAAGCCCACTGCTATGCTTGTTTCTGCCAAACTAGAAAAAATCGGTAAAGGATGGACTGGAGTTCCCATGTTGGAACTGCCAACAATGATTAATTGTTAATGGAGAGAACAGATCAACTTCTGGAAAGATAATAATCAAAGAAAGTTATTTATGGGGGTGTTTCAGATATTAAATAGGATTTGAGTTAGATTTTTAATTTAACTTTGCTTTCTATAACATAGTCTTCTTGTCTCATGTTTTCTTAGTACAACCATTAGAGTTGGCATAGATAAGAGAAGAAGATGCATTGAGTCCTGAAAGTTAGAATGTTTTTTCCCAAGATACTGTTTTTGGCCTGTACCTACCCAGCATAAAGTAATGCACTAATTTTAACTCAGTATTCCTGACAAAACACTGCCTTGTACATTCTTGTCTCTCTTAGGTTGAGAAAAAGTCCACTCCAGGGCCGGATACATATAGCTAATTTCCAAAAGTTAGTTTTAAAATAATAATGATAAATACAATAAGTATTATGATTTTCATAAGGAAGAATGCCCTATAGGACTACAACCATCCATTCAAATCAAGTAGTTACATAGTTGATGCTACTTGCCCCTCAAAACAACTGAGTTACATCTTATTGTTACTGTATATATTTTCAACCAACAAAAAACAAGCTCTGGTAATTTAAGGAAAGATATATTACAAGAATATATCTAAGTTTAATTTTAAGTCGCTCAATGTCAGAATCTTTGGCCAGTGAGTACTTGAATTTGTTTAAATGGGCCATGATTGCTGAGATGAGTAGAAAATCTGCATGCATGCAGTTGCCTGTCAAGAAAGCCTTATATATAAGCTACTCACCTATGTAAGGGCTTGACCAGTTTTTGGAATATGAAACTGAGTAAGTAAACGAGTGCATTTTTTTTTTCCTGGAAAATATTTTACTGTGTTTTCTTAAAAGTAAAAATAAAAGAAGAATTCTGTGATACCCTAAGATATGACAGTCTTCCTCAAGTTATTTTCTGGACCTCCCACAACACCTTTTAATTCTCACTGCATAGACTACACATCCCAGGTTTCTGCCTGACTCATCTGCCTGAAGCCACACTAGTTTCTGAGTTTGTAATGACAGAAACTAAACTCATTATTTATGCTTAGTGTCCATAGTATATAATACACTTTTTATTTAGCACATGCTTAGTATTAACAGCTTTCCCCAATAAACTACAATATATATGATAAAATATATATATGACAAAATATATATTGATTTACTGTCGGGTTTGATCCCTGGGTCGGGAAGGTTCCCTGGAGGTGGAAATGAAAACCCATCCAGTATTCTTGCCTGGAAAATCCCATGGACAGAGGAACCTCGTGGGTTACAGTCCATGGGGTCACAAAGAGTCAGACACGACTCAGCAAATGAAGACACGCACACACACATTCGCACAAACATCTGTGTCGCTGAAAATTTAATCCCCCCTTTCCTCAGCTGGTTTTCAAATGCTATCATTTCTGAAGAAAAATAAAACATATATACATACACAGAGGTATACAATCTTGAAAGTGTGAGTTGAGATAACATGAAAAAGTAGCTACCTAAAAGTGAAAAGAGGAAATAAAGGGCAAAGAGATCAGAAAACGTAAAGATAGAGATGGCAAGAGAGGATTCAGAGACGTGCCCCAAGGCTGAGTTTGAGCGACATATCCTTAATATTTGAACTAGAACTTCTCAGAACTTCTCCTTTGTCTTGACACTTTTTTGAGCTGTAGACAGAGATGAAACAGGTGGGAACTTCTGCCTTTAGAATTCACTCTGAAAAATTAATCACTGGCTTAAGGATAATTCACTACAATAAGAAGGGGAAAACTTGAAATTAATGAGAGCTAAGAAATTAAAGTAGAAATGGTAAATATTTGAGTTGTCTGGCTTTTGTGTCAACAGTGGGAAACTGGAGAGCTCCTTAAAAGAAGAGAGGGGAGTTGTGCTCTAAAGGAAGCAAAGGCAAATTAGGGAAATGAAGGTAAAAGCTAAAAAGAACGCATGACAGTGTGGATCTAGGAAACTGCAGCAGTCTGTGAAAAAGGTCACAGTTTAGCATTAATGAAGGTGGGCTGGAAATCACAAAAAAATGATTTCTAGGAAGCAGTCTGGTGATGGGGAGATTAAATTTGTTTGATGAAAATGCTTAAGTATTAAAATGAGTTGATTAGAGAAATGCTACACTGCATTTACCACTGTGTATTTGATAGTTATTCAGATTCAGATATTTAGAATATATATTACTCATTCAAAATGCATTATACACACATATAATGCATATATTAAGAAACTCATATTTAAAGATAAGAAAACATACAAATGGACATCTTACGTTTTGTCTGGCATGAACTCTGAGATTAAATTCTCTTAGACATTTTATTTTCCCTTTTTCTTATTTAGTTGCCCTGTAAAGGCTATAATCTTTTAGTTTTTGTTGTTTAGTCACTAAGTCGGGTCTGACTCTTTTAGACAGTATGCCCTGTAGCCCACCAGGCTCTTCTATCCGTTGGGTTTCCCAGGCAAGAATACTGGAGCATGTGGCCATTTCTTTCTCCAGGGTATCTTCCTGACCCAGGGATGAAACCCATGTTCACTGTATCTCCCCCACATTGCAGGCAGATTCATTACCACTGAGCCGCCTGGAAACCCCCATAATCTTACTTAAGAACTTCTAAAGGTCTAAAATTTGGTAAACAGGTTTATTGGTCATTAAGATTTTTGAGGGGCCATGGTAGGGGTGAGGACATACTCCAACAGTTTTTATTGACTTTATGTCATGTTCTACAGTTCAAGTGAACGTGTGACCTGCTATGATGTTTTATTTCTAATATTAATTTCTATGATATATTAAGTGGAATATTGTCCTCTATGATGGAGGCAAGAAAAGAGTTCTAATTTTTTTCTGTCTGGGATCTCAGCCTCTTTCCCAGTGAGTGAGTGACCCAGGCTGACCTGAGCTCCATCTTGCAGTTGAGTGTTATGATCACCATGCCCTTTGGTTATCTGAGATGGTTATCTGAGATGGAGCTCACTTCAAACCAGATGTGAAAGACTCTTATGAACTAATTGCAAATTAGAAGGTGCCAGGCAGAAACAATTCAGCTAAAAAGCCAACAGCAGGAAGGGGAAGGTATTTCTTCAGAGAATGTCTCAAGTTACCAAGAGCTGTTCTTGTCCTGAGAAGAGGCTGCTTTTCATGTTTGCTCTGATTTTACTGTCGTCTGTCTTTCTGTGTTATTCATATATTCAAAATCCTTCACATGAGTCAAAAGGATAGAACTCAAGATTTTTTTGTTTCGTTTTTACATTGTGGAATTTGAGGATATTGGATTTCATATATCTTAAACACAAAACAAATACAATTTTAAATGGGTATATATATATATTATTCTGTGTGTGAGCATGCATTAATTCCCTTCAGTCATGTCTGACTCTTTGCGACCCCATGAATCCCCACCCTCCTCCAGCCATGTGATTCTCTAGATGAGAATACTGGAGTGGGTTACCATGCCCATTTCCAGGGGATCTTCCCAACCCAGGGATTGGACTTGTGCTCTTACATCTCCTGGATTGGCAGACAGGTTCTCTATATTCTGTCAGTGAAGTTAACATCATCAGTTCATTTTAACCCATTTCACTGCTGGGTCCAGTGAATTGAAGTGGCTTCTAAACCTTTTGTTCGCAGATGGGATCCAGAGGAGAAAATCCCCCACAGTGGAACCAGACTGCATTGATGGAGTTCATCTTGCTTGGCTTCTCTGATATTCCTGACCTTCAAGGATTTCTTTTTGGGGTGTTTTTGATCATGTATATGATTATTCTGATGGGAAATAGTCTCATTATCATAATAACCAAGATGGAGCCTTCCCTCCAGACTCCCATGTATTTTTTCCTAGGGAATTTTTCTTCCTTGGAAATATGCTATGTATCAGTCACTGTCCCCAGGTTATTAGTAGATCTCTGTAGTCAAAACAGAACTATATCCCTTCCGGCTTGTGCTGCTCAAATGTATTTCTTTCTGGTGTTTGGAGCCACCGAGTGCTTTCTCCTGACCGCGATGGCTTGTGACAGGTATGTCGCCATTTGCAACCCGCTGCTGTATCCTCTCCTCATGAACAGCAGGCTGTGTGTCCAGCTGGCCGCTGGCTGTTGGGTCAGTGGAATTCCAGTGCATGTTGTGTTGACCTACCAGATCTTCTCTCTACCCTTCTGTGGCTCTAACCGGTTGAATCACTTCTTCTGTGACATACCTCCAGTGCTCAAGCTTGCCTGCGGGGACACCCTTATAATTGAGATGTTAGTTTATGTGGTCGCTGTTCTAGTTGTCACTATTCCTTTTATGTTGATTCTTGGATCTTATGTGAGAATAATTGAGACCATCTTGAAGCTGCCTTCAGCCACTGGGCAAGCCAAGGCCTTCTCCACTTGCTCTTCCCATCTCATGGTTGTGGCTTTATTCTTTGGATCAGGACTCATTACATACTTAAGACCAAAGTCCAGTCATTTGATAGGAATGGACAAATTTCTCTCTCTTTTTTATACCATTGTCACACCAATGTTTAACCCCATGATATACTGTCTGAGAAATAAAGATGTTATGGTGGCAATGGGAAAATTTTTACTGAAATGAATTGTAATATGACTCAAAAGCATCACTTCATAAAATTTGTTTCTTATTTATTATAGTCTTCATGCACTAATCTCTGTTCTTTTACAATTTTTCTATGAATCTTAATTATTATAAATAAGTGATATCATATGTCTAGATTAAATAAAGCCTCCTGCTATTTTTAAATAACAAATTCATCCCAAACTCAGTTCGAGGTATTGAAATCTTGGAAATAAGACATGGTGGTGTTGGTTTAGTTGCTAAGTCTTGTCCGCCTCTTGTGGCCAGGCTGCTTTGTCCATGGGATTCTCCAGGCAAGAATAGTGGACTGGGTTGCCATTTCCTTCTCCAGGTGATCTTCCCATCCCAGGTATTGAACCGGGGTCTGCTGCATTGCAGGCAGATTCTCTACCAATTGAGCTACGAGGGAATAATAACTGCTCTCATAGCAGTTATTAATTGTTGTTGTTAGTGTTGGTGCTTTATAACATTCAAGAATATTGCCTACATGCATGCATGTATGCTCCATTGCTCAGTCCTGTCTGATCCTTTGCAGCCCCATGGACTGCAGCCCCCATGCTCCTCTGTCCATGGGATTTCCCAGGCAAGAATACTGGAGTGGGTTGCCATTTCCTCCTCCATGGGATTTTCCTGACCCAGGGATCCAACCCATGTCTCCTGCATTGGCAGGCAGATTCTTCACCACTGACCCACCTGGGAAGTCCCACTGTATACATATTCTGATTAAATGAGAGTATTCAAGCTTATATCTCCAGTGCCAACATATTGTCTGAAAAAGAATAGGCATCAAATCTACTGTATTAGACTAAAATAATGACTTGTAGCAAAGTATATCAGGTCTAGTACTTTTGGCCCCAGTTGAATCTAGATGAGCACTTGAACTGAAAATATGACATCATTTTTCAAGACATAAAATGTTAACTTGGGGCAAATATACCTCTGCTGACTTCACAAAATGATGGGAAGAGGAAATTATAGCCTGTTGAATTTGAGTTCAGAAAGTCTTTCCAGATTTTCCTTGCGAAATGTGGCAAGGCAGGTCAAGAAGTCTGGTGTTTTTTTTTTTTCACCACCAAACACCTCTCGTGAAGACGACACTGGAAACCAGTTTCTAGAGTGAGGAAACTAGACGTTGCTGGGAGATAGCCCCTAAAGTTGCCAGTATAGATGTGACCACCGTGATGAAAAAGGGTGGTACCTGTATATTCATCCATCACTCTAAGTGTGGATAGATAGCTGTGAGTCTTACAAGAACGAGAATCAATGTAGATGTTCCTACACATACCCCTGTTTCTACAAGAATTAGAGAGGGAAGAATCTGGGGATGCCTCCAGATACACTGGTAGGGCATCCTCAGATACTGGCTTCTGAATATAGTATTCATCTCAGAACACACTACCTGCTTGAGGGTATGAAGAGACTGTCTTATTTTACAGGAAAAGAACCATTTTTTTGGTCAGTGTCAGTGCCAAAGAGAGATTTTCCACAATGGCCAGTTCATTGATCTCCTGGGTACAAGATCACTTCTTCAACATAACATGCATAGAGTCCACTGAGTCCCACTGAGTCAAAGTCGCTCAGTCGTGTCCAATCTTTGTGACCCCATGGACTGTAGCCCGCCTGGCTCTTCTCTCCATAGAATTCTCTGGACAGGAATACTGGAGTGGGTAGCCATTCCTTTCTCCAGGGGATCTTCCCAACCCAGGGATCAAACCCAGGTTTCCCACCTTGAAGGCAGATTCTTTATCATCTGAGTCACACGCATAGAAAACCTTCCCAGCTGGTTCCTTGGTTTTGACCACTTAAATCTTATTCTAAACTGGGCATTTCTCTCTGAATATGCCTTTTAGCTCTCTATGTATTATCGTTTGCTTTGGAACATACTTCCTGGTGTTAGTCAGTCATGTCTGGTTCTGCAGTCCCATGAACTGTATCCCACCCGGCTCATCTGTCAGAGGAATTCTCCACGCAAGAAGACTGAAACGGGTATAGCCATTTTCTGCTTCAGGGGGCCTTTCCAACCCAGGGATCTGACCGGTGTCTCCTGCATTGCAGCAGTCTCTTTACCACCTGAGTCACTGGGGAAGCCCCTGGGACATCCTTAGCCTCCCTCAAATACCCAGGTCAACATTGGCAAGTGAAGAGGTCTGTTCTCCTCTGATTTTAGAGGGAAAATTTCAATGATGCTTTGTAAGAATAAACTTACATGAAAAATATTATGAATATTATTAGAATTAAATTTCTTTAAAATGAGGACAAAATGTATTACACAGACCAATAGTTAACAAAGGAATTCAGAGCTTTTAATTAGTAGATAAATTATAGGGCAGATTGTTTAGACGTGAAGTACCGCTATGAACATAGGGGTGCATATATCTTTTTCAATTATAGTTTTGTTTGGATATATGCCCAGAAGTAAATTGCTGGACCATATGACAACTTTGTTTTCAGTTTTAAGAGGAACCTGCATACTCTTTGCTATAGTAGCTATATCAATTTGCATTCCCACCTACAATATAGGAGGGTTCCCTTTTCTACACACCTCCAGCATTTACTATTTGTAGTCTTTTTAATGGGCTTCCCTTGTGGCTCAGCTGGTAAAGAATCAGCCTGCAATGTTGGAGACCTGGGTTCGATCCCTGGGTTGGGAAGATCACCTGGAGAAGGGGAACAGCCACCCACTTCAGTATTCTGGCCTGGAGAATTCCATAGATTATATAGTCCATGGGGTCGCAAAGAGTCAGACACCACTGAGTGACTCTCACTTACTTAGACTTTTTAATGATGGCTGTTCTGATAAGTGAGGTGCCACCTCATTGTAGTTCTGATTTGCATTTCTCTACTAATTAAGAAAGTTGAGAAGTTTCCATGTGCCTGTTAGCCATCTATATGTCTTCCTTGTAGAAATGTCTAGTTAGGCCATCTGTCCATTTTTGGATTGGCTGTTTGTTGGTGGTGGTGTTATTGAGCTGTTTGTATATTTTGGAAATTAAGTTCTTGTTAGTTGCATTGTTTGCAAAAATTTTGACCCAGTTGAAACGTTGCCTTTTCACCTTGTTTATACTTTCCTTTCCTGTGCAAAAGCTTTTACGTTTCATTTGGTCCCACTGGTTTATTTTTTATTTTATTTTTATTGCCGTGAAAGAGTGACCAAAGAAATTGTTCCTATAGTTTATTTATTTATGTAAATATTCCCTCCTTTCATATGGGCACCCAATGTAGTTTATTTCATGCTGTGACTTGTGTATTTGATGAGGAAAATCTGTAGTTAATCTCTATGTAAGTTAAGAATCACAACCTCAAAAAAAGACAAATGCATATGTGCTCTGAGGCGTATAGTAATTCCCAGTGGCTATCTATTTTACATGTGCTAATATAAGCTTCCAGGTAAACCTGTGACTGATTGATATTGACATCAGGCAGAAACCAACACAATTCTGTAAAGCAATTATCCTTCAATTAAAAAAAATCAATAAATTTAAAAAAAGAAGGAAAAAAGGAAAAAAAATTCAATTCTGAAACCATAAAAATGTGTGTTTTCACATTATTGCCTTACTTGCTCAGGTGGAGTATATCTTCAAACAGTGGGTGTAGTTAGTGTTCCCTTCTCATTTATTTCACTCAAGAAATGAGCTGGATTAACACAGGAATGGGATAAGTTCCTTGTACTAAGGAAACTATAGTAACTTGATTGGGGATGTGTACCATTTTGGAATAAGTTAAGACTACAGAGAAAAGGTATATTAAATAACCAATCAAAATTAATAGTTTTTAAACTTTGGCAAGAAACACTCAAGTAGCAAAGAGAACAGTGACTACCTCATGAGTCAAGGTCCATATGGTGTTTCATTGCATCTGCCTGCATGTGATCACATGTAATTACTGTTGATAATGGAGTTTCTGCCTTTAGGGGGTTGATTTCATAATTAAATCCTATAATCTAATCCCTATGGTTACCCCACCCTCTTTAAGAAAAAAAACAGTATAAAAGGGCAGCAATCAACATATATTCAAAAGGTGTCTCAAATTTTTACAAAGATATAATTCAAATTTTCTCTGCTTATCATTTAATTTTAAATGACAATTTTCCTATTTTTGTGCCTCAGCTGAGTTATTAGGGATTATAATACAACAGGAAACAGTAGACTAGACAAGTTAGTACTAAGACAGATGCTATTAAGTATGTGGTGCTGTCTCGGTCACTTACTGCTGTGGACAGGTGTATGACAGGTGTATGGCATTAATTCTGTAGTGAGGTGTATAATGAGAACAGTTGTTTGATTTACTTTAAAACACTACAGAAATATTCTTACGAACATGAAAGATGTCAAAATAGTGGTTATTTGGAATGGATTATTTTTGCTATTTGGAGAATACAAAAGTGATTTCAGAGTGGTGATACATGAATTTGGGGTTGAAGAATTTAGAGAGCTGTCCTTATGAGAAAAAAAAATCCATTTGAGTTAATTCAAATACCTGCTAACATTTCAGCAAAGATAGTTCTGTACTTTGCATGTGGCCTAAGAGAGAAAGAATAAAACATAGATGTTGCATTTGCAAAAAACAGAAGTGAAACGTGGATTTAAATCAATTATTTAAGAGTCATGCAACCGAGATACAACACAGTGAATTGCTTAATAAATTTCAATGCTTACTCATTTGTACACTAATTTTCCTCTTGCTTTGGTTACTTTATTTGGTATGCTCTGTTGTCCTTAGTTTTTATTCATGTTTGACGTACTTTGTTAATATTTATCAATAATTTATTAATATTATTTATTACTATTTCTACTATATCCAGCAAACTTTTTAAAGGGAAATATTTACACCTAATGTAAGTTTAAGTCGAAATTAAAAGATGTTATTCATTGGCAGGAAAGCTATGATAAACCTAAACAGTGTATCAGAGCAAAGACATCATTTAGCAGACAAAGATCTGTATAGTCCAAGCTATGGTTTATCCAGTAATAATCTATGGGGATGTAAGAGCTGGACCATAAAGAAGGCTGAATGCTGTAGACTAGATGCTTTTGAACTGTGGTGTTGGAGGAGACTCTTGAGAGTCCCTTGGACTGCAAGGAGATCCAACCAGTTCATCGTAAAGGAGATCAGTCCTGGGTGTTCATCGGAAGGACTAATGTTGAAGCTGAAACTCCAATACTTTGGCCACCTCAAGTGAAGAGTTGGCTTATTGGAAAAGTAACAATTCTGGGAAGGACTGGGGGCAGGAAGAGAAGGGGATGACAGAGGATGAGACGGTTGGCTGGCACCACCGACTCGATGGACATGAGTTTGAGTAAACTCCGGGAGTTGGTGATGGACAGGAAGACCTGGCGTGCCGTAATTCATGGGGTCGCAAAGAGTCGGACACGACTGAGAGGTGCTGGAGAAGACTCTTGAGAGTCCTTTAGACTGCAAGGAGCTCAAACTAGGCAATTCTAAGGAGATCAAACCAGTCAATTCCAAAGGAAATCAACCCTGAATATTCACTAGGGGGATTGATGCTGAAGCTGCAATACTTTGGCCACCTGATGCAAAAGGTCAATTCACTGGGAAGAGAATTAAAAAAACCAACAACAACAAGCTGATGCTGGGAAAGATTAAAGACAAAAGGCAGAGGGTGGTGGAGGATGAGATGGTTAGATAGTATCACTGACTCAATAGACATGAATTTAAGCAAACTCCTGGAGATTGTGAAGGACAGGGAAGCCTGGAGTGCTACAGTGCAGATGGGGTCGCAAAGAGTCAGACACAACTTAGCGACGGAAAGCACACACACTAATTTATTTATAATCAATGGCCAGAGAAAAATTATCTTTCACTGACTGATTTCATCTTTTCAGGATTGGCAGACACACTGGAGCAGCAGGTTATCTGCTTTTTGCTCTTTTCTGTGATTTACACACTTACAGTTGGGAATGTTAGGATGGTCCTCTTAATCAGGACTGATTACTGACTTCACACACCCATGTACTTTTTCCTGGCTAAGCTGTCCCTTTGTGGGTGTTTGTTATTCATCCATCATGACTACAAAGATGCTGGTAGGTTTATGATCAGAGAAGAAGACCATCTCCTTTGCTGGCTGCTTTCTGCAGATGTACTTCTCTTCGGCCTTGGCCACAAGTGAATGCATCCTTTTTGGGTTAATGGCCTATGACCACTATGTGGCCACATGCAACCCTCTCCTTTACTCCTTGACCATGTCCAGGACAGCCTGCCTGAAAATGACCGCAGGGGCTTTCACTGTAGGACTGCTGACCTCCATGTTTCAAATTAGTTGAAGAAGCAGCTTCGCATTCTGCAGTTCTAATGTTATCCATCACTTCTGTGACTTTGCTTCAATTATTAAGCTTTCAAGTTCAGACACATATCTGTATGAAATCATCTCATGTATAGGAGCTGTTGTGAATACAGTCAGAAGTTCACTGGTGATCCTCACTTCCTACTCCTACATTCTCCTCTCCACCTTTTGTATGCATTCAGGGAAGGAAAAGTGCAAAGAATCCTTCACATGTGCCCCTCACCTGACTGATATCATTCTGATTTATTCCATCTCCATCTACACTTATCTGAGACCTACTTCCAGCTACTCCCTGAGTCAGGATTAATTGGCTTCTGTGTTTTACATGGTGGTGATCCCCATGTTGAATCCTCTTATCTACAGCCTCAGAAATAAGGATGAAAAAAAGGGTTTATGAAATGTAATTACTAGGAAAAGGGTTCCTTTATTTTGTGAGTGGTTCATTTTCAGGACTAAACGGACTATGTCTTGAAATTTGAAATACTGGTCAAGCTTATTTTCATTAGAGCATTGTCTATGTAATCATGTTCTGTTAATACTCAGTTCAGTTCAGTTGACCAGTCGTGTCCGACTCTTTGGGACCCTATGGACTGCAGCATGCCAGGCTTCCCTGTTCAACACCAACTCCCAGAGTAAACTCAAACTCATGTCCATTGAGTTAGTGATGCCATCCAACCATCTCATCCTCTGTCATCACCTTCTCCTTCCACATTCAATCTTTCCCAGCATCAGGGTCTTTTCAAATGAGTCAGTTCTTCACATCAGGAGGCCAAAGGATTGGAGTTTCTGCTTCAGCATCATTCCTCCCAATGGATATTCAGGACTGATTTCCTTTAGGATGGACTGGTTGGATCTTCTTGCAGTCCAAGGAACTTTCAAAACTTTTCTCCAACACCACAGTTCAAAAGCATCAATTCTTTGACATTCAGCTTTCTTTATAGTTCAACGCTCACATCCATGTATGACTACTGGAAAAACCATAGCTTTGACTAGACGGTCCTTTGTTGGAAATGTAACGTCTCTGCTTTTTAATAGGCTGTCTAGGTTGCTCATAACTTTTCTTCCAAGGAGTAAGCATCTTTTAATTTTATGGCTACAGTCAGCATCTGCAGTGATTTTGGAGCCCCCCCAAATAGTTTGTTACTGTTTCCCCATTTATTTGCCTTGGAGTGATGGGAACAGATGCCATGATCTTAGTTTTCTGAATGTTGAGTTTTAAGCCAACTTTTTCACTCTCCTCTTCCACTTTCATCAAGAGGCTCTTTAGTTCTTCACTTTCTGCCATAAGGGTGGTGTCATCTGCATATATGAGATTGTTGATACTTCTCCCTGCAATCTTGATTCCAGCTTGTGCTTCATCCAGTCCATCATTTCTCATTATATACTCTGCATATAAGTTAATATTATACAGCATTTATTTGATAAATATAATTTATCCCCATTAGGTAAGAGCATAGAACTTTCTTCTAATCATTGTATATTACACTAGATCCCTAAAATAGAGATTATAAAGAAATTTAGATTAGGGAAATAAAGGACTAAGTATATAGAGACAAAAGCAACAAGGTCACATGAAATGAACCATTTAATGAATTTTCCCTTTTTTGATGTTTTGTTTTCACCATTTATGATTTGTAAGCGATATATATTACTGGTGGCAAAATATTTTAAATTCATAATATATTTCCATTTTATTTTGCTGAATCATTTCCTGGGCATAAGCTTAAATAAAATTCAAGAATGTTATTTTGAATGTAATAGTAAACTCTTCAGCTTTTATTTCCTTTGTTTCCACAAATGCATACATATTCACTAATATATAAATATGAACTGTGTGCAGTGTTCTATATAGAAAAGAGCTGTTTAGTTAAAAAGCACAATTAGACCAGTTTTTTCTATTCTTTTCTTTTTTTCTCCAACATATCCTATTCTTCTATGAGTCTCTTCTCCAGAGTGATACATATACACAAAGCCACATGAACACACACTCAGTTTTGTTTAATTAGGGCATAGTTCCAAAACAGGTATATCAGTGTTTAATGGGTGAAACTGACATATTCTGTATAATAGACTCATGGATTTCCTGCTTATGGTAATCTTCTGTCGACTATCAACAAAATCCTTTAAAGTTATCCTGAATGTTGAAAGCAAGTCTTAATATGAAAGTGGAATGGGAGTGACTTAATAGAACTCAGGAGGAAATTGAGAGGGGGTCAGCTCTTGTTAAGATGGTAACTTTATTATATAGTTTTTGGAGAGAAATTCCCCATGGCCCTTGCCTTGAGCTTGCTGCTAAAGTGGCACCTGATAGAAGCTGTGATGTTCCAGTCAACTGGGATGCGGTGAAGCTGACCTCATGACCTGTCATAAAGCTGTCATCCAGCTCAGACATCTAGGTCCCTTTGCGGCCCACATAATTCATACTGGTCGGAAGAATATTCATGAGTTTAGTAGTCAGCATCTTTTCCGATTTATTTCACTCAAACAGTGTTGGATTTCAGGTTAAACTTACCGAGAAATGTGGTGAGTTACATACACACATTTACACCCAGACACACAATCACACATATGCATATGGGGGGGGGATTATAATTTTGTAGTGGGTTATGTACCCTTTTGGAATAAGCTAAAATTATCAAAAAATAGGCAAGTAAATAGCCAATTAAAAAATTGTTTATCTTTGGAAAGCAACTTTAAAGTAACACAGAGATATATAATCAAGTTATGATGAAAATCCGTACAGTGTATGATTCCATTTACCTGTATGTGATCATATTTTAATTACTTTTGAGAATGGAGTTTCTGCCATTAGAGTATTGACTCATAACTAAAAGCTATAGTCTAGTCCCCATTGTCACCCAACCCTATTTCAGGAAAAAAAAAATCCAGCTTGTGCATATATTCAAGACGTGTCTCAAATTTTTACACAGAAAGAATCTATACTGTCTCTGATTTCATTTCACTTCAAACATGAAAATTGTCTCTTTATAATTTTTATGCCTCAACTGAGTTATTAGAGAAGATTCTGATAAGGAAGAAAATAGCAGACCAGATGAATTCGCACTGGGAAGGATGCTATTGGGTACATGCTGCTGTCTCTGTTGCTCCCTGCTGAGGACCGGTGCAGGGACTGCTAGCATGGGCCACTGATCTGGTCACGCGTTTTGTAAATGAGAAGAGTTGTGCGGTTAACTTTTAAAACGCTGCATAATCATTCTCAAGAATATAATAGGTGTCAAAATACTGGTTATTTGAAACAGGCTATGTTTGCTGCTTGGAGGAGATAAAAGTGATGTACGGATGGCAAGTCATAAATTTTGAAGATGAGGGAATACAGAGTCATCTTTGTGAGAAAAAAATGCATTTGAGTTAACCAAATACCTCCCCAGAGAATGGGAAAGACTTCAGCAAGGTTAGTTCTCATATTTTGGATATGGGCAATAGGAGAAAGAATGGAACATGAATGTTGCATTTGCACAAAACTGAAGAGAAACATGTGAACTTAGACCAAGGATTTGTGGATGCCTCAACCTACATTTAATACAGAGAATCGCTTAATAAACTTTAACATTTATTCATTTTTTCACGAATTTCTACATTATTTCAGTTGCTCTATTTACTATACTCTTTTATCCAAAGCCTTTCCCCACCCCCCGCATGTATCACTAACTTCATTAACATTCCTATTACTTCATGTAAACATTGAACAGTGAAATGTTTCCATCTAATGCAAGTTGAAGCATGATATATCTGTAATAAATGGCCAGAAAAAATTATACTTCACTGACAGAGTTCATTCTGTTGGGATTAACAGACACATTGGAGCTACAGGTTATCCTCTTTTGCCTTTTCTCTATGATTTATACACTTACATTTGTGGGGAATGTTGGGATGATCTTCTTAATCAGAATGGATTTCCGACTTCACACACCCATGTATTTCTTCCTGGCTAACCTGTCCTTTGTGGATGTTTGTTATTCATCCACCATCACTCCAAAGATGCTGGTAGATCTATTATCAGAGAAGAAGTCCATCTCCTTTGCTGGCTGCTTCCTGCAGATGTATTTCTTTATAGCCTTGGCCACAACCGAATGCATCCTTTTTGGATTAATGGCCTATGACCGCTATGTGGCCATATGCAACCCTCTCCTTTACTCCTTGATCATGTCCAGGACGGTCTGCCTGAAAATGGCCACAGGGGCTTTTGCAGCGGGCCTGGTGAACTCCATGGTAAACACCAGCTATGTAAGCAGCTTGCCATTCTGCAGTTCCAATGTCATCCATCACTTCTTCTGTGACAGCCCCCCACTTTTTAAGCTCTCCTGTTCTGACACACGGCTGCAAGAAAGCATCTTTTCCACATTCGCTGGTGTGAATATGGTTGGGGCTCTGCTGGTGATTCTCACCTCCTACTCCTACATTCTCTTCTCCATCTTCCGTGTGCATGCAGGGACGGGGAGGCGCAAAGCGTTCTCCACGTGTGCGTCTCACCTGACAGCCGTCATCCTCTTCTATTCCACCTCCATCTACACTTATCTGAGACCTACTTCCAGCTACTCTCTGAATCAGGACAAGGTGGCTTCTGTGTTCTACACAGTGGTGATCCCCATGTTGAATCCTCTGATCTACAGCCTCCGGAATAAGGAAGTAAAGAAGGCTTTATGGAATGTGATTACTAGGAAAATGGTTCCTCTATTTCTAGGATTGTTGCCTTAATTTTCTTGACTAAACAGAGCATGTTTTGATGTTTTAAAGTGTGGATCAAATTTACTGTTTTTCATTAGAATATTTTCTAATTAATAGTGTTTTATTATTACTCATGTACTTGTATCCAATTGGGTATAAACTAACTGATATAAAATGTGTATCAGACTGTTACAAAACTATAAACTTTCACCTGATTATTTTATATTTCCGTTGCATTATCAAAATCTGTGCTTATTCATAAAGTAATCATGGTTAGAGAAGTGAAGTTATTAAGTATTTAAAGACAAAAATGACAGTATCACATGAAACTAGCCAAGTAAAGAACTTAGAATTTTCAGATTATTTTTTCCAGTGCATACGTTTTCACCATTTATGTTTTGTGATAGATTCTTAAATAGCACATATGGCATATTTTTAGTTTTGAATAGATTCCCATTTTATTTCATGGAATAATTTCCTGGGGATATGCTTAAATCAAAATTCAGGAATATCATTTTAATAGTAAACACATCAACTTTTATTTCTGTTATTTCTACAAACATATTCATTATAAAGAAGTTATGAATTTATATAAAAGAATGCAATTTAGAAAACTGTTGTCTGATTAGAGTGCACCACTTACAATAGTTTTTCTTCTACTGCCCTCTTCCCTTCTCAAAAATTTCCTATTCTTTTCTCACTTTCTGTCTTCCATGTGATTTATACACTCAAAGCTACCTCACACACATTTAGCTACTCCAGAATTTAATTAGCTCTACTGATAGATGTTGACATTGAATGGATGTAACATACATATTATGGAAATCTATCAATTAACAATAAGTAATCAAAATTAATCATAATACTAAAGCTAAGCAATAATATGAAGGTAGAATGGGAATTGGCTTATTAGAACTCTGGAGTAAAGTTAGTGGGGTTCAGGGTTTGCTAAAAAGATCAACTCACATATAATTTTTGAAGGAAATTCTCCATGGCCTTCCTTTGCTCTTTCTGCCAAAGTTGTGTCTGATAGAGGCTGCGATGCTCAAGTCATCTGGGGTGTGGCAGAACAGACCATGATCTGTCACAGAAGGTCATTCAGGTCAAGCGCCCATGGCCCTCTGTGGTCTGAAGAACATCCATGGGGTAACTCGTCTTGTCTCTGCACCCCTGGGCTGTGCTCTCGGTCCATATTTTTTCTCTGTTCCTGGAAGCCCTGCAACAAGCTCATCAGGCTGGTCTCAGCAAAGATTCACTCCTTCACTAACTGACTCACCTGCATTCCGCTGCACCAGCCAGCTGCTCTTTGGTTGGTCTCTTTCTACTTTCTCTGTCGTAGGTATTTCTGGGATCAAGATAGTTCACTGATAAATACTAATATTCTTCTCCTTCCACTAAATGTTTTACTTTCTAGTGAAACTTAGAAATAGAAACATTGTGTTCAGGATGAAATATAGTTATTCTGAGATTTGGGTGTTTTGACATATTGCCTTTAGACCATGTCACTGTTCTCTAACTCAGCCTTCTACATTTAATTAATCTTGTTTAATTAAGCTTGCAAATATTTAAAACTTTGGGAGGTTTTTTTTTTTTTTTTTTTTAATTAATGAGTGTGCTCCTTATACCTGGAGAAGGAAATGGCAACCCACTCCAGTATTCTTGCCTAGAGAATTCCATGGACAGAGGAGTCTGCTGGGATGCTGTCCACAGGGTCAGAGTCGGACACGACTGAAGCAACCTAGCATGAATGCATGCATTGGAGAAGGAAATGGCAACCCACTCCAGTGTTCTTGCCTGGAGAACCCCAGGGACGGGGGAGCCTGGTGGGCTACTGTCTATGGGGTCGCACAGAGTCAGACACGACTGATGTGACTTAGCAGCAGCAGCAGCTCCTTATATACATTTAGACTAATTTTTAACCTGCAAATTTTATAAAATGTGTTTTTAAAATTATTGTATATTCTTTCTTATTAGGGCTTCCCTCATAGCTCAGTTGGTAAAGAATCTGCCTGCAATGCAGGAGACCTGGGTTCAGTCCCTGGGTCTGGCAGATCCGCTGGAGAAGGGAAAGGCAACCTACCCCAGTGTTTTTGCCTGGAGAACCCCATGGACAGAGGAGCCTGGGGGGCTACAGTCCACGGGGTCACAAGAGCCGGACACGACTGAGTGACTAAACCGCCACCACTGCCTTTATGCCTGTGTGAGCCTGTTTGCTCTACTCCACACTACTTCCTGTTTGTCTGATTTTCCAAGTCCTTTATCTCATTTGAATGTTTAATGTTACCACCTTTTCCAAATATACAGTTATCAATACATGTTTTGCCCTATTCAACTGTTTATGAGTAATTTATTCACTGAAAGTAGTGAAGTTTGAAACCTACACCTTTGGCTTTGTTTTGGTCTACATTAGTGTTTAGGTCAGATAAATCAGGCTTATAATACCTGCGAATGTCACAGTTTGGAAAAGATGGAAAAAAGTAAGTAAACAAGTTGGAAGGAATGACATAATCTGTATTGAGTAACCACATGGATCCAAATAAATAACTAAAAAGGGGGATATTACTAAGAAGCAGAGCCCTGAATTTAGGCCAAAAAAAAGTGCAGAAAGTGTTTGATATTAATATATAATGATGATTTTTTAAATTTAGTTTGTTAAACAGAAATTTCATAACAGAATTTTCATGGGTCTACTGAAAGCTGAAAATTATACATTTCATAAGCAATAATTAGGTAAAAGTTAGTACTGAGATTAAGTGAAGAAATAATATTATTTCACTTCATACTGCTCAAGTTAGATTAAACACAGTGTATTAATTCATAATCACATTTCAATGGGCAGAGATGAAAACATATGATGTCAAAAAGGTAAAATGTAAGTAGTTAGGTGTACAGAGAATATTCTAATAAGAATTAATTGAATTGATGTGAGAATATTCAATCTAGAGATTAATGTACACATAGTAATAATGAAAATATGTAGTTTTATTGCAAAGATATAGCTTTATTGGACATTATATAACTTTATAGCAACAATCTTAAGGCAAATAATTTTATTAAAACTATATGGAATATATGATAAATAGAACTGTGGCCAGAACCAGAACCAGAAAACAGAAATTTGGTCATTTTTTGCTAATGCGGGATACAATTTATATCTTTGGTGGGAAAATGCTGAAATTCTCTTTAAATGCTGTAATATTAGTCCTAAAATGGAAACATTGCATGTACCCAGACACCACCCTTAAGTCTCAAAATAGTCCCTGGGATATTTTAGTTATAGAATAAATATTATTCTCCTCAGATTTGTTACTTTAAAAAAAGGTAGTAATTATTGGCCATGGGATTTCAAAGTTTTGCAAACAAGAGATCAACCTGATGATGAGCATAGCCAAAATTCTGAACTAATAAATTGGGTTCAAAACATTCAATCTCCTGAAATTGTCTCATCACTTAAACCTTGCATTGTAAAAAATAAAATGTTTAAATATAATTTATTAACTGTGGTTGTGTTGTGTGTGTCAATCATTAACTCACTGGTAAAGGAAAACAGGAGAGATTAAAATACATAGATCTGTTACACTTATGCATGATTCTACTTCATGCCCCTGATATCAGAGCTCAAGTTGTGTCCATTCAGTATGGAGGGGAAATGGAATAAAATTCCCAAGTGTAAAAGAATTACAACTACAGAGGCAGAGACAGAAAGATTTCCTCTAGGTTCTTATTCACACAGTTGCAGGAAATGGCCTAGTTGAGCTGTTTGGTTTAACAGGCACTGTGGAACAAGCGACTTGGAGCCAGGTGAGTGCAGTTATGTGGTATATTATGACCATGTGGAAGGAGGGGGCAAGGGTGAAGGATGTTCTTGGATAATTTATGCAGAGGGAGAGGAGAACAGAAACAGTGCCTCTGCACTAATTAGTTGAACTATGACAAAGATAGGAAACTCCTACAGTTCTAAGACCTGAGGGCTCTAAAGAAGGGATTCCAAGACAACATCCCAGGTTTAGGGGAAGCTCCCTGTGACGCTGTCGTTCAGTCGCTCACTCGTGTCCAAGTCTTTGTGAGCCCATGGCCCGCAGCACACCTCGCCTCCCTGTCCTTCACTCTCTCCCGGGGTTTCCTCAGACTCGTGTCTTCTCCAGTGTACAGCTCCACTCTTAACAATCATTCAGGGTCAGGTGGCTCTGATACTGGTCAGTTCCATAGCTTCTGGGATCATTCTGAATGTGTTCTTTCCTATTTCATTGCCAAGAACTGAGTCAAGCAAGTGGAACGAGAAATTGGAAAAGCATTTGGGTTTCTGTGGAAAAAGATAAATGAAGGAGAACTGCATTGTTAGTGGTGTTTCACTCTCTTTCATGGTGTATGATACAATCATGAGAACCAAGGAGAGATAGTGAAGGGAATCAAGGAGAAAAATGGCATGATCTTATCTACCTCATAGAAAAAATACTGTCTTTGAAAGAGAAGAGATTGATGAAAGTTAAGTATGAAAAATAAAGTTGTATAAAGCATATTTCAATATAAAAAATATACAAAAATATAAATTTTTTAAATTCCCATAAAAATAGAAGGAAATGAGTGAAATTAATTAATCTTTAGAAGAAACAGTAAGCATAATTTGATGACTGACTAATGTAGGTTAAACAGATGAAGAAATATAAATACATCATATTTTCTCTGGTGGTTGATTTTATGTATGATAAAATTGAGAATGAAAACAAAGAAACAAGTTTGGAAAGAAACTGTATGTAGATGCTGTGACCATTTCTCACAATATATGTACCATATCAACCCTAGCTTCCCACATGGGTTATTGCAACCACAACTGTCTGCTTCCAACTTTGGTGCACTAAAGTGTATTGTGTTGCTCTGTCATAAAATCTCTCAGACATTTTCCTCACTACTAACAATGGAAGAGTACACATTATATATGATTTAGTTCAGTTCAGTCACTTAGTCATGTCTGACTCCTTGTGACCCCATAGAATGCAGCATGCCATGCCTCCCTGTCCATCACCAACTGCCGGAGTTTACCCAAACTCATGTCCATTAAGTCGGTGATGCCATCCAACCATCTCATCCTCTGTTGTCCCCTTCTCCTCCTGGCCTCAATCTTTCCCAGCATCAGGGTCTTTTCAAATGAGTCAGCTCTTCCCATCAGGTGGCCAAAATAATGGAGCTTCAGCTTCAATATCAGTCCTTCCAAAGAACACCCAGGACTGATATCCTTTAGAATGGACTGGTGGGATCTCCCTGCAGTCCAAGGGACTCTCAAGAGTCTTCAACACCACAGTTCAAAAGCATCAATTCTTCTGAGCTCAGCTTTCTTTATAGTCCAACTCTCACATCCATACATAACCACTGGAAAAAACCATAGCCTTGACTAGATAACTTTGTTGACAAAGTAATGTCTCTGCTTTTTAATATGCTGTCTAGGTTGGTCATAACTTTCCTTCCAAGGAGTAAACCTCTTTTAATTTCATGGTTGCAATCACCATCTGCAGTGATTTTCGAGCCCAGAAAAATAAAGTCAGCGACTGTTTCTCCTATTTGCCAATCTATTTGTCATGAGTGATGTGACCAGATGTCATGATCTTAGTTTTCTGAATGTTGAGCTTTAAGCCAACTATTTCACTCTTCTCTTTCACTTTATTTTTTTTTTTAATTTTATTTTATTAGTTGGAAGCCAATTACTTCACAAAATTTCAGTGGGTTTTGTCATACATTGACACGAATCAGCCATAGAGTTACACGTATTCCCCGTCCCGATCCCCCCTCCTACCTCCCTCTCCACCCGACTCCTCTGGGTCCTCCCAGTACACCAGGCCTGAGCACTCGTCTCATGCATCTCACCTGGGCTAGTGGTCTGTTTCACCATAGATAATATACATGCTGTTCAAGAGGCTCTTTAGTTCTTCACTTTCTGCCATAATGATGGTGTCATCTGCATATCTGAGGTTATTGATATTTCTCCCTCCGGCAATCTTGATTCTAGCTTGTGCTTCATCCAGCCGAGCGTTTCCTATGATGTACTCTGCATATAAGTTAAATAAGCAGGGTGACTATTTACAGCCTTGATGCACTCCTTTTCCAATTTGGAACTAGTCTCTTGTTTCATATCCAGTTCTAACTGTTGCCTCCTGACCTGCATACAGATTTCTCAAGAGGCAGATCAGGTGTTCTGGTATTCGCATCTCTATCAGAATTTTTCAGACTTTATTGTGACCCACACAGTCAAAGGTTTTGGCATAGTCAATAAAGCAGAAATAGATGTTTTTCTGGAACTCTCTTGCTTTTTTGATGATCCAGCAGATGTTGGCAATTTGATCTCTGGTTCCTCTGCCTTTTCGAAATCCAGCTTGAACATCTGGAAGTACATGGATCACGTATTGTTGAAGCCTTACTTGGAGAGTTTTGAGCATTACTTTACTAGCGTGTGAAATGTGTGCAATTGTGCGGTAGTTTGAGCGTTCTTTGGCGTTACCTTTCTTTGGGATTGAAATGAAAACTGACCTTTTCCAGTCCTGTGTCCACTGCTGAGTTTTCCAAATTTGCTGACATATTGAGTGCAGCACTTTCACAGCATCATCTTTCAGGATTTGAAAGATCTCAACTGGAATTCCATCACCTCCACTAGCTTTGTTTGTAGTGATACTTCCTAAGGCCCACTTGACTTCACATTCCAGGATGTCTGGCTCTAGGTGAGTGATCACACCATTGTGATTATCTGGGCCGTGAAGATCTTTTTTGTATAGTTCTTCTGTGTATTCTTGTCACCTCTTCTAAATGTCTTCTGCTTCTGTTAGGTCCATACCATTTCTGTCCTATAGTGAGTCCATCTTTGCATGAAATGTTCCCTTGGTATCTCTAATTTTCTTGAAGAGATCTCTAGTCTTTCCCATTATATTGTTTTCCTCTATTTCTTTGCATTGATCTCTGAGGAAGGCTTTCTTATCTCTCCTTGCTATTCTTTGGACCTCTGCATTCAAATGGGTATATCTTTCCTTTTCTATTTTGCTTTTGGTTTCTCTTCTTTTCACAGCTATTTGTAAGGCCTCCTCTGACAGCCACTTTGCTTTTTTGCATTTATTTTTCCTGGGGTTGGTCTTGATCCCTGTCTCCTGTACAATGTCACGAGCCTCTGTCCATAGTTCCTCCAATACTCTGTCTACCAGATCTAGTCCCTTAAGTCTATTTCTCAGTTCCACTGTATAATCATAAGGGATTTGATTTAGGTCCTACCTGCATGGTCTAGTGGTTTTCTCCACTATCTTCAATTTAAGTCTGAATTTGGCAATAAGGAGTTCATGATCTGAGTCACAGTCACCTCCTGGTCTTGTTTTTGCTGACTGTATGGAGCTTCTCAATCTTTGGCTGCAAAGAATAAAATTAATCTGATTTTGGTGTTGACCATCTGGTGACGTCCATGTGTAGAGTCTTCTCTTGTATTGTTGGAAGAGGATGCTTGCTATGACCAGTGCATTCTCTTGACAAAACTGTATTAAACTTTGCCCTGCTTCATTCAGTAATTTGCCTATTACTCCAGGTGTTTCTTGACTTCCTACTTTTGCATTCCAGTCCCTTATAATGAAAATGGTATCTTTTTTGGTATTAGTTCTAGAAGATCTTGTAGTTCTTCATAGAACTGTTCAACTAAAGCTTCTTCAGAATTACTGGTCGGGGCATAGACTTGGATAACTGTGATATTAAATGGTTTGCTTGGAAACGAACAGAGATCTTTCTGTCATTTTTGAGACTGCATCCAAGTACTGCATTTCAGACTCTTTTGCTGACTATGATGGCTACTCCATCTTCTAAGGGATTCTTGCCCACAGTAGTAGATATAATGGTCATCTCAGTTAAATTCACCCATTCAATCCATTTTATTTCGCTGATTCCTAATGTCATCTCCTGTTTGACCACCTCCAATCTGCCTTGATTCATGAACTTAACATTCCAGGTTCCTATGCCATATGGCTCTTTATAGCATTGAACCTTGCTTCTATCACCAATCACACCCACAGCTGGGTGTTGTGTTTGCTCTGGCTCTGTCTCTTCATTCTTTCTGGAGTCGTTTCTCCACTAATCTCCAGTAACATATTGAGCACCTACCATTCTGGGGAGTTCATCTTTCAGTGTTCATTGGGTTCTCCAGATAAGAATACTAAAGTGGTTTGCCATTCCCTTCCCCAGTGGACCACACTTTGTCAGAACTCTCCACCATGATCTGTCCATCTTGGATGGCCGTACAACACATAGCTCATAGCTTCATTGAGTTAAACAAGGCTATGGTCCATCATTGAGTTACAGTTAATCTAACTGAGATGATTAGGTTTTACTGAATGATTCAATAAATAAAGGCTGAATGCATGAATTATTTTACATAGTTTAGCAAAGATTCATAGTGCAAAAATGTAACACTACAATCTCTCATATGTATGTAACTTTCAACTAAAGATAAATTCTATATATGGTGTGAAGAGAGGACCTTAACTCATAACAGACTAGATGATGGGTGAATTCTAGATAATTTCCAAATTCCATTCTGTGTGGTTAAAGAATGGTATTTTAAAACTTTTAAATTTTGTATGCACTGATTGCATAAATAGATACTGCCCAAGTTAAGACTGTGAATATCTTAAACAGCTTTACCTAGGAGGACAATTACCCTGCTCTCCAAAGCCACAGAGTACTTGGAGACACATAAGGGGGCGTGGATATGTAGCTAGTGCTCCCCAGACCATATTCCATAGAGAGAGAAACTGTTGCAGCACTAATTGACTTGGAGGAGGCTGTGTTTATTTCTTAAGTTGTCTCAATAAACACCTTATTGAGGTTAAAATTGGAGTTTGTCATGAAGAGATGTCTCCATGGTAAAAACAGACCATTTCTATTTAAGTGCACTAATTGATTTAAGGTATGAGCTTCAAGGGAAAATAGTAAAGATTGAATTAGTTACTTGAATAATTCAAACCAGACATGTATATTATATAAGGCAATATTCATTATAAAAGAGAAAGGCATAGTGACTTCTTCACAACATTAAAAAGAAAGGTAAGCAGCAAGTATTTTCACCAGCTTATTTTATAGCAGTGTATTCTTTATAATTAAAGAATGAAAAAAAAGAATAAAAAACTTCCTTTCAGTCAAATTCATTAATGAGATAAACCTCCTGAACTTGAAATATGCAGTCTGTAACCACAAGAAATCAGACTCTCGTTTTTATGACTGTGAGTGTGATGCTGCATTTCGCACCTGCCTTCTGGTAATTACCCAGACATAGGTATTTTAAATAGATACTACATGACCTTCACATGTCTATAATGCATTTTGCATATTCACAATATCTATGTAGTTTCATAAATATACATGCATGCTCATATACATATATATGTGTGTATATATACACATATATATCTGGAGGTAGAAACATATGCAAAAGCTGACTTTGCATTTGTCTGTTGTCAGATCTGTGGCTGTTATGATCAAATTTCTTTACCCATTTTTTCCCTTTTTCTTGTTTAATTACTGCTGAAGACCTCAGAATTATCTAATTACCTTTCAAGGTCTAACATGTAAAATATAAGTAGAGTTGTTAAGATTGTTAAGGTCCATAATGAGGTTGAGGACACATTACATCAAATTCTTATTTATTTCATATTCTAAACTTCATGTGAACATACGACTTGCTATGATGTTTTATTTGTACTATAAACTTCTGTGGTATGTCACATGGAATTTGCATGATGATGACAAGAACGTATTATTTTTCTGATGGAGGTTTAAGCGTCTCCTGCAGAGTGGTCTGGAGAATGGTGGTGGGGGGGAGGTGTTGCTGAGCTGGTCCCGGCGGTGGAGCCTTACTGATCACACTGCCCTTTCGTGATCTGAGACGCAGCTCACAAGAGAAACAGCAAAGAAAACATGAAAACAAACACATACAAAAATTGAAAATTAAGAAGCTCAAGGCAGAAACATACAAATCAAAAGCTAATAGAAACCAAGCTGATCAGGAAAGAGAAGCATTTTTCAGAAGAAAGGGCCCTCCGTTACCTAGAGCAATTCTTATCCTGAAAACAGGCTACACAACATATTATTTGTTGTTGTCTGTTTTACTGTTACTCACAAACCCATAATCCTTATGTGAGCCAAAAGAAAGAGTCTAAGATTATTTTTTATTTTTACATTGTGGTATTTTAGGATGCTGGATTTGATGTATTAACAAAAATACAACAAAAAAAATGGGTAGCTATCATGTGAATTGATTTGAAATCATTGAATTATTTTGTCTGGTTTTGCTGCTGAACAGGGTGCATCTGAGTGACTTTAAAAATTTATTTATTTTACTGTACAACATTGTATTGGTTTTGCCATACATTGACTTGAATCCTCCATGGGTGTACACGTGTTCCCCATCCGGAACCCCCCTCCCACCGCCCTCCCCATCCCATCCCTCTGGGTCATCCCAGTGCACCAGCCCCGAGCACCCTGTACCATTCATCAAACCTCGACTGGCGATTCTTTTCACGTATGATAATTTACATGTTTCAATGCCATTCTCCCATATCATCCCGCCCTCGCCCTCTCCCACAGAGTCCAAAAGACTGTTCAATACATCTGTGTCTCTCTTGCTGTCTTGCATACAGGGTTATCATTACCATTTTTATAAATTCCACATATATGCATGAGTATACTGTATTGGTGTTTCACTTTCTGGCTTACTTCACTCCGTATAATGGGCTCCAGTTTCATTCACCTCATTAGAACTGATTCAAATGAATTCTTTAATGGCTGAGTAATATTCCATTGTGTATATGTACCACAGCTTTCTTATCCACTCGTCTGCTGATGGGCATCTAGGTTGCTTCCGTGTCCTGGCTATTATAAACAGTGCTGCGATGAACATTGGGGTGCACGTGTCTCTTTCAGATCTGGTTTCCTCGGTGTGTATGCCCAGCAGTGGGATTGCTGGGTCATATGGCAGTTCTATTTCCAGTTTTTAAGGAATCTCCACACTGCTCTCCATAGTGGCTGTATTGGTTTGCATTCCCACCAACAGTGTAAGAGGGTTCCCTTTTCTCCACACCCTCTCCAGCATTTATTGCTTATAGGCTTTTGGATAGCAGCCATTCTGACTGGCATGAAATGGTACCTCATTGTGGTTTTGATTTGGATTTCTCTGATAATGAGTGATGTTGAGCATCTTTTCATGTGTTTATTAGTCATCCGTATGTCTTCTTTGGAGAAATGTCTGTTAAGTTCTTTGGCCCAATTTTTGATTGGGTCTTTTATTCACAGATGGAATCCAGAGGATAAAATCCACCAGAGTGGAAGCAGACTACATTGGTGGAGTTCATCTTGCTTGGCTTCTCTGATCTTTCTGACCTTCAAGGATTTCTTTTTGGGATGCTTTTAATCATGTATAGGATTATTCTGATGGGAAATAGTCTCATTATTATAATAACCAAGATGGATCCTTCCCTCCAGACTCCCATGTATTTTTTCCTAGGGAATTTTTCTTCCTTAGAAATATGTTATGTATCAGTCACTGTCCCCAGGTTATTAACAGATCTCAGTAGAGAATCTAGAAATATATCCTTTCTATCCTGTGCTTCTCAAATGTATTTCTTTCTGGTGTTTGGGGTCACTGAGTGCCTTCTTCTGACTTCCATGACTTGTGACAGGTATGTCGTCATTTGCAACCGACTGCTGCATTCTCTCCTCATGAACAGTAGGCTGTGTGTCCAGCTGGCTGCTGGCAGTTGGGTCAGTGGAATTACTGCATGCATAGGATTTACTTACCAGATCTCTCTAACCCTCTGTGACTCTAACCAGTTGAATCACTTCTTCTGTGATGTATATCCAGTGTTTAACCTTGCCTGTGGGGACATTTTTATGATTGAGATATTAGTTTATGTGATTGCTGTTCTAGTTGTCACTATTCCTTTTATGTTGATTCTTGGATTTTATATGAGAATAGTTGAGACCATCTTGAAGCTGCCTTCAGCACTGGGCAAGCCAAGGCATTCTCCACCTGCTCTTCCCATCTCGTGGTTGTGGCTTTATTCTTTGGATCAGGACTCATTACATGTTTAAGACGAAAGTCCAGTCATTTGATAGGAAGGGACAAATTTCTCTCTCTTTTTTACACCACTGCCACACCAATGTTTAACCCTACAGTATATTGTCTGAGAAACAAAGATTGTACGGTGGCTTTGAGAAAATTCCTACTAAAATTGGACTGTGATTTAAAAATATTAATTCATAAAATTTGTTTCTTATTCATTATAGTCTCCACTCAATTTCTGTTATTTTCCCATTAGCTGTGACTTCATATTATAGGTAAATGATCTGTTATTTTTATATCACATAAACTCTGAAGTCATTTTAAATAAAAAAAAAATAATCTCAACCTCTATTCAGGGTATTGCAATGTTTGATATAACACATAGCATTCATTAATGGGTCTTGTGAACTGTTGTTGCTTTTTAATTTTGCAGAATATTGCCTATGTTTTCTCTTTCCAATGAGATTATTCAACTTTCTTTCTCTAGTCCCAATGTATAGCCTGAAAACTAATAGGCATCAAATTAGCTTTATCAGATGAAAAGACTAAAAGCATGATGTAGCAGGCCTGGTATTGATAGTTCCACTAAAAGATGAGTGTTTGAGAAAAAATTATATTTGAGGCATCATATTCAAGACACAAAATGTTAACTCATTGGCAGTTGTACCTCTGCTGACTGTAGAGAACAATGGGAAGAAGCAGAGATCATTTGTTGCATTTAATTTGAGAAAGGCTTTCCAAATTTTCCATATATGTTGGTAGGGCATCTTCAGATACTGGTTTCTGGACTTAGTTTTCATGTCAGAACATACTACCTGCATGAGAAGAATACAGTTTTTAGAAGAACCATTATTCTGATTGATAAAGGGTGGCAAAGAGAGATTTTCCAGCCATGACTGACTCGCCAACTTCCTGGATACAAGATCACTCCTGCAGAGATTTCCTTCAACATAGCATGCAAAGAAAGCCTTCCCAAATTTAATTCTCTGGTTTTGAACACTTATTCAGGCTCAAAAATCTTATTTTTAACTGGGTGATTTGCTCTGAATATGCCTTTTAACATTCTGTCTATTACTATTTGCTTTGAGACATCCTTATTTTCCTCACTGAGATGGTGATTGAAGCCATGAAATTAAAAGATGCTTGCTCCTTGGAAAGAAAGCTATGGTAATCCTAGACAAAGTATTAAAAAGCAAAGACATCACTCTGCTGATAAAGGTCCACATAGTCAAAGTTATGGTTTTTCCAGTAATCATGTATGGATGGGAGAGTTGGACCATAAAGAAGGCTAGGTGCTGAAGAACTGATGCCTTTTAATTGGGGTACTCAAGAAGACTCTTGGCAGTCCTTTGGCATGCAAAGAGAGCAAACCAGTTAATTCTAAAGGAAGTGAATGTTGAATATTCATTGAAAGAACTGATGATGAAGCTGAAGCCACAATACTTTGGCCACCTGATGGGAAGAGACAACTCATTGGAAAAGACGCTGATGATGCGAGTGATTGAGTTTAGGAGGAGAAGGGGGCAAGAGAGGATGAGATGGTTGGGTGGCATCACGGACTCAACAGACTTGAGTTTAAACAAACTCTGGGATATGGTAAAGGATGGGGAAGCCCGGCATGCTGCAGTTCATGAGCCACAGAGTCAGACACAGCTGAGTGACTGAACAGCAGCATAGGATATTAAATAGAGCTCCTTGTGTGTATATATACGCATGCACGTGCGGGCACACACTCACACACACACTATGACCTTGCTGGTCATCTATTTTGTAAATAACAGTTTGTATCTGCTAATCCCAAACTCCAAACTTGTCCCCCCTACCCTTTTTTTCCTTTGGTAACTATAAATTTGTTTTCTATGTTTGTGAGTCTCTTTGTTTTGTAAATAAGTTCATTTGTATCATTTTTTAGATTCCACATATAAATGATATCATACCATATTTGGATATTTGCCTTTCTCTTTCTGACTTGCTTCATTTATGAACATAAGGGAGCATATATCTTTTCGAATTATAGTTTTATTCAGATAGATACCCAGGATTGTGATCGCTTGATCATTTGGTAATTCTATTTTTTATTTTTAAGGAACTTCAATAAGATTTCCAAAGTGGGTGCACCAGTTTGCATTCCTACCAACAATGTACTAGGATTCCCTATTCTCCATCAGCTCTTTAGCATCTATTATTTGTAGATTTGTTTGTTTGTTTTTTAATGGTGGGTATTTTGGCTGGTGTGAGGTGACACCTCATTGTAGTTTTGATTTACCTTTCACTAACAACTCTTGCTGTTGAGCATCTTTTCACGTGCCTGTTGGTCATCTGTATGTTTTCTTTGTAGAAATGTCTAATCAGGTCCTGTCAATTTTTTCTTGGACTGTTTTCTATTTTGCTGTGTTGTTGTTATTGAGTTACATGGGCTGTTCGTATATTTTGGAAATTAAGCCCTTGTCATTTGCATGGTTTGCAAAAGTTTTTACACAGTCCTAAGTTTTCTTTGCATTTTGCTTATGGTTCCGTATGCTGGCAAAGGCTTATATGTTTCACTAGATCCTATTTATTTATCTCAATTTTTATTTCTACTACCTTGGAGTTTGAACTAAGAATATGTTGCCATGATTTATTTATTTCTCTCTGCAAACAGACTGTCTTCATATGGACACCTAGTGTGATTCATTTCTCTTTGTGATTTGTGTGTTTTGTATGGAATATTTGTAGTTTAAATTCTTTGTAAGATCAGAATCACAGACAATTTCAAAAAACAAATGTAATTACAGAATTTTTAAAGTATGTTTTTTTTAATATATTGTCTTATTTAATCAGAGTATTTAAAAGAGTTTTTAAAAAGGGTTGAAGTGAGTGTCGTTTTCTTATTTATTTCACTCAATTACTGAGTTGGAATAAAGGCTAAACTCACTGAGACAAGGGGAGGGGTGAACACACACATGAACACACATAAACTCAAACAGAAAAGGAAAAATAATAACTTGGCAGTGGGCTCTGCACCCTTTTGGAATATGCTAAAGCTACAAGGAAGCAATTAAACAGCCAATTAAAGTTAATATCTTATAAACATTGGGGAAACATTAAGGTAACAAAGAGATCAATAATCACATGAGGATGCAGGATCCACATCCCGTTTGACTGCATCTAACTGCATGTGATCTTATTTTAACTACCTCTGAGATTAGAGTTTATGCCTTTAGAGGACTGATGCCACAATCAAGACCTGTAATCCCATCCTCATGGTTACCCAGTCCTCTTCACGGAAGACAAAATAGAAGGCAGCAATGTGTATATGCTGAGTGTCTCAGATTTTTACGAAGAGGTAATTCCGAATTTCTCTGCTTTTCATTTCATTTAGAAAATGAAAATCTTCATTTCACTTTTGTGCCTCAACTGAGTTATTTGGCTTTCTAATAAAAAAAGAAAACAATAAACTAGACAAGTGAGTAACGGGAAGGATACTGCTAAGCACTTGGCACTGCCACTGACTGATGGGGACAGGTACAGTGTGTGCTAATAGTAACCCATGGCATTAATTTGATAGTGTGCTTTGTAATGAAAGACTTTGGCTTAATTTAAAACATGACAAAATCATGTTTATGAGTATGGTAAATGTCAAAATGGTGATTATTTGAAATGGACTTATTTTACTGCTTGGGGAATAGAGAAGTGATTTTCAAGTGTTGTTGCACAAATTTTTTTAAATTTATTCATTTTAATTGGAGGCTAATTACTTTCATAGATTTTAGAGTTGCAGAATATATAGAGTGGTCCTGAGGAGAAAAAATTGCATTGATTTAAACTCACATACCTGTTCAGACCATGGGAGAGACTTCAGCTAGAATAGTTTGGTACTTTGCATTTTGGTTGTAGGCTAGAAGAGAAAGTATAGAATATATATATTGCATTTGCAGAAACTGAAGTGAAATATGTGTACTTAGTGCAATAATTTGAGAATCCTTCAACCCAGGTGTATTTTAACATGGAGAATTGTTTAATAAATTCCAATGCTTGTTCTTAGAGAAGAAAATGGCAACCCACTCCAGTATTCTTGCTTGCGAAAACACCATGGACAGAGGAGCCTGTTGGGCTGCAGTTCAAGGGATCACAAAGAGTCAGACATGACTGAGCGACTAAGAACAATGCTTATTCACTTTTTCACTAATTTTCTTCTTGCTTCACTTTTTCTATATATTATGCTCTGTTATCCTAGATTTTTTTTTTCATGTGTGACTAATTTTATTAGGCCTACTACTACCTGTAACTTTTTGAGAGGAAAATATTTAGAGTGAATTCAAGTTTAAGCATAAAATTTCTGTAATAAATGGCCAGAAAAAATTATACTTTGCTCACTGAGTTCATCCTGTTGGGTTTGGCAGATTCATTGGATTTACAGATTACCCTATTTTGCCTTTTTTCTGTGATTTATACACTTACAGTTGTGGGGAATGTTGGAATGATTCTCTTAATCAGAGCTGATTCCCGACTTCATACACCCATGTACTTCTTCCTGGCTAACTTGTCCTTTGTGGATGTTTGCTATTCATCCACCATCACCCCAAAGATGCTAGTAGATTTTTTATCAGAGAAGAAGACCATCTCCTTTGCTGGCTGCTTTCTGCAGATGTATTTCTTTATAGCCTTGGCCACAACCGAATGCATCCTTTTTGGGTTATTGGCCTATGACCGCTATGTGGCCATATGCAACCCTCTCCTTTACTCCTTGATCATGTCCAGGACTGTCTGCCTGAAAATGGCCGCAGGGGCTTTTGCAGCGGGCCTGGTGAACTCCATGGTTCTCACAAGTTGTATAAGCAACTTTCCTTTCTGCAGTTCCAACGTCATTCATCACTTCTTCTGTGACAGCCCCCCACTTTTTAAGCTCTCATGTTCTGACACACGCCTGTATGAAAGTATCTTGTCCATATTCGCTGGTGTGAGTATCGTTGGAAGTCTGCTGGTGACCCTCACCTCCTACTGCTGCATTCTCTTCTCCATCTTCCGTGTGCATGCAGGGGCGGGGAGGCGCAAAGCGTTCTCCACGTGTGCGTCTCACCTGACAGCCGTCATCCTCTTCTATTCCACCTCCATCTACACTTATCTGAGACCTACTTCCAGCTACTCCCTGACTCAGGACAAACTAGCTTCCGTGTTCTACACTGTGGTGATCCCCATGTTGAATCCTCTGATCTACAGTCTCCGGAACAGCGAAGTGAAGAAGGCTTTATGGGATGTAATTACTAGGAAGAGGATTCCTTCATTGCTGTGATTGATTAATTTTCTGAACTAATTGGAGTATATAGTTTAACTTTCAGAAACTGGATCAAGCTTATCTTCATTACAACCTAATCTGTATAACCATGTTCTGGTAATGTTCATGGACACGAGTCCTGTTAGATATAACTTATCAATTTAGGTAAGATCATGAAACTTTTTTTCTAATCAATGTATGCTTTCCTATAGGTTTCTAAAATGTGATTTATTCATAGAGCTGTCTTTGTTATAGAAATAAAGGGTAAAGTATATGGAGATAACTTTTGCAATGTCACATGAATCTAGTTGTGTATTATATTTGTAATTGTCAGCTTTTTTACTGTATTTTTTCAACATTTATGATTTGTAAAGGGTTGTATATATCACATGTGCAAAACTGCTTTCAATGTAGATTTCCACTTTATTGAATTAGGGCTATAATGCTTAAATTTTTAATTAGTAATATCCTTTAACTGCTATAGTAAACTTGTGGACTTTCATTTCCTTTATCCCCCAAAACATATACTTATTCATTAAAGAATATATAGGAATTTGTTTAAATGTATTTTGTTTAGAAAACTGCTGTCTGGTTAGAAGGCACCAATTGCAACAGCTTTTCTTCTCTTCCCATCTTTTCTTCTCAAAAATTTTCTGTTCTCTCACATTTTCTCTTCCAGACTGATCCACATATTATACACAAAGCCACATGCACACGCAGTCAGCTATAGCAGAGTTTAATCAACGTATAGTTCAAAGTAGGTAGATCGATCTTTGAAAGATAAAACAGACCCATATCCTTTAAAAGAGTCTCATGGATGTCCTGATAATGGAAGTGTTCTCCCAGTCATCAATTACATCCATTAAAGTTAATCCGTATATTATATTAAAGGTAAGCAATAATATATAGGTGGAATGGAGTGGCATAGTAGAATTCTAGGGGAAATTGAGTGGGATTCAGGGCTTGCTAAGATGCTAACCACACTGAGAGCTTTTGGAGGTATATTCCCCGTGGCTCTTTCCTTGTCCTTGCTGCTGAAATTGCTCCTGATAGAAGCTGCAATATTCAAGTCGTCTGGGATATAACAAAGCAGATCTCATGACCTGTCACACCATCCAGTGCCCTCTGCTGTTCACATATTCCAGCTGGGTCTGATGAATATTCATGTAGGCATGTAGTTAGAAGTTAGTGTCTCCTTCTAATTATTTCACTTAAAAACAGAGCCTCCATTTGGCTCAGTTGGTAAAGAATTTTCCTGAAATGCAGGAGACCTGGGTTCGATCCCTGGGTTGGGAAGATCCCTGGAGAAGGAAATGGCAACCTATTTCAGTGTTCTTGCCTGGAGAATTCCATGGACAAAGGAGTTCAGCAGGCTACAGGCCAAGAAGTCCCAAAGAGTCAGACACAATTGAGTGACTAACACACTCACTTTCAAGAACAGAGCTAGACTGAAGGTTAACTCCAGCCAGACAAGTGTAGGGGTACGCACACACACAAAAAGGGAAGGATCATAATTTGGTAGAGGATTATGTAACCATTGGAATCAGCTAAAACTTCAAAGAAAGAGAAACTTAAATAGATCTTTTTTTAATTTGGCAAATAGCTTTGAAATAACAGAGCAATCAGAGTTCCATATAGTGTTTAATCACATCTACTTGCACGTGATCATATTTAAATACTTCTGAGACTGCGGTTGTTGCCTATAGAGGGTTCATGACACAATCAAAACCTATAATCCAGTCCCCATGGTTACCCAACCCTCTTTAAGTAAAGCAAAATAAAAGGATACCAATATGCATATACTCAGAATGTGTCTCAAATTTTTACAAAGTGTTAATCCAAAATTTCACTGCTTTACATTTCACTTAAAACATGAAAATTGCATTCTTTATTTTTTTTGTGTGCCTCATCTATGTTATTAAGGGTTCTAGTAAAAACAGAAATAATAGACTAGACAAGTTAGTACTGAGAAAAATGCTGTCAAGTACTTGGTGCAGTCTCTGTCATCCCCCGCCATAAAGAGGTAGAGTGTGTGCTTCCACACGGCATTAATTTGATAGTGTGCTTTGAGAGGTGAACAGTTATTTGTGTACCTTAATACACTGCAGTTCATCATTAAGAATATGATAGATGTCAAAATATCAGTTATCAAACTGGGCTATTATTCTTGCTGCCCGGAGAACACACAAGTGGTTTCCAAGTGACCATGCATAAATTTTGGATTTGAAGAATATAGAGAGCAGACTTGAGGAGAAAAAAAATAATAAGTTCAGTTAAATTCAAATACCTGCTCAAAGAATGGGAAAAAACTTCAACAAGAATGGTTCTGTTCTTTGCATTTGGATATGGACTAGAGGGGAAAAAATAGATCATAGATGCTGCATTCGAAAAAGAACCTTAGGTGATGGATGTGTTTTTAGAGGAGTCATTTGTGAATCCCTCAGTCCAGAATTAATAGAGCCAACTACTTAATAAAATCCAATGCGAATCCGTTTACTAATTCTCCTCTGACTCTGTTTACCATTCTCTGTTGTCCTAAGTTTATTTTCCATATATATTTTACTTTATCATTATTTCTATTTCTGTAAATTGTGCAACTGGAAATATGCATGCCCAGTTTAAGTTTAAGCATACTGTATCTGTAATCAATGGGCAGAAAAAGTTGCACTTCATTCACAGAGTTCATCCTGTTGGGATTAGCAGATACATTGGAGCTACAGGTTATCCGCTTTTGCCTTTTCCTGGTGATTTACATGCTTACAGTTGTAGGAAATGTTGGGATGATCCTCTTAATCAGGACTGATTCCAAACTTCACACACCCATGCATTTCTTCCTGGCTAACCTGTCCTCTGAAGATGTTTGTTATTCCTCCACCATCACTCCAAAGATGCTGGTAGATTTATTATCTGGGAAGAAGACAATCTCTTTTGTTGGCTGCTTTTTGCAGATGTCCTTCTTTATAGCCTTTGCCACACCGAATGCATCCTTTTTGGGTTAATGGCCTATGACTGCTATGTGGCCATATGCAACCCTCTCCTTTACTCCTTGATCATGTCCAGGACGGTCTGCATAGAAATGGCCGCAGGGGCTTTTGCAGCGGGCCTGGTGAACTCCATGGTAAACACCAGCTATGTAAGCAGCTTGCCATTCTGCAGTTCCAACGCCATCCATCACTTCTTCTGTGACAGCCCCCCACTTTTTAAGCTCTCCTTTCTGACACAGGCCTGCATGAAAGCATCTTTTCCACGTTTCCTGGTGTGAATATGGTCGGAACTCTGCTGGTGACCCTCACCTCCTACTCCTACATTCTCTCTCATAAAGTTGTCATGGGCCTCAACCAGCTGTGGTCCATGTTGTTCATCTCGGTCGATAGATATTCATGTAGGCCTGAGGTTAGTACTTATTTTCTCCTTCTGATTAATTTAACTCAAGAACAAATGTGGAATAAAAGTTAAAATTACTTTTCTAAGGGGAGGGATACACACAAACTTCACACAGGGAAGGCCAGTAGTGTGGATGTAGATTATATACCCATTTGGACTAAACTGCTAACACTACAAAGAAAGAAGTAGTTAAATAACCATTTTTTAAATAAAGCAAAAACTTAAAACAATCAGAAATCAGGAACCATATTATAATGAAGATCGCACTAGTGTTTGATTTCATCACTCTGGGTGTGATCACATTTTAATTACTTTTGAGACTGTAGTTTCTGCCTTTAGAGGATTGATTTCACAATCAAAATCTATAAGCCAGTCCCCAGGTGTACCCAACCCTTTTTATGAAAAACAAAATAAAGAGGCAGCAATGTGTATATACTTAGAAGTTGTCTCAAATTTTTACAAAGAGCTAATTCAAATTTTCACTGATTTTCATTTCATTTAAAACATGAAAACTGTCTTCTTTTAATTTTTGTGCCTGAACTGATTTATTAGAGATTTTGACAAAAAAGAAAATACTTGACTAAGTAAGTTAGTACTGGGAAGAATGCACTAAGAACTTGGTGCTGTCATTCACTGCCATGGACAGGTACAGTGTCGTTACGATATGTCATTCATTTGACAGTGTGGTTTGTGATGAGAATGGTTGTTGCTTTACCACAAAATCATCCTTAACAATATGCTGTGCTGTGCTTAGTCACCCAGTCGTGTCTGACTCTTTGAGACTCCATGGACTGTAGCCCACCAGGCTCCTCTGTCCATGGAATCCTCCAGGCAAGCATACTGGAGCGGGTTGCCTTGCCCTCCTCCTCTTAATAATACAACATATGCCCAAATTTTGGTTATTTGAAATGGGCTTCTTTTGCTGCTTGGAGAACACAAAAGCAATTTCCAGGTGGTGATGCATGAATCAATGGGTTGAAGAACATACAGAGCGATCTTGAGGAGACGAAAAAAAATGTATTTGAGTCAAAGTTCAGTGTCTGTTCAGAAGATATGGGAGAGACTTCAGCAAGGACATATCTTTAATCTATATTTTGTATGTGGGCTAGAAGAGAAAGAATACAACATAGATACTGGATTTGCAAAAAAAAAAAAATTAATCTGAAATGAATTATCTGGATCTTGACCAGTCACTTTTTAATCCCTCAACCCGAATGTGATACAATTGCTTAATAAATTCCAACGGGCATTCATTTTTTCTACTAACTTAACTATTATGTTAATTTCAGTATTCACTAGGCTCTATGATCCTAGGGGTTAGGTTTTCTACATGCCAACCACTGAAACTCATTTGTATTTGTACTATTTCCTGTAAACTTTGGGCCTAATGTAAATTTAAGCATACTATACCTGTGACAAATGGCCAGAAAAAATTATACTCTGCTGACTGAGTTCATCCTCTTGGGATTAGCAGACACACAGGAGCAACAGGTCGTCCTCTTTTTCTTTTTTTATGTGATTTACACAGTGACAGTTGTGGGAAATGTTGGGATGATCCTCTTAATCAGAGCTGACTCCCGACTTCACACACCCATGTATTTCTTCCTGGCTAACCTGTCCTTTGTGGATGTTTGTTATTCATCCACCATCACTCCAAAGATGCTGGTAGATCTATTATCAGAGAAGAAGTCCATCTCCTTTGTTGGCTGCTTCATGCAGATGTATTTCTTTATAGCCTTGGCCACAACCGAATGCATCCTTTTTGGGTTAATGGCCTGTGACCGCTATGTGGCCATATGCAATCCTCTCCTTTACTCCTTGATCATGTCCAGGACGGTCTGCCTGAAAATGGCCACAGGGGCTTTTGCAGCGGGCCTGGTGAACTCCATGGTTCACACAGGTTATGTGAGCAGCTTGCCATTCTGCAGTTCCAATGTCATCCATCACTTCTTCTGTGACACTCCCCCACTTTTTAAGCTCTCCTGTTCTGACACACGGCTGCAAGAAAGCATCTTGTCCACTTTTGCTGGTGTGAATATGGTTGGGGCTCTGCTGGTGATCCTCACCTCCTACTCCTACATTCTCTTCTCCATCTTCCGTGTGCATGCAGGGGCGGGGAGGCGCAAAGCGTTCTCCACGTGTGCGTCTCACCTGACAGCCGTCATCCTCTTCTATTCCACCTCCATCTACACTTATCTGAGACCTACGTCCAGCTACTCTTTGACTCAGGAGAAAGTGGCTTCTCTGTTTTACACAGTGGTGATCCCCATGTTGAATCCTCTGATCTACAGCCTCCGGAATAAGGAAGTAAAGAAGGCTTTATGGAATATGATTACTAGGAAAAGGGTCCCTTCATTTCTGGGGTTGTTTGGTAAATTTTCTGCATTAAATAGAGTACACTGAAATTTGATAAGCTTGATGTAAGTTAGTGTCTCATTAGAATATTGTCTAATTAATTAAGTACATTCATATTCACATACATGTATCCAATTAGATATAAGCAAAGTTGCTGAAGTTATATATAAAACTATGGAAGTGTCATCTAATCATTTTATATTTCCTTTGGGTTCTCAGAAATAGGGAAAACTTGTAAAGAAATTTGGGTTATGAAAATAAGCAATTCAGTGTTTAGAGTCAGAAGTGACAATATCACATGAAACTAGCCATGTAGAGTATTTGCAGTTGTCAATTTATTTTTTCCTGATGCATATTTTTTCACGATTTATAGTTTGTAATGAGTGTTATATACAATATATATCAAACTTTTTAAACTTTAAAATAGATTCCCGTTTTATTTATGGAATTATTTCCTGCAGAGGTGCGTAAGTCTAAATTCAGGAATATCGTTTTAATAGCAACAGTAAACATGGCAACTGTCATTTCCTTTATCCCTGGAAAAACGCACATATCTGGTAAAGAAAAAAATATGAATTGGTATAAAAGAGTGCTGTTTACAAAACTGCTGTCTGATCTGAATGCACACATTTATGGTAGCTTTTCTTCTATTCTTTGTTTTCTTCTCACAAGTTCCCTAGCCTCCTCTCACTTACTCTGTTCCAGATGCTATTACTACAGAAACACAAAGACACATGCACACATACTCAGCTAATCACGTTTCAAAGGAACATAAACAGTAAAATGTCAAGAAGGTAAAATGCAAAGGGCTAAGTGTAGAAGAATAAAGATGCCAATATAAAGTAGCTGATTTGATGTGAAAACATGTAAGCTGTATTGGTTAACGTGCACATAACTTACTGCAAATACGTAGTAGGATTGGTGAGGTTAGGGGCTTAGTTGCATCCAATTCCTTGACACCCCACACTCTAGCCCACCAGGCTCCGCTATCCGAAGGATTCTTCAGGCAAGAATACTGGAATAGGTTGCAAATATATAACTTATTGCAATTAGATAGCTCTATTACCAATCTGTAGCCTTATAGAAATAATTCTGAAACAAATAGTTTTATGAAACTATATGGGATGTATGTCAAATGGAAAGTGCGACACCAGAAAACAGAAATGTGGTCATTTTTTGCTAAACTGAGATATAATTTACTGCCTTGGACTGGAAATTGATGTGTACTTATATTAGCGTTCTGTTTAAACTTTGTGATACTAACCCTTCTGTAGACACACTGCTATGTCAAAAACTCTAAATTTGCGAATTGGGCTCAAAGCATTAAATCTCCTGAAATTGTATTATTATGTTTCCCTTTGTTATAAAACAAATAAGATAAAAAATATAATTTATTAGTCATGGTTGCTTTTGTGTGTGTCAGTCATTAACTCATGGGTGAAGGAAAACAAAGATGAAAAATGCATACATACTTTTTATACATCTGTTTGATTGTCCTCTATCTCCCTGATGTCGGACTTTAAACTTTCTCCAGTCAATACTGAGGAAGATATGGAAAACAATTCCCAGTCTAAAAAAAAATACAACTACAGACAAAGAGAGATAAATATTTTCTCTTGGTTCTTATTTGAACAGCTGCAATAAATAGTCTGGTTGAACCATCTTTGTATAACAGGCACTGTGGACTCAATCACCTGTGGCCAGGTGAGTGCATTCACATGTTAGTGCAATGGCTATGTGGAATGTGGGAGATGAGTGTGAAGACTGTTCTTAGATAACTTGTGCGGAGGGAGAGCAGGAGAAAAGCAGTGCATCTGTGCTAACCTGGTTAAACTCTGATAAAGTAGGAAACCCCTGCATTTCTAAGATCTGAGTGCTCTACAGCAGAATACTTGCAAAGAGTTGGATGCTGCTGAGTGACAAACACATACCCATCCCAATTCAGGGGAAGCTTCACTGTAATCAGTCAGTCAGGGGCAGATGGGTTTGATATTTCCCACTGGTGACTTCCTTGGCTTCTGGCGTCATTTCGTGATTTGCAGCCAAAATAGGGAGAAGTGGAATTCTAGGAGATGTCCTCTTGTTACCGAGCCCAAGTTCGCTCTGCTCTCCACACGACAGGCCAATGAATGAATCTGAGAGATAGGTGTTGAGGCAAGGAAAATGACTTTATTCAGAAAGCAGCTGACCCTGAATAGTCACTGGAAGGACTGATGCTGAAGCTGAAGCTCTGATACTCAGCCTGATGTGAAGAGCTGACTCATTGTAAAAGACCTTGATGCTGGGAAAGACCGAGGGCAGGAAGAGGAGGGGTGACAGAGGATGGGATGGACGGCATCATCAGTTGTCATGAGTAAACTCGGGGCAACAGTGAAGGGCAGGGACGCCTGATGTGCTGCAGTCCCTGGGGTCGCAAAGAGTCAGACATGACTGTGTCTGAACAATGATTGTCACGTATGGTTGATCGTTTTCTCGAGGCCAGTTGTTTCCACGCCATTTTCTTCAGCCGTTTATTTTGGTCCCCTGGTCCTGGTCCAAATGCTCCTCCTCTGATAATTCTCGCTTTGCTGGCTTTATGGCCTTGTGCTTCTGTGGTCAAGTCAGGAGGAAGGAGCAGGAAAGTTGCAGGAAGGGGAACCCCTTCCAGAGCTCAAAAGGGGACTCTCGTCTAACACTCAGAAATGAATTGTCCGAGGAGACACACTTGCTGACAAAGTAAGAGGCTTTATTGGGAAGGAACGTCCAGGCAGAGGCCAGGATGGTGAGGGAACCCAGGAGGACTGCTCTGCCTCGTGACTCACAGTCTAGGGATTTATGTTGATGGAATTGATTTCCAGGTTGTGCTTGGCTGGTCATTCTGACTCAGGATCCTTCCTGGTGGTGCACGCATTGCTCAGCAAAGGTGGATGTCAACGAGAAGGCTTCTGGAACGTGGTAGAACACATGGAGTCTCCATTTGACTTTTCTCAGACTGTGGAAAATCTGACTTTTCCCAGATTGCTGATGGTGTCTTGTTAGCTCCTTACCAGGACTTCCTGTGGTAAAGTAATTCATGTGAATATGTACTAAGATTTCTAGCCAGGGTGGGGAGTTTCAGTCAGTGTGTTTCCCCAACAGAAGCAATGAGAATGCCATGTATGTGAATCAGCAACAAAAATGCATATTAACAAAGAATGCAGATTTTAGTTCTCAGCAATGACAGGAATGTAGCCCACCAGACTCCTCAGTACATGGGATTTTCCAGGCAAGAGTACTGGAGTGGGTTGCCATTTCCTCCTCCTGGGGATCTTCCAGACCCAGGGATCGAACCCAGTTCCCCCACATTGTAGGCAGATGTTTTACCATCTGAATCACCAGGGAAGCGAGGTATAAGAAAAATGTATATATGTTAGATATTAAAGAGGTCATCATGCAAGTATGTTCAGCATGGGGATGTGTGTAGGGGGCCTGAATTGTTTCAGTAGCATTGGATTCTTTGCGACCCTGTGGGTTATAGTTGGCCAGGCTCTTACATCAGAGATTTCCCAGGCAAGAAAGCTGGAGTGGGTTTCCATGCCCTCCTCCAGGGGATCTTCCCAACCCAGGGATTGAACCCTGTGTCTCTTATGTCTCCTGCACTGGCAGGTGGCATCTTTAGCACCAGCGCCACTTAGAGTATGTTCTGAAGTGAAGTCACTCAGTCGTATCTGACTCTGTGACCCCATGGACTGAACCCTACAAGGCTCCTCTGTCCATGGAATTTTCCAGGCACGAGTACTGGAGTGGGTTGACATTTCCTTCTCCAGGGGATCTTCCCGACCCAGGGATCAAACCCGCATTGCAGGCAGACGCTTTACCGTCTGAGCTACCAGAGAGTATGTTCTGAGTATAAAGCAAATCTGTCAAAATCGGAAGCAAAGACAGCTCTCAAAGAACAGGTTTGAAATAGGAAAGCGTTTTTTAAGCAGCAGTAAAATGGGAACAATATATCAGACATTTGCGTGTACTATGTGTAGTCTATCTCGTTTCCCTGCTTCACCCATAAAGTTCCATAAACAGATACAGCTTTTGTTGGTAATAAGAAATTTTCCAGCTTCAGCAAGGGGATTTTGGTAAGAATTCCCCCCAGCGATGAGTGGTGTGTGTGTGTACGCGGGGCGAGGGGCGGGATAGAAGACGCGTCTTCTTTTCTGGCTACAGGGAGCTCGTGTCAGAGCCTGGTCAGGACCTTCAGTTCTCACTGCGTGCACACCGGGCGTTTAGGGATCCTTTCCCAGGAATAACGCGGTTTGAGTCCCAGGGTTCCTGGTCCAAATTCTGTGAGTGACACAGTCGTGAGGTTCCCGCTGGCACACGCTGCGTGGTAAGCGCCCGCCCTAAGGCCTGTGGGGATGGTAGGGCACATGATTTAGAGTCAGAAAACAGTCTCTATTCTTTTGCTGCTGCTGCTGAGTCGCCTTAGTCTGTCCAACCCTGTGCGACCCCATAGACGGCAGCCCACCCGGCTCCCCCGTCCCTGGGATTCTCCAGGCAAGAACGCTGGAGGGGGCTGCCCTTTCCTTCTCCCATGCACGAAAGTGAAAAGTGAGAGTGAAGTCGCTCAGCCGTGTCAACTCTTACATTCCTTTAGAGTCTAATCCTACATTTTTGGCAGTGAAAGTGGGATCCAGCCGGTAGAGGCCAGTGTTAGGGACTATTTGAAATTACCCAACTTCCCCTAACAGAAGTGTGGTAAAATAACTGCAAGGGAGTCAAACCTCCAGACTAAGGAAAATCGCTGAGGCTCAAAATTTGAAGAAGTAGTCTCCTAATACAGTATAGATGAGCAGAACCTCGGGCCTGGAAAATGGCTCTGTTACAGGAACAATAGCAAAACTTAGTCTGTAAATATTAGATTCATGCTTAAAGTGCTTCTCTCCACAAAATACATGCATGTGGGTTGACAAAGAGAAATGTAAACTACTAAATGTTTCAATAAGAAAGAGGAGTTTTTAATTAAGAAAATGTTATAAGTAATGGTTGTTCTTGGGACTTCCCTGGCAGTCCAGTGATTAAGACTTCACCTTCAAGTGCAGGGGACATGGGTTCAATTCCTGGTCAAAAAACCAAAAAACATGAAACAGAAGCAATTTTGAAACACATTTAATAAAGACTTTAAAAATGATGCACATTAAAAAAAAAAACTTCAAATGATATAGTTGTTCTTAATCTTTGTTTATAGATGTCATTAATGAGCTGTATGTGTCTATTCAGGGATTCCCAGGGTGCTTGAGAGATAATCATACTTTGAATAAAATAATCTTAGTTTCGCTTAAAGGTGAGAGAGTAATTGAGTGTGTTCCGATGATAATAACGCTTGGTTTTCGAAAAAAGCCTATTCAGAGGAATTATAGAGAATAAAATAACACAGATAAGAAACCAGTTGATAAAGAATTTGAACATTTTCCTGCAGGTACTGTTGGACCATTCAAAGTGTTTCTTCTTCTAGGACATCTTTGTCCTCTGACTGCATTTAGGAAATGGAGAAGGCATGACATTATATTCTGTGGGAGACCTGAAGGAAACTCTGGTCTATCAGGGAAGAATTGTTTGCAAAAACACACCAACTTAATTACCAATAGGAGCATTTAACTAGCAATTTGCATTTAACTAGCAATTTAGATGTATAGAGGGAAAAGAAATATTCCCTTGAGGAAGAAGTGAGGCTTTCCTCTATAAAAAGCCTTGCTTTATAAAAGCAAGTTAAGTTCTTGTTTAAAAATCTTATAGATCTTAAACAATGTAACATTTTAAAATATATTTAAAAATTCATCAACAGGAATAAAGTAGCCAGAAAAATTTGAAAAAGGTGAATATAAACTATTCTGTACTAATATTCTATTTTAATTCAACATTGTTTCTAAATTTCAAGATCAAGATTTAATAAATAATATCAAACAAATATGGGCTTTCCCTTGTGGCTCAGATAAAGTAAAGAATCTGTCTGCAATGCAGGAGACCCAGATTTGATCCCTGGATTGAGAAGATCCCCTGGAAAAGAAAATGACTACCCACTCCAGCATTCTTCCCTCGAAAATTTCAGAGTAGGTAGGCTATTCTCCATTGTGTCACAAAGAGTCTGACATGACTGAACGACTAGCACACATGTCAAACAACTAAAATCATGAGTATATATGGGTTGAACACCTATTTATTCTTTAAGATAGCCTTATTTAAGTTAGATTTCTTGCTTCCTGCATTAAAAAGTTAAATAATGTGCTTGAAGCATTTGAAATATATGTTTCTAATGTGTCTATTGTTAACATAATACTAATGTTAATATTATTCATTTCTAGAAATAATCTATTAAGAAAACTGTAATCAAAGAGTGCTATATTGCATTCATTAATCAAACATATTTTGCTAAACTGTCAATAAAGTAAACATTGCCATTACAACTAAAATAATTTTAATGAGAAAAATCAAGTTTTATTAGTGATTTCCTTCCGTAGAGCTTCCTGAGTGGCACCGGTGGTGAAGAATCCGCCTGCCATGCAGGAGACGTAAGAGCCATGGGTTCGACCCCTGGTCAGGAAGAGCCTTTGGATGAGGGTATGGCACCCCACTCCAGTATTCTTGCCTGGAGAATCCCATGAACAGAGGAGCCCGGCAGGCTACAGGGTCGCAAAGAGTTGGACACATCTGAACGTCTGAGCACTTCCCTCTATAGAGGAGTATAGGAAGCATTTTTCACAGCCAAATTATAATTTCCTGAAAAAGAATATTTAACTTAACCTTTTTGGTTGATTTTTATTATTGTTCATGTTAATCAAATCAGACCGAAAACAGGGAAGGAATTGGACACAATATCTGACCACATTTGTGAAACTTTTATATATATTGATATTTCTTTTCCCTAGGAACATTTAATTTTGGCGGAAAAGTATTTAAATGTCCAATGTTACTGCTGCTGTTGCTAAGTTACTTCAGTCGTGTCCGACTCCGTGCGACCCCATACAAGGCAGCCCTCCAGGCTCCTCCGTTCCTGAGATTCTCCAGGCAAGAATAGTGGAGTGGGTTGCTATTTCCTTCTCCAGCAAAATTGCTAGGATTAAAAATAGTTAAATGTCAAAAAGTTGTGTTTCTAAGCAATGAGATGTATTTTAATTCAGTAATTTGTAATTCCAATCCGTGGAACCATATGATCTTGATTTAAAAAGCTTTGTCTCTTACATTCTTAGAGTTTTAACTTTCTCACTCCTTAGAAAATAACCACTTCTAATAATGATTTCTACTTTTAAGTTAATTCAGAGGCATTTATGAAGCAATAAATTAGGGTAGAGCCTTATGCCATATCTTTATAGAATGAGTTATTAGGTATAATGTTAAGGGTAAAAAGGATACATAAATAGTCAATAGAATATTGTGTTAGATGTTTTAGACCAGATAGATGAGGTTGATTGGGGAATAAAAATCATGAAAGTTAGACAATTAATAGTTAGTTAATGGTTTGACTGTAAGCAGTAGATTATCTGCTTTTTCCATTCTCCATTTTGCCATAATTTAAGTTAAAATGATGAGACATATGGATTTTATTAGAATGTAGATGTAACATTATAAATCATTTAAGATTTTTTTTCTGCAGATGAGTTTATACCTCCTGATTTCAAATCAAATCTCCCCAAATCACAGAACACAAGTGTGTCAGAAAGTAACTGAGAACTGGTTAAGACTAAAGCCCATGTCCTAGTCCAATTGTGCAAAAAGAAAATGCAGTCAAGAAATGTAAATTTAGAGAGAGAAGATCATGTGAAAATTACAGAAACAAATCTCACTATCATGATGGAATTTGTCCTCTTGGGTTTCACTGATATTCCCCAATATCAGTGGTTTCTTTTTGGGATATTCTTAGTCATCTATGTGATTATCCTGTTGGGGAATGGCATCATAATTCTAATAACCAGAGTAGATGCCACTCTTCAGACGCCCATGTATTTTTTTCCTCGGCAATTTTTCCTTCCTAGAAATCTGCTATGTATCCGTCACTCTTCCCAGGATGCTCATGGACCTTTGGACCCAGAGAGGAACCATTTCTTTTTTCACTTGCACTACGCAAATGTGCTTCTTCCTTATCCTTGGAGCCACCGAGTGCTTCCTCCTGGCCGTGATGGCCTATGACCGCTGTGTGGCCATCTGTGACCCTCTGCACTATCCCCTGCTCATGCGCCCCCAGGTCTGCGTCGGGCTGGTGGCTGCCTCCTGGATCAGCAGTGCTCCGGTCCAGATAGGACAAACATGCCAGATTTTCTCTCTGCCTTTCTGTGGCTCCAACGCAATTAATCATTTCTTCTGTGACATTCCCCCATTGTTAAAACTGGCTTGTGGAGACATCTTTGTGAATGAGATGGTGGTCTATATATTTGGTATATTGTTTGTCACTGTTCCCTTTTTGCTGATACTTGGATTCTATATCAGAATTATCTCCACCGTCCTAAAGCTGCCAGCAAACACAGGACGGACCAAAGCTTTCTCCACTTCTCTTCCCACATCACCGTTGTACTTTTATTCTATGGATCAGCCACTGTCACCTACTTAAAGCCTAAATCAAATGAGCATGAAGGACTAGACAAACTTTTATCGCTTCTCTACACCATTTTTACTCCAATGTTCAATCCTATCATATATAGTCTGCGGAACAAAGACGTCAGAAAGGCAATGAGAAAATTTCTTACCTAATTATCAGGATTATGAGACATTTGAAATAATACAGAAATTATGCTGCATTTATGTATGTAATTTGCTCACAGACTTAATTGAAATTTACTGCTCTGTATTGTCTTAAATTGTTAAATGCAGCTCATGCTGTAATTTCCTTTTAGTAAAGAGTTATGTCCTCAAGTTTATGGCAATTGTGTTCATTTACTTAGCAATGTTTTACTCTTAAAGATCAGTTTTCTCCTTACTGTAAACTAGTAAGTAGAGATGTCTAAGTAAACCAGAAGGTGTGATATTCAAGATGTGCTATAATTGAAATTATGCCATTTTCCCATTTTTTATGCCCTTCTATACTCTACTTTTATATACTCTATTAAATAAATAAAACACCCTGAGATGCTACAGAATCATTACTAAGTGCTTTCCTCATAGGAAAAAAAAAAAAACCCTGAATATGTAAAGGTATAAGTATGAGAAATACTTATAAAAATAATAATGTGTAGTGTAATGTTTATTGCAGCAGTATTTTTCTAAGCAGGAAAAAAAGGGAAAATGAATGCTCATATTGAGAACAGTTTTAATAAATATTGTGCATAAATATAATAGAAAAATATGGAGTCATTAATAAAACACATTATGTCTATATGGTAAGGGCCACCAATATATCATTTATTCTTATATCCATGTTTTTTTGTCATTTCTTCCTAGACTAACCCTTTGTTTAGCTATGTGATTACCTTTGGCAAGGAAACTTTAGTAAATATGAATAGCACCTTGACATTAGAATTTGTCCTCTCTAACAGTGGAAATCTTTTCATCACTGTGTTAAAAAGCTCAGTCAAGACTCCTGGACAATTAGAGAGCACATAGAAGGAAGCTACAGCTCGTGTATAAGTGACATAAAGATGGAATCAATCCCAACAGACTTGCGATCTGCTACTTTAAGGGCTTTTGAATCAACTACACAAAATTCTTTACATGTTCCTTAAAGTGTATATTATTCATTGATGTTAAAATTTTCTCAATCTCTTTCTATACTAAAATGTGCATTTTAATTATTGTTTTGGAAGACTCATATATGCTAAATTTTCTAAGTACTTTCATGTCTGAAAATGTACTTCACAAAGTTAATACCTTTGGTCTAAAATAAAATATTAAAAAAACAGAGACATTACTTTGCCAACAAAGGTTCGTCTAGTCAAGGCTCTGGTTTTTCCAGTGGTCATGTATGGATGTGAGAATTGGACTGTGAAGAAAGCTGAGTGCCAAAGAATAGATGTTTTGAACTGTGGTGTTGGAGAAGACTCTTGAGAGTCCCTTGGACTGCAAGGAGATCCAACCAGCGCATCCTAAAGGAGATCAGTCCTGGGTGTTCATTGGAAGGACTGATGCTGAAGCTGAAACTCCAGTACTTTGGCCACCTCATGCGAAGAGCTGACTCATTGGAAAAGACCCTGATGCTGGGAGGGATTGGGGGTAGGAGGAGAAGGGGACGACAGAGGATGCGATGGCTGGATGGCAACACCAACTCAATGGGCATGAGTTTGACTAAACTCTGGGAGTTGGTGATGGACAGGGAGGCCTGGTGTGCTTTGATTCATGGGGTCGCAAAGAGTCAGACAAGTCTGAGTGACTGAACTGAATTAAAAATGAAGTCTCTCTGCTGAGTATTGTAGATCATAATTTGAATGACCTTCAGTATTACTACAAAGGAGTAAGGCACACACAGTGTTAGATGCTGGGAGTGAGGATAAAAATTTGCCACCTAATTTTTTTAAGTCTACAGTTCTCAACACAATGGTATGTGCATCTTTACTTTTTAAGGAAAAAAATTACCAAAAAATACCCAAAATGTAAAACTAAACAAATAAACAAAACCCAAACAAACAAGTCAGATTATGTTCATATGTAACACAATGACATTGCATTTAAATGATGTTTTGTGAGTTGTGGGGAATGGTGAAGGGAGGGAGCATGAGAAAATTTCTACATATGATAGACATGTTCTTTATCTTGGTTGAAACAGTGGTTTCACTGGTGTACACATGTGCAAAATATGTCTAATTATAAGCTTTCAACATTCACTGTTTATTACACTTCATGCATTAGAGCTTCCCTGGGAGCTCAGCTGGTAAAAAATCCACCTGCAATACAGAAGACGCCAGTTCGATTTCTGGGTAGGGAAGATCCACTGGAAAAGGGACAGGCTACCCACTTCAGTATTCTTGGGCTTCCCTTGTGGCCCACCTGGTGAAGAATCCCCCTGAAATTGGGAGACCTGAGCTCGATCCCTGGGTTAGGAAGATCCCCTGGAGAAGGGAACAGATACCCACTCCAGGATTCCAGCCTGGAGAATTCCATGGACTCTATGGTTCATAGGGTCCCAAAGAGTTGGACATGACTGAGCGACTTTCACTTTACACATTAGCAAAAATGTTAAAAAGAAATTTTAAAAAGATTTGAATTAAAAGTAGAAAATTTCAGTAAAAGAAAACAAAGCAGAGTTGTTACAATCAGTCTTGATCTATCAACAATGTCAAACAAATATTTAGCCTGTAGTAACATAAACTGTTGGTAATTTCATATCAGAAATAAACAAAAAAATTATGGTAAATACAGAAATAAACATCACATATTATGTTTCTATTTTATTTTCAAAACATATATGTCTTTAAAACAAGCATTTTAATATTATAATTATATAACACTATTTCATGAAAAGTATCATAAGTCTTATGGTAATTTGGTAGGAAATGATCAAGTGTTCAGTTTCTACTAATGTCCAGTAGCAAGTCAAAAGCTCAGTATTAAAAAGAAGAGCACTTTGAAGAGAATGAAAGAGTCTTATTCAAAATTCCTAAAGGCTTGAGCTGTAATTCCCTTTTGGACGACCTGTCAAAGGCTTCCAGCAGCATCCCTATCTGCCATGGACACTTCAAACACCATTGGATCTACTGAAACATATGGACCAAGTGATAGAGCAGCTTAGATAATAGCTCGGACCTGTTGCAGAGCCTTCTGTTGTCCTAGGCTTCAGTCAAAACTAGCAGCTTCTGGGTCACTTGGGAAATGGGCCATAGGAACACACTTGAAAAAGGAATATGTTGCCTCCCAAATCTAAAAAGGCCCAGTATATCTGATCCTACTTTCTTTGCTCTAGGAGACAACAGATGCAGCAATGACTATTCATCTGAGAAGAGCCATCTCAGCATGCTCCACTTGGCCCTGTAGAAATCTCACTGAGTCAGATGACCCTTGAAATTTAACCATGTTCATTTCTTACCCAGGGATAGGAAAGTACTTCACCAACAAGCCAGAGCATTTGCTGCTTCTTGTTCCCTTGGTCTAGTCAGCATCATTCCATCAGTATTAGGGCCAGTGTTATGTTCTTTGGAAGAGAAAGATGATGAAGAGCTCTACAAGCTAAACTATGACAGAGAGATGGAGAGCTTCAGTTCAATTCAGTCTTTCAGTCGTGTCTGACTCTTTGTGGCCCCATGGACTGCAACACACCAGGCCTCCCTGTCTGTCACCAACTCCTGGAGTTTACTCAAGCTCATGCCCATTGAGTCGGTCATGCCATCCAACCATCTCATCTTCTGCTGTCCCCTTCTCCTCCCACCTTCAATCTTTTCCAGCAACAGGGTCGTTAAAAATAAGTCAGTTCTTCACATCAGGTGGCCAAAGTATTGGAGTTTCAGCTTCAGTATCAGTCCTTCCAATGAATATTCAGGGCTGATTTCCTCTAGGATGGACTGGTTGAAACTCCTTGCTGTCCAATGGACTCTAAGAGTCTTCTCCAACACCACAGTTCAAAAGCATCAATTCTTCAGCACTCAGCTTTCTTCACAGTCCAACTCTCACGTCCATACATGACTACTGGAAAAACCATATCTTTGACTAGGTGGACCTTTGTTGGCAAAGTACTGTCTTTGCTTTTCAGCATGCTGTCTAGGTTTGTCATGGTTTTCTTCCAAGGAGCAAGTGTCTTTTAGTTTTATGGCTGCAGTCACCATCTGTAGTGGTTTTGGAGCCCAAAAAATAAAGTGTCCTGTAGTTACAGAAAATTATGATTATTTCCTTTTCCCCAGTGCATTTACTTTCACAAAATATTTCAGTCCCTTCCGGGAGGGTGGGATAAATATAAAAAATAAAAATTGTGGCTATGCAGCAAGTCCTTCTTTAGAGGACCCAGACTCCCCTTCATTGAATGGTTCTTGGGGCTGTAAAGTGGCTCAATTCTGGGAATTAATGAGGAGCCATGACTATCTATTTTAATAATTTTAGTTAGATTTTGGTTCCCTTGAATTAAATCTTTTCTGCTTACAGAGATCAAGTAAGCATTTAATAAGCATCTATTTTACTTCTAAGGAAACCATGATTACCTAGCTAATGCCATAGGTCTATATGAATCATACTATTCTGATGCTGCTGTCCGTTACAGTAACTAGGACCACTGTACCTTTGGTGATTGCTTTTTGCCAGTTGGCACCTGCCACCCTGGGATCCAATAAATATCACTGCATTTTTTCAATTTAGTGGCTGTAGTTCCCTTTGTAAGATTTGGTCTTAGAGAAGACCACATATGGAGATCTTCAAGTGCTAAAGCTCCCTTCACAAATATGTTTCTCATTTTGTTGGTGAAAAGGAAGCCTTTTGCACAGTCCCAGTGTGAATTAATAGATCTTAAGTGACAAATCCACTTAAATATTCCAACCCCACCTTAAGACTGTGAGTCTCTTTCCCTACATCAAACAGAGCGGATTGACCATTACTATATATCTCACAGTTGGCCACCTTTTTCTCCATGTTTTAGCCAACTCACCTATCAAACCTGTTACAGTCCTTTTTAACTCCTGAAACTGTGGTCTAAAATAAGAACCTCTGCTGAGTTGGTCTATACCAGTGTTTGGCCTCATCTAATATTACATTCCTTCCACCATTATCCTCACTCTGAATATCCACACATGCTCCCCATAGGACTACCTGAAAAAATCAGAGACTCGGTTAGTACTGACAGAGTACGGTATACCCACACATGGGTCACAGTTCGTGGGTCACTCCACCTGGGTCTCACCTTTCAGGGCCTTCTGGGACCCATGTATACAGGTCTAGAAGCAAAGAGAGGCAGTTAGGGTGGTCCAGATGAGCACCTGCAGTGAAGCAGACAATGGCAGCCTCAGAAGAGGCCATAACACTTCCCTCAGGCAATGCTGGCTTATCTGCATGGTCTGCATGGTCATCTCCAGTGGGAAGATCAGAGCGGTAACACCACTTCTCTTGGTCATATAGATTTACTGTTTTTAATTTTTAGGTGCCTTTTTAAAAAATTTTCCCCAGTCAATTCCCTCTCTTTTAACAGTAGGTACTATACAAGGTCAGCTGATATCAGTTGTGTTTTTAGCAAACTCATCTCTGTAGGCATAGGAGATAAGGTCAGGCACAGAAATTTTGAAGTCATTTATATAGCACTCAAGTTGGGAATTTGAATCCTTTATTAGTAGAAGGTAGGGGTGTCAAGGGGAAACTGAGCCAAAGCTGAGTCAGAACCAGGAATGGAGAGAAACCCATATAGATGTTCTGTGGCTTAGTGGGGTAAGGTAAATATTTAGCAGATACTTGTAATCTTATTCTGGAATTGTGCTTGTTTTTATTTTTCTTTTTATTCTTTAGTTCATGAACATTATTGATAAATGCTAACACCAAGACTAAAGGAGATCAGTCCTGGGTGTTCATTGGAAGGACTGATGTTGAAACTGAAACTCCAATACTTTGGCCACCTGCTGTGAAGAGCTGACTCATTTGAAAAGACCCTGATGCTGGGAAAGATTGAGGGCAGGAGGAGAAGGGGACAACAGAGGATGAGATGGTTGGATGGCATCACTGACTCGATGGACATGGGTTTGGGTGCACTCTGGGAGTTGGTAATGGACAGGGAGGCCTGGCGTGCTGTGCTTCAATGGGGCACAAAGAGTTGGACATGACTGAGTGACTGAACTGAACTGAACACCAAGACTCTGTATTTTGTGAGAAAATAATGGTTTATACATGCTTCTGTGTGTATATGTGTGGGTATAAGTAAATCCATTATTTGCCTGTTGAAGTCCTAAACTACTTACCTCAGTCTGTCACTGAATTTAGAAATAGGGTCTTGAGGGGCAACTATAGGGTGGGGCCTCTAATTCAAGATGATTGTGGATTTTGATGAGAGAGGCCTCAGAAGAAAACAACCCTGGATACACCTTGATTTCAAACACAAAGCATCCAGGTCAGTGAGAAAGTACATTTGTGTTGTTCAGTCACACAGTGTTATGTAGTTTGTTACAGCAGCCTTGGCAAAAATATATCGCCAGTTATTAGCAGGTATATGTATATGTTAGTGTATATGTTTATATTTGGGTGTGCATATATTTATAAACTCATTAAGAAACCAATGGATGATCATTATCCACACCTGCAAAACTTACACAGTTGGTTGTTGACCATAATCTTTATTTATGAAATATCCAAAAGAAATAAAAGGCATAAAATTAAAAATTAAAAAAAAATCTTGCACCATGACATTCCTATATGGAGACAATAACATAAGTCTTAATTTCTTCAACTCATTGTTTAGTGTGAAAATGTACTTTATGAACAAACCAATTTTTTCGCAAAACTCTTTTGATTGCCTCTTTGACATCTTTGTTCCTTAAACTGTAGATGACAGGATTTAGCATGGGAATCACAATGCTATAAAATATTGACACAACCATGTCATGGTCTAAAGCATAGCTGGAACTTGGTCTCAGGTACATGAAGAGGATGGTTCCGTGGTAAATGGACACTCCAGTTAGATGAGAGCCACATGTTGAAAAGGCTTTCCTTCTCCCTTCTGCGGAACACATCCTCAGAATGGCCAACAGAATTAAACCATAGGAGATCAGGACAATCAAGACAGTGGGCTCAATGGAGCCCACGAAGTAGAAGAACAGAAGCTGGTTTGTGTGAGTGTCAGAGCAAGAAATAGCCAGGAGGGGAGGGATGTCACAGAAGACATGTCTGATTTCATTGGAGGCACAGAAGGAGAGGCTGAAAGTAGCCACGGTGTGTACAGAAGCATGCAAGACGCCCCCAACACAGGAAGCAATGATGAGGGACACATAGACCCTGGGTCCCATGCTGGCTGAATACCGGAGCGGGTCGTAGATGGCCACGCAGCGGTCATACGCCATCGCAGCCAAGAGGAAGCGCTCTGTGGTCCCGGAAGTAACTAACAGAAATGTCTGTGTCACACACGCAAGATATGGAATAGTTTTATTTTCCGCCAAGAAATTGGCTATCATTTTTGGAGTGACAACTGAGGAGCAGCAGGCATCCAAGAGTGATGACACACTCAGAAGACAGTACATGGGATTGTGGAGCCCGGAATCCACAGAGACCAAGAAGACCAACCCCAGATTCCCTATCAGTGTACAAAGGTAGACTGCCAGAAACAGTGAAAACAGAGGAACTTGAGCCTCGGGATCATCTGTAACACCCATCAATATAAACATGGTGATTTCATTAACATTTTTTGCCTGAACCCTGTATAAATCTAAATCTGACAGTGACCCTGACATTTCAGTTTTTATTTTTTTGTCTAAAGGCTGTATATGGTGAATATAGAGTCCATGCAATTATACCCTCCTATTTGTTTCTTAGAAGGGTATATTGAAATCCTAAAATTCTTTGCAGTGAGGGAAGGAGAAGGGGTTAAACATTGAGTTCAAGTGGATGTATTACCCTGTAAAAATAAATAAATAAATTATTGTTGGTTAAATTTGTCCCATTAAAAATTTGGATAATTTAGTTTAATTTTTATTAAATTTATTGCCTAGTATTTTAACATCACATCATTTTAAAAATCACAAATGCGAATAAATATAGGAAGTTTTAAATTGGCAAATATTGGAAAGTACACATCTGAGTGCTAATCTTAGATTTTCATCAGTGATTATACCTTTCCTTAATGTTGCAACTTATAAAATGGGAGCAAACACACATCATAAGATTGTGTTGAATTTAAATGAAAAAAATCAATGTGAAAATTATTAAGCTTCAAAGAATGCCCAGATTAGTAAATGGGATAAATTAGACTTACTTTACAACTAGCGTACGAGGCAGCTTTTCCAAGCCAAGTCATTCCCCGTCCTCTTTTATGACTACTTCCCTGTTTAACTAGCACTACTAGAACAGTGGTGAACAGAACAGAATACATCATTCCACGGGTAAATGCAGTATGCCAACGAAAACAACAAGCTGTTGCTTTGTGGTTTGGCATTTCAGCTTTCATTCTTTGAAAAACATAACATTCAGTTTGTTCATTTTCTCCCCCACAATTTATTATACTGCTAATGTTTTCTTGACTACAAACTAAAATTTTTCTATACACGTACTCTATCTCTGCAAAGTCCTTGCATGTGTGTTTGAGACATATTCTTGGCAAAAATAAACTATGGGACATTCATTCCATATGTTATAGCTGCATATGAGGTTTCTTTAAATACTATAAAACAAATGTCACTAATGATATATAATAAATTCTTTCTATAATGTATTGATAAAAGCATAACATCCCGGTAAACCACAATGGAGTGTTTTATCACTGTTATATTTCCCTATGCTGCCAGTGTTGCTTATTCAAAGGAATATGAAAACAAGGAAAATCTATAAAACATAATCAAAGTGCTAATGAGTCACCAGGATCTGGACCTACAGCTTCTATCTTTGAAACATAATTACGTATTGCATCTGTGATGTAAGGGCAAGATTTCAGCCTGTTGACTCTTGTTCTTCCTCGGCTTTCCATAGACCAACATGCACTTAGGGTGTGCAAAATCTGTAATGCAGAGGACTGCATTGAATTCAATGACTTACAAATATTTATATTCTTAACATGAAACTTTATATTTTTGTTTTGTTAAGACTTTCCTATATCAAGAGGAGAAGCAAATGATTATCAGGAAAAAAAAAAAAAAGTTATATGTCTTCGTTTTCCCAGAAACTTCCTTCTAGATTCACATGGATAACTTTTCTAACACACATAACAAGTAGTAGCAGTAATAATAATAATAATAGCATGATGCGTGTGCTAAGTTATTTCAGTCTTGTCCAAATTTGCGACCCTATGGACCTTAGCCCACCAGGCTCCTCTGTCTGTGGATTATCCAGGCAAGAATACTGGAGTGTATCTCCAGCCCTCCTTCAGGGAATCTTCCTGACCCAGGCTGCTCTATCCTGACCACTGCAGGACCCCACGGCTCTTTTGTCTCCAGTATTGGTCGGTGGGGTTTTCACCACTTGTGCCACCTGGGAAGCCCCAATAATAGCACAATGCATGAAAGTATTAGAATGAACTAGTTTAGTTTGAAAGCTACATTAATAAAATAACATAAAACCAAAATAATAAGATGAAATATATTAATGTATAGCTTGAGTATCACAAAAATATATTTATTTTTTAAAATTTTCTCGTTTTCTTTTACCCTCATCTATTTCTCTCTGTCTCTCTCTCTCTCTCATCTCTCTTTTCTCTCTTTCAAGAAAGGAAGTATAGTTGTACAAAAGTATTTACTAGAGAGTGCCAGATACAAAACAGGAATTAGGCAAAAAAAAAAAAAAAAAACACAGTGAAAAGAAGAAAAAATTATGCAAGCAAAATATGAAAATGCACCAATAGTTCTCTATCAACCCTTGACCAACAGGGGTTGAACTGTGTAGATCCAAATTTGGAGATTTGCAACAATTTGAAAAAATGTGTAGAACTATGTAGCCTAAAAATATTGAAAAAAATTAAAGATTATTTACGCATGTCATGAATGCATAAAACACATATAAATACCAGTCTATCTTACATAGGCATTAATATAAAATTAATAATCTATTAGTTTACTCACTGTTTTACAATTTTACTTTAGAGGAATTACTTGACCTTACAGAATGCTTCTCTTATTTAAATGGAGAAACCTGTGTATTGGCCTATCATTATAGGTATTTTTTTAAGGTAATGATGTTCCCAGTAACTGTATTATGAATAAGACTGTAATATCATATTCCATAAAATGTATGGAGTTTATCTCTTGCATCCAAGGTGCTCCAGCACAGGCACTTCTATCAACTAATATATTTTTTAATTTATTTATTTTATTAGTTGGAGGCTAATTACTTCACAACATTTCAGTGGGTTTTGTCATACATTGACATGAATCAGCCATAGAGTTACATGTCTTCCCCATCCCGATCCCCCTCCCACCTCCCTCTCCACCCGATTCCTCTGGGTCTTCCCAGTGCACCAGGCCCGAGCACTTGTCTCATGCATCCCACCTGGGCTGGTGATCTGCTTCACTATAGATAATATTAGAACTGATTATATCCAGCAAATACTACTCTAAGAGGTAGAGCCTGAAAACCAAAAGTATAGATTCCAAATTTTTAACAAAATAGCCACATTCTGGAAAACTAAAATCAAATAATCTCCTCAACTCTCATATACTGAGAAAACATGTAGCACTTAACATCTGTGAAAAAATACTACAAACACCAGTCTTGAAGGAAAGATGTGATAGCAGTTACCACGTGTTATTAAGTGGTACTTGCCGGACCAGCCGGGAGATTTCAGCGAGCAACACGACGCGTTCCTTTAGGCTAAGAAATAAAGACACAGGACAGATGGGGTCGAGAGGATCGCTGCAGTCAACGATGCTCCTTTATTTCTCTAAGCTTCATTTATACTTAAACCAAGAAGGAGACATCACAAAGAAAATTCTTCCCCATGTACATCATCTTTAAGATAACAATAATTAGAACTCTCACTAGGCGCCAGAGCACAGGAATGGCATCCTGATTTATCTTAGGGGTAATCGTAAAAAGGCTATCTGTCTGTGTCTTGTGTGCATTCAAGGCTTATTAGTGTTCTGTTTAACTTTGAATAGTAAATTCAGAGGGGTGGCGGGACAGAGAGCTATGTCCTTGAAGGAACCCTTGATAATCAAGGCAGCTCCCAGAGTCAGCTCTTTCAAGCCGCTCCCCGGAGCTACTAGGTGTTGCTGGCTCAGATGATAAAAGCATCTGCCTACAATGCGGGAGACCTGGGTTTGATCCCTGGGTCGGGAAGATCCCCTCGAGAAGGAAATGGCCACCCCCTCCAATACTCTTGCCTGGAAGATCCCATGGACGGAGCGCCTGGTGGACTGCAGTTCACGGGGTTGCAAAGAGTCAGACACAACTGAGCGACTTCACTTTTGCTTTCAGGTGTTAGAACTTTTGTGTACTTCATCTTATGTGACCTGCATAGCAACCTGCAGTTAATAATCCAGCATCTTATACAGGAGAAACCTAAGGACCAGCTAGACCCATGGGTTAGCCAAGTTTACATAATAAGCTACTAGCAGAGTCAGGATTCAGATTCAGGAGTCTCTGTTGCGCATGTTAGCTATTCCCACTTGACCATATTGCATACTCTTTGCGATATGCCATAGTTCTGGGAATGACATACCCCAGAAATAGTGCCAAGTAATATCGTCACATATGTGAATTCATTTATACAAATGACCCCTTAGTTTAGGAATCAGGGCATTAAAGCAAAACAAAAAAAAAACTAGAAGTAGTTTTTAGAGCAATTAACTGACTAGCAAAATAGATTTCAAATTTATTTCTATCCCTCCATGAGAAAAACATCTTAATCTCCAAATGGCACTTACCAAGTTGCTAGTCGATAGTTAACTATCTCTCCATTTAATATTTTGTCTTGTTTAAATCAACTTTTTATTCCTACCATCCTCCTTCTGTTATCTTCCATTGAGGAAATTAATGTTCTAATCTATAGTTCTATATACCTAATTATAGTAAGAGTGGGTTCTACTTCTCTAAAATGTTCCCTGGAATTCTTAAAGCTTCTAAAATGTTTTATAAGTGATGAAAAACCTTTCCTCTTATCTGTGGAAATGAATTGCTCAGTTACGGTATATATGAATACTAGGCATTAGGAGTCTTACATCAGATTGCCAAGCTCTTCTTGAAATCCACAGGGAAACCCGAAGAAGTAAACACACTGATTCTCTTCTGAGACTGAAAGTAACCACCTGATTTGGTTATTTCCCCCCATAGTAAATGAGTGGCTGGTTCTGTAGCAATGAACTCTTATTATAGATAAAATTAAATAAGTGCAGTGGGCCTCTGAATAAAATGATCCCTCAGTGGAAAAAAGCTATTCATAGAATTGGAAATTAAATCTAATGATATAGGACATAGTCCTCATTCTGACACTAAATATCTATGTACCAGGAAATATAACCTTTATCTCCCAGAAGTATATGGCGTTGCTTCTCTCAAAATTCTTTACATACACATAATGAATTTTTGTGAAAACATAAACTATGACAGAATTCATAATCATTTAGTGATGATTATTATAGTTACTTAAACTTAAACGTGCTACATTTCTGAGTATTATGAGAGACAAATTGTTTAAATAAACAGTTTAGATATATTAAATTTTAGTGCATAGTTTAATAGAAGAGGTAAGATATAAATATATGAATAGGTAGTTTGACAGGAGACATGGGACTGTATACAGATAACTTTAATATTCTGTGTAGTAGAACCTTTTAAATTAGAGATATGGGCAGATAAATTCCAAGCTTTCTGAGTTGCATGGAGACTTGTGTTTTGGAGTGTGCCATATACCATTCCATAAATTAGTACCTAGCAATGCATTTAAATTGTTTTCAAACAATTGTGAAACAATACATACTTGCTTCCAGTCTACATCCAGAGATTCTAAATCAGTAATTAAGTAGTGCCGATGATAGAGTCTGAGGACTAAACCAAAGACAGAAAAAGGAAGAGAAAAGCAAAGAAAAGAATGAAAAGAAGCAGGAAGGAATAAAAAGGAGGGAAGAAAGGAGAAAAGGAGGGAAGAAAGAAGGGAGGAATTTTGTAAACAGTCCAACTGTGAATACAGGCTCTACTAATTAAATGCAACCCCAAAAGATCTTTATATTCAGTGGAACCCTACTTAAAACTAAACAACCATTATTACAAAAAAGACAAGGTAATAAAATATAATTTTTATGAAAATGTAAAGGAGCTAAAGAATTCAAAACATTTTTGAAAATGTTTGAGGCCTCACATAATTTTGAGATTTAACACAAACCTAAAATAACCAAGATATTGTGGCACTAATGAGAGGATAGACATGTAAGTCTGCAACAAAATAGACTTTTCAGAAATAAATTTATACAGTATAGTCAACTGATTTTTGACAAAGCTGTTAAGGAAAATACATACAAGAAGAATAACCCTTTTTCAAAATAATGATGCTGAATGTGGATAATAGCTTAAAAGAATACTAAATCTTAATAATATGAAAATAAAGTGATTAACAGTACAGCATGGATATAGAGTACAGATACTTTATCACAGAAGATACACAGATGGAAACTTAAATTTAAAAAAAATGCTCAACACCATTTGCAATTAGGGAAATATAATTTAAAATCACCATGTTGAAAGTAAAATAAAATCACTGTGTTATCCCATATACATATTAGAATGACTAGAATATAATAGTAAACGGCAATGCAAAGTGCTCACAAGGATGCTATGTAACTGGAGATCTCATCCATTGCTGACAGGAAGCAAAGTGGAGCAGTCACTTCAAATAATAATCAGACAGTATCTTATGAAATGAAACATACACTTACCGTATGACCCAGCAATCATCTTAGGAAATCCTACAGGCGGGAGAGGGGGGAGGGCCTGGTAGACTACAGTCCATAGAGCTGCAACGAGCTGGACATGACTGAAGTGACTTCGCATGCATGGCAGCCAACACAGGAGCATACCGCATTCTGTTTTGAAATAAAAGACAATTTTTAAAACAACAACTCCTGAAGCTGTTCTATTTAAGCATTGAAAAATAAATCAAAAAGCAAACTCTAATCCAAAGACAAATAAAGAAAAAAAATACAGAAATATTGGTATTGATACAAAGATCTGCTTTACCAAATCATGTGGGATGCACTGACATGGTATTCATTGAAAAGTTCATATTCAAATTAAGACATTAGATATTAATAGCAAAACAAACTAATAGAATTATAAAAGTTAAAAGCAAAACATTCAGGCTCTACTAAAAAGCCACAGTCATCAAGACAGTATGGTACTGGCACAAAGACAGAAATATAGATCAATGGAACAGAATAGAGAGCCCAGAGATAAATCCACGAACCTATGGACACCTTAACTTTGACAAAGGAGGCGAGGATATACAACGGAAAAAAGACAACCTCTTTAACAAGTGGTGCTGTGAAAACTGGTCAACCACTTGTGAAAGAACGAAACTAGAACACCTTCTAACACCATACACAAAAATAAACTCAAAATGGATTAAAGATCTAAATGTAAGACCAGAAACTATAAAACTCCTAGAAGAGAACATAGGAAAAACACTGTCCGACATAAATCACAGCAGGGTCCCCTATGACCCACCTCCAAGAATATTGGAAATAAAAGCAAGACTAAACAAATGGGACCTAATGAAACTTAAAAGCTTTTGCACAACAAATGAAACTATAAGCAAGGTGAAAAGACAGCCCTCAGATTGGGAGAAAATCATAGCAAATGAAGAAACAGACAAAGGATTAATCTCAAAAACATACAAACAGCTCCTGCAGCTCAATTCCAGAAAAATAAATGACACAATCAAAAAATGGGCCAAAGAACTAAACAGACATTTCTCCAAAGAAGACATACAGATGGCTGACGAACACTTGAAAAGATGCTCAACATCACTCATTATCAGAGAAATGCAAATCAAAACCACAATGAGGTACCATTACATGCCAGTCAGGATGGCTGCTATCCAAAAGTCTACAAGCAATAAATGCTGGAAGGGTATGGAGAAAAGGGAACCCTCTTACACTGTTGGTGGGAATGCAAACTAGTACAGCCACTATGAAAAACAGTGTGGAGATTCCTTAAAAAACTGGAAATAGAACTGCCATATGACCCAGCAATCCCACTTCTGGGCATACACACTGAGGAAACCAGATCTGAAAGAGACACGTGCACCCCAATGTTCATCGCAGCACTGTTTATAATAGCCAGGCCATGGAAGCAACCTAGATGCCCATCATCAGACGAATGGATAAGGAAGCTGTGGTACATACACACCATGGAATATTACTCAGCCATTAAGAGGAATTCATTTGAATCAGTTCTAATGAGATGGATGAAACTGGAGCCCACTATACAGAGTGAAGTAAGCCAGAAATATAAAGGCCAATACAGTATATTAACACATATATATGGAATTTAGAAAGATGGTAATGATAACCCTATATGCAAAACAGAAAAAGAGACACAGATGTATAGAACAGACTTTTGGACTCTATGGGAGCAGGCGAGGGTGGGATGTTTTGAGAGAACAGCATTGAAACATGTGTATTATCCATGGTGAAACAGATCACCAGCCCAGGTTGGATGCATGAGACAAGTGCTCGGGCCTGGTGCACTGGGAAGACCCAGAGGAATCAAGTGGAGAGGGAGGTGGGAGGGGGGATCGGGATTGGGAATACATGTAAATCCATGGCTGATTCATGTCAATGTATGACAAAATCCACTACAATATTGTAAAGTAATTAGCCTCCAACTAATAAAAATAAATGAAAAAAAAAATTTATTGCAGTATAGTTGATTTACAATGTTCTGGTAGTTTCAGCTATATAGCAAGGTGAATCTATTATCCGTTCAGTTCAGTTCAGTGGCTCTGTCATGTCTTACTCCTTGCGACCCCATGAATCACAGCAGGCCAGGCATCCCTGTCCATCACCAACTCCCAGAGTCTAGCCAAACCCATGTCCATTGAGTTGGTGATGCCATCCAGCCATCTCATCCTCTGTCGTCCCCTTCTCCTCCTGCCCTCAATCTTTCCTAGCATCAGGGTGTTTTCCAATGAGTCAGCTGTTCGCATCAGGTGGCCAAAGTATTGGAGTTTCAGCTTCATCATCAGTCCTTCCAATGAACACCCAGGACTGATCTCCTCTAGGATTGACTGTTTCGATCTCCTTGCAGTCCAAGGGACTCTCAAGAGTCTTCTCCAACACCACAGTTCAAAAGCATCAATTCTTCAGCGCTCAGTTTTCTTTATAATCCAACTCTCACATCCATACATGACCACTGGAAAAACCATAGCCTTGACTAGATGGACCATTATTGACAAAGTAATGTCTCTGCTTCTCAATATGCTGTCTAGGTTGTCATAACTTTCCTTCAAGGAGTAAGAGTCTTCTTAATTTCAAGGCTGCAATCACCATCTGCAGTGATTTTGGAGCCCAGAAAAATAAAGTCAGCCACTGTTTCCACCGTTTTCCCATCTATTTGCCATGAAGTTATGGGACCAGATGCCATGATCTTAGTTTTCTGAATATTAAGCTTTAAGCCAACTTTTTCACTCTCCTCTTTCACTTTCATCAAGAGGCTCTTGAGTTCTTCTTCACTTTCGGCCATAAGGGTGGTGCCATCTGCATATCAGAGGTTATTGATATTTCTCTGGGCAATCTTGATTCCAACCTGTGCTTCCTCCAACCCAGCGTTTCTCATGATGTACTCTGCATATAAGTTAAATAAGCAGGGTGAAAATACACAGCTTTGATGTACTCTTTTTCCTATTTGGAACCAGTCTGTTGTTCCTGTCCCGTTCTAATTGTTGCTTCCTGACCTGCGTAGAGGTTTCTCAAGAGGCAGGTCAGGTGGTTTGGTATTCCCATCTCTTTCAGAATTTTCCAGAGTTTATTGTGATCCACACAGTCAAAGGCTTTGGCATAGTCAATGAAGCAGAAATAGATGTTCTATTGTGAAAAGAAGGGAAGCAAAAAGCAAAACAGAAAAAGAAAAATATACCCATTTGAATGCAGAGTTCCAACAAATAGCCAGGAGAGATAAGAAAGCCTTCCTCAGCGATCAGTGCAAAGAAATAGAGGAAAACAAAAAAATGGGAAAGACTAGAGGTCTCTTCAAGAAAATTAGAGATAGCAAGGGAATATTTCACACAAAGATGGGCTTGATAAAAGACAGAAATTGTAGGGACCCAACAGAAGCAAAAGATATTAAGAAGAGGGGGCAAGAATACACAGAGGAACTGTACAAAAAAAGATCTTCACAACCCAGGTAATCACGATAGTGTGATCACTCGACTAGAGCCAGACATCCTGGAATGTGAAGTCCAGTGGGCCTTAGGAAGCTCATTAGGAACAAAGCTAGTGGAGATGATGGAATTCCAGTTGAGTTGTTTCAAATCCTGAAAGATGATGCTGTGAAAGTGCTGCACTCAATATGCCAGCAAATGTGGAAAACTCAGCAGTGGCCACAGGGCAGGAAAACGTCAGTTTTCATCCCAATCCCAAAGAAAGGCAATGCCAAAGAATGCTCAAACTACTGCACAATTGTACTCATCTCGCACGCTAGTAAAGTAATGCTCAAAATTCTCCAAGCCAGGCTTCGGCAATACGTGAACCATGAACTTCCAGATGTTCAAGCTGGTTTTAGAAAAGGCAGAGGAACCAGAGATCAAATTGCTAACATCCGATGGATCATCGAAAAAGCAAGAGAGTTCCAGAAATTAACAACCAGTATCTATATATGCATATGTGTGTATGTGTGTATACATATGTATGTGTTTATCTGTAGATATGTATGTGTATATATATATATATATATATATATATGATAAACATACAGCTATGTTTATCTGTAGATATATATATGTACATATATATAAAGTCCATATGAATATGATAATAAAATACATATTACATACCCATGTTATGTGGAGATAGATGTTCATAGATGCCACAGTTTCCTGTATGTGCAGAAACTGCACATGTAGTGGGTTGACTATATTCTTTATTTTAAACATCGAAGAATAGCAGGTAGACACAAATAAACTAATATAAAATATTTTAATTATAATTTTTCATTTGAAAACAAAAAACATCAGTCTTAATTTATTTCAGATTAATGTTTAGTGTGAAAAATATACTTTGTTGGTAAACCAATTTTTCCCAGACACTTTCTTCATTGCCTCTTTGACATCTTTGTTCCTCAAACTATAGATGATGGGATTCAACATGGGAATTATGATGGTGTAAAATACAGACACGATCATGTCATGATCCAAGGCGTAGCTGGAAGTGGGTCTCACGTACATAAAGAGAACCGTGCCATGAAAAATGGACACTCCGGTTAGGTGAGAGCCACATGTAGAAAAGACTTTCCTTCTCCCTTCAGCAGAATGCATCCTCAGAATGGCCAACAGGATGAAACCATAGGAGATCACAACAATCAATATGGTGGATATCTCAATAGAGCCTGCAAAATAGAAAACTAGAAGCTGGTTCATGCGCGTATCAGAGCAAGAAATAGCGAGGAGGGGAGGGATGTCACAGAAGACATATCTGATTTCATTGGAGGCACAGAAGGAGAGGCTGAAAGTAGCCACGGTGTGCAAAGTAGCATGCAAGATGCCAACAGCATAGCAGGAAATTATAAGTGGCACATAGACCCTGCGTGACATTTTAACTAAATACAGGAGAGGGTTGTAGATGGCTACATAGCGATCATAGGCCATTGCGGCCAAGATGAAGCATTCTGTGGTCCCACAAGTAAGAAAGAGAAACATCTGCGTGGCACATCCAAGAAAGGAAATGGCTTTATTCTCTGATAGGAAATTGATCAGCATTTTGGGTGTGATAACAGAAGAATAGCAGGCATCCAATAATGATAATGCTGTCAGAAAATAGTACATGGGGTTGTGGAGCCGGGAATCCATAATGACCAAGAAAACCAACCCCAAGTTCCCTATCATTGTAAAAAGATAGATTGCTAGAAATAGTAAAAATAGAAAGATTTGCATCTCAAAATCATCTGTAAAGCCCATCAGTATGAACATGGTGACCTCAGTCCTATTTTTTATCTGAATCCTGTATAAATCTAAATCTGACGGTGACCCTGACGTCTCAGTTTTCATTTTTAAGTTCCAAAAGCAATATATGGGGAAAATAGAGTCCACCAATTATATCCTCACGTCTGTTTCTTAGAAATCCTTTTCAGTGAGGGAATAGTCCAGTGATTAAAAGTTGAGTCCAAGTGGATGCTTACTCTGTAAAAATAAATTAAAAATAAATAATTTTTAAAAATTAATAATTTTTCATGTTAAAAATAATTCCAGTTTATATGTTTTAACTTCCAATCTATTTTCTGTTAAACTTATGACTGCTCACTTTCATATTATGTCATCTAAAAATTCACAAAGACAAATGAATATAGGAGTTTTTAATCCCAAAATTATTATAGTAGAAAATACACATCTGAGTGCTAATCCCAGATTTTCTACAGCATGCATGAAGTTTACAGTTTGTAAAATGTGAACAAATACATTGACATCAGAAGATAGTATTAAATTTAAATGTTAAAAGCCAATGTGAAAATTACTTAACATTATCATGCCCCCAGGTTACTAGGAAATGGGATTATTATTATTGCTGTGATATCACTTAGTCATGTCCAACTCTTTGCAGCCCCATGGACTGCAGCTCGCCAGGCTCCTCCGTCTAGGCAGGAAGACTGGAGTGGGTGGTGGCCATTCCCTTCAGGGAATCTTCCTGGCCCAGTGGCCGAACCTGGATTTCCTGCATTGCAGGCAGATTCTTTATACTCTGAGTCACCAGGGAAGCCCAAGCAGATCCACTTGTACCAGAAGTGAGGCTCGAACCCACAAGGATATAAATCCATTGGATCTTAAGTCCAGCGCCTTAACCACTTGGGCATTCTGGTCCTGAATATTTTATAATTACATAAGAAACAGTCATCCCTAGGTGGGAGGCATGTAGTTCCAGAACCCCCCCTCCCCCATACCTAAATGAAAGAGGCACAAGTTCTTTATATAAAATGGGGAGACATTTACAATATAAGCAGCACACCTCTTCTCACATACTTGAACCCATCTATAGATTACTTACAAAACCTAATATAATGTGCATGTTGTCTAAAAGGTTGTGAATACAATTAAATGCTTTTAAAATAGTTGATGTGCTGCAAATTTGTTTTACTTTTTGAACTCTGCAAGTTTTTATTTTCACAATACTTTGGATCTGCAGTTGCTTGAATCCAGGGAAGTAGAACCCTTGGATATAAGTAGGACTAACTGTAAATATCTCCTGATGACAAATAGTAAAACTCTTTAGAAAAGGTATTGCTAAAAGAAGCACATGACTGTGTAAATCACAACGTGGTATTTTATTATGGCTCATATTTCCCTATGATGTCAGACTGTTGCTTATTCAGTGGAGTATGAAGAAAGCAAAGTGCATAACAAACAAGCAAAATGTTAAAAGGTCATCAGTATCTGTACCTAAAGTCTCCAGCATTGAAGCAATTAGATATTTCATTTACCATGTATAGGACCAAGATTTCAGTATCACGACTCTTGGTTTTCTTCAGTGTACTATATAGATCGACATTTATTTGAAAGAATGAAAAATCTGCTGCGGGTGGAAATGAGCTGAATTCAGTGATCTACTAAGAGCTTATATTACTAACATGGAATGCACTATATCTCTGTTATAGTGAGACTTGCATGCATCAAATAGAGAGTGAGCAAATCAGCGTGAAATCACCTTTAGAAGGAAAACAAAGCCTCATGTCTTCATTTTCCCAGATAGCTCCACCATTCACTTGAAAATTTTTCTTAAATAATTTTTCAACTATGGAGTTTTCAAATCAAAAAGGAAAACATTACTTAATCCTTAGAGAAATATATATGGTACAAATATAATATATAATTAAATCAAATATTTATCTTTTTTAATTCACATATTACTCTTGAAAACACATATACACACACAAATGTATTATAAATGTTTTATAAAAATTCCAATTTAGTTTGAATGGTTATATTAATAAGGTATCTTATGAAACCATCAAGTTTATTTTAACATTAAAGGTATTAAGCGTACTAAATGTATTATTTGAGTATTGACAATATAGTCATTTTTAATTCGTTATTATCAGTCTTTCTCCTTCAAGAATCCATATATTACACACAAAAATATTGACCGACAAGAATCAGTTTCAAAATAGGAATTAGATAAGAAACACAGTAAAGATAATAAAAATATGAGACAAATTTTGAAGACTACATCGAGATTGTCTAATAAAGAATTCTTAATATATGGTCACTAACCTTCACGAGGGAAACTTTAGCTTTATTTTATTCTAATTTTTATTTAACTGGAGTGTTCGAGACAGCACAGTTGTGGAAGACAAAAAATATTGTATCTAACTCTAGAACCTTAATATTGATCGCAGATTTACCCCTAATGTGATTTAGCCAAAGTAACTCGAGCCTTCAAATGAAAGAATAAAATTGATCAAAATTTTGGTGCATATTTTGTTCGACTACATGAACATGGTGTGACAACAGATTTCTTATTTATGAGATGCATTAAAATGTTTTATTAAAGTATCAATTATATGTGAGGATGCATACATGTTAAATATGACTATAATTTGTTTCAAATTTTTTCTTTTTTTTTTTTTTCATTTAATTAGTTGGAGGCTAATTACTTTACAATATTGTAGTGGTTTTCGCCATACATTGACATGAGTCAGCCATGGATTTACATGTGTTCCCCATCCTGATCCCCCCTCCCACCTCCCTCCCCACCCCATCCCTCTGGGTCTTCCCAGTGCACCAGCCCTGAGCACTTGTCTCATGCATCCAAGCTGGGCTGGTGATCTGTGTCACCCTTGATAGTATACTTGTTTCAATGCTGTTCTCTCAGAACATCTCACCCTCGCCTTCTCCCACAGAGTCCCAAAGTCTGTTCTGTACATCTGTGTCTCTTTATCTGTCCTGCATATAGGGTTATCAAATTTTTTTCTTAACTTGACGGGACAGTTATAAATAAATAGGGATCTAGGAAATCAAATTTTTGTCAAAGCATTGGATAATAAATGGACCCCAAAGCAAAATCTAAGTAGCTCTTCTTTTAGTTAAGCTTATGTGTTACACGACACTTAATATAAATTAAAAATATCATTCCCATGAAATTAAAGTAACTGAATTCCAGTATTTAATCCTATCAATCATCTTAAACATTCTCTTTCATTACATTCTGATGTGGGGCATATCAATAAAATAATAGTATGTTTACTTAAATATTCTGATAATTTTGTACTTTACAACTTTCTCATAAACCTTTATATCTCTGATCTATTTTCTTTTTTGGATTCCATTCTTTTAAAATTTATTTATTCTTTAATTGAAGGATAATTGCTATGCAGATTTTATTGTTTTCTATTGAGCTTCAACATGAATCAGCCATAGGTACCAAAGGTGGATTATGAATGAAGGCATATATTATTCTTAATCATACTTCATTAGAGCAATTACCTATTTCATTGTAGAACAATGAGGAATGATAAACAAAAAGTGTGTCCCAGGTGGTGCTAGTGGTAAAGAATCGAGCTGCCAATGCAGGAGATGTGGGTTTGATCCCTGCATCATGAAGATAACCTGGAGAGGGAAATGGCAATCTAATGCAGTACTTTTGCCTGGAAAATTCCATGGACAGAGGAGCCTAGTGGGCCAGACCATGGGGTGGCAAAGAGTCAGACATGACTTAGCACACACAGACAAAAAGTATGGGGTCATTTACTTCATCCAGGATGCCCATCAAACAGGCGATTCTGGCCACTAATTAAGGAAATTAGAACTAATTGTGTTTGCATCTAGCTGATTTCACTTTGAGAGAAAGAGTCTACATAGCAACCTGCAACAAAAATGGGAATTCTTTTATAGATTAGAAAACTGAAGGACCAGCTAGACCTATGAACTGAGTAAGCTCACACAGTGAATTACTAGAGGCATCAAGGCTGAAGTACAAATTTCTCTGTTGCCAGACCCCATGCTATTACCAGCAACATATCACAAGCTAACTGTAACATGCCACAATTCCGGAATTGCTATGCTCCTAGAAGTACAAATTAACATTCTTATGTGCCTGAATCTTTTTTAAATCAAGCTTAAGTAGACTATGAAAATAAAATGAAACAAAAATCTTACTGTAGCTTCTAGATTAATCAACTAGTGAAATAAATTTAAAATTAATTTATATCCCCCATGAGAAAAAATAATGATCTTCAAAAGACATATACCCAACGGCTGTTTAATAAATAATTTTCTTTCCATTTAATAATTTCCTAAAGTTTAAATATAGCCATTTATTTATACCTTATTCTGACTGCTGTCTTCCATCTAGGAAATTAAAATTTTTTCTTATTTATAGCCACATTGGGCTAAAAATTCAGGGAGTCTTTTTTGTTTCCCCTACTACGTTCTAATAAATTTCCTCACTCAATCCTTAATTCAGTTCTGAATTAACTAGAAAAATTTATCTAAGACTTAAATATTAAGGCATAGAATCTAGTATGAGATTTAAGGTTATCGCTTCTAAAATATCTTGTAATCAATGAAAATCCTTTCATATTACCTGTGAAAATGAACTGAGTGCCCAGTTAAAACATGCTATGAGTATTAAGCATTTGAACTCTTATACCAGAATCTCTGGCTCTTGAAATCTTTAGGGATATCTCGGGACAAAAAACACTAATTCTCTTCTGGGATAGAAAAGTAACAAGATTTTTTTTTCCCTCTTCTTACTGATGGAAAAAAAATTCTTGATTTCAGGAGCAATGAACAACAAAGTTAAATGATTATGTGAATGCACTCTGGCCTCTGGTGTAAAATGATCTCTCAGTGGAAGAAAAATATGTGCAGAATTGGAAAAACATCTAATGATATAGGACACAGAACAAGCTCTGATATTCAATAGCTATGCCACTGGGTTGATGATTTAATTACTCTGAAATCCAATTTCCTCTACTTGGGAATATAACTTGCTTCTACTCTCAAAATTTTGTAAATGATTAGATAACAAAATAATATGAAAATATCTATAACAGACTCATTCTCATTAAATAAAGATTACTATAGATGTTTAAATTTTAAAGTGCTACACTATGAAGGGATAAAGAGGTAAAAAGGTAAAGTTCACTGGCAATATATAGAGGAGATATATTAGTAAATGAATAAGATTATTGAAGGAGGGATTATAAAGTACACAAAAACAATATTTTATGTAGTAAAATCAAGTTGAATATAATTCGGTTCAGTTCAGTAGCTCAGTTGTATCCGTCCAACTCTTTGCGACCCCATGAATCGCAGCATGCTAGGCCTCCCTGTCCATCACCAACTCCCAGAGTTTACTCAAACCCATGCCCATCGAGTCGCTGATGCCATCCAGCCACCTCATCCTCTGTCGTCCCCTTCTCCTCCTGCCCCCAATCCCTCCCAGCATCAGGGTCTTTTCCAATGAGTCAATTCTTCGCATGAGGTGGCCCAAGTATTGGATTTCAGCTTCAGCATCATTCTTTCCAATGAACACCCAGGACTGATCTCCTTTAGGATGGGCTGGTTGGATCTCCTTGCATAATTAGGAACATTTAAACAATGAAGAAGTAACTTTCATTTCTGATTGTGACATAGAGGGTCACAGCAAGACATTCTTCCTACTGAAAACACTAGACAAATTTGGATAAAACATTACAAAACTCCTATTTTGAAGGAAACAGATAGCTATGGAAAAAGTAAAAAGTCAATGACAACATCAAAATGAAGGCTCATTACGTCAGAGAGAGACAGTCCACCTGCTCATTCACAATTGGGTAACTGATCATCTTTTACAAACAATGCTGAGAAATGCAAAATGGCATAAAATTGTACTTAACGCATGTTGATTGATTCAAAGGGTAATTGAAGGTGCCCAGTTCTCCTCCACAGGTTTAGGCATTTGCATTCTCAGGAGTGTAAAAAGTATATTTTCCCAAGAGATTGGTTGGGGAAATATCTTAGACTGCTTTATGTACTAAATCTACACAATATACGTTTTTCATTCCTTTTTCTTAAATGCCATTCAGATTTCGTCCCTATTTTTAAATGATGATTTCCCTCCCTTTTCTGTGAACTGTCACTTAACTACTTGGTTCATTTTTCTACTTTTGTTTTATTTTCACTTCCTGATATTTAAGTGGAGGTTATTAATAAAAGCAAAAAGCACTTTAGGTGAGGAATTATATTTTGTCATCTTTATCAAAACATTTCAGTTTTACTTTTAGTGTAAGGTTATACCAAGTAGAATCATTTATTTTTGTGTAGATTTTTTTTGTAGGTTTTTGCATTCTGCATTCTAATTCTGAGTCAGTTGAGAAAAACTTTCTTCACTTTAACAGTATAGAAACATGTACTTACAACTCTTTCGCTATTTAACTTTCAAAATATGTAAATGTGTTAAACCCTTAGAAGATTTTCCTACTCTATTCTAATGTATTAATAAAAATCCATATTTCTTTCTCAAAGTTTTCTCAGTAGTCCAACAGCAGTTTTTTTTTTCTAATGCTCATATTTTGCCAATTTGGTATGCTATTTTTATTATAGGATAAATTTTAATTTCTATCAGAGTTTTTCTCAATATTATTAGTGTATTAATGTGCTTTACCAGAAAACTACATAGAAAAATATCAGATTATTTTTCACAACTAAATCTCTGTAGAGTTAAATGTTATTCCTTGTTCATTAACAAGTTGAGTATCTTCCCATTTTTAAACAATTGCTTCCCTCTGTTTTCTGTGAAGTGTTCCTTAAACTATTTGTATCATTTTCTAATTTCATTTTAGACTTTTCCTTGATAACTAAAAAATATATATATATTTTTTGTATTGGAAAATAAAAATCTATCTGAGATATGACATATTTTTTCCAAAACTTTACCCACACTAGTTTAACTTTACTTTTGGTGCATGCTCATTTCCATCAAGTAGAATTACCTACATTTGCGTAGTTAATTTTTTTTCAGGTTCTGTGTCCTGAATTTTAATTTTGAGCCAAAGTTAAAGTTTTCTTGCTTCAAGATTATACAAATTTTAATTTAGAATGTTTTCATTATTTCACTTACTTTCTACACTATTTAAACCTACGCATCATTTAAAGCTTTCTTATCTTAAAGCTACCGTGCTGTTCCAATAACATTAATTTAAAAGTCTATATTTGCAAATGTGTTATGGTATTTTGGTATTGAATGATAAATTTGTGGGGTTTTTTCTGAATTTTATTTTCTATGGCATCAGAAATTTTCTCTGTCCATGCATAATTCTACACTGTGCTAATTATGAGACTTTAGAACTCCTTCCAGCACTGTTGCTTTTTGGTTATGCACCTGCAGTAGCTCAGTTCCGGCTGGCTTCTCACATCACCCACTCTTCATTCGCCTTCCGTGGTGTCTTCCACATCATCCCCGATACTCTGGGATTACCTTCGTAGTCACTCTCTGTTATGACACTCTCATCAGAGCTCCCTCTCAGGGAAATATTTTCTGTTTGTAATCATAAACCCTTAGAAGCCACTGTTTACTAATAAGTAACATGACTGGGTACAAATCAACATTTTTGAAACAATCTAGGTGTTGGGAATAATTTTTTTTTCCCCCAGAATTGAAGCCCAGAAGACACAGGCTGTGTCTTTCCACACTATCTCAGTTGGAGAATTCATGTTATTTTATCCCATACAAAGTTTTGGTATTTTCTCTTACAACTGCATTCACACTAGAAATTTTAAACTGAGAACATAAAACCTCTATTATCAGTGGTTCTAATTTTTTTTTTATTCTAGGAATAATAATACAGCATCTATCTCTTAGGTCTCCCCGGTGCCTGGGGAAGAATCAATAACATAAGATTAAAATAGTATTTATCATCTGGGCAATTGCACGTGCAGGACCCTAAATATCAATTAAGAATATAATATAGGAGGATATAAGAAAAACACGTTCAGGAAACTGTGCTGAAGGCTCAGTGTTAATAGAAAGAGCCTCACAGTAGAGAGATCTTGGCAGCGTTTGAACTGGGTGTGTGTCAGGTTTAGATGGTGTCCAGGTACGCTGCTCAGCACCTTATTCAATTTTAAGAAATAAAACGTGTGCTGCACACTCTAGTCCATGGAGAGGCTGAAGAGAAAGTATTCTGGATGGAGTGAGAGCTACCTGGGAAAAATAAGTGGTAGAGTGCCAAATGGTGCTTTTAATTGGAAATGTGACGTGACTGGTCAAAGAGATTTCATGGGGTAGAGAAACTTTATTAAAGAGCCCTTTATTTTGGAAAGAACGGAATATTTTAAAGCTAAGTTGAATGTTTGATTATACTGTGGTTTCACGTAAACTAACAATTATTTACATCTTCTACAGTGAGATAAAATCAGCATCATCTTATATAAGAATGGTAAATATGAACTATTTTATATTCTTGTAAGCTATAGTTTATAACTTTTATTTTAAAATCTAATACTAATATATAATAGCAAGAGTAATATGTTAAAGGAACTTCCATGTATTTCTGACTAGGTCAAATATAGTTTACAGTTAAAATATTCAATAATAATATTAAATTATTTGAAATGCTAAAGACTTGAAAAACTGATATATTTTATATAACGTGGGGAGATAAACTTGGTTTTGAGCCAGTATATTTTAATGGGCATTTTTAAGTTAATTAGATCCCTGATGATATTTTAAGAAGAGATTTAATATAAAACCAAGATTGATGCTGAAGCCGAAGCTCCAATACTTTGGTCACCGATGTGAAGAATCAACTTATTAGAAAAGACCCTGATGCTGGGAAAGACTGAAGGCAGGAGGAGAAGGGGAGCACAGAGGATGAGAGGGTTGGATGGCATCACCGACTCAATCGACATGAGTTTGAGTTAACTCTGGGAGTTGGTGATGAACAGGGAAGCCTGGTGTGCTGCAGTCCATGGAGTTCCAAAGAGTTGGACACGACTGAGCGACTGAGCTGAAACGAATATAAAACAATCTAGTTCATGCAATTGCAAGTTCTGGGGAATTCAAGGAGCATCTATTTTAAGAAAAAAAAATGCTTTTAAATTAAAATAATGAAGTAATTTTGAGTTCTACACTGATTTTAAATTACTTACATGATTTAGCTTGTAAATTAATATTACATATACAGACCTAACTGAAGTAGATAGGTTAGAGATGGTGATATGACCAATGACAAACTGATATGGAATATTATCATACATCTTCTTAATAATTTGAATTTTTCGAAGTAATGGAGACTTGAGTTCAAAGATGGCAGTAGTAAAGCATTAATATTTATTTCCCTTAATAATAAACACTTAAACATTTACAAGAAAGAGGTATAGTATAGATAATTTAGAGACAGCACACAGTAGTTATTTTTTCTAAATTGCTCACTGTTGAGAATAACATGCAAAAATTTCATCTTACCATGAATCTTGTTCATGGTATATGCTGAAAATTTAACTATCACAATGCTGGACTTGTACAATTAGAAATTATAATTTATTTAGCACTGAAGAACAAGAAATGTTGGGGATGAAGGAGTAAAAGCAATTGCTAAATCTTCTTTTTCTATAGAGAAAACACAAAAAAGTGAAAAAAAAAAACAAAAAAAGAACAGCAATGAAAAAATAAAAACAAGAAGAAATATACTAGAGTAAAGTCTAACTAAATTGAAGGAATTTCTTCTCTTGCTCTTTGCTGATGTTCAGCATCTCCAGTGGCTTCTATTTGGGTTGCTTTTAGTTAGGTATATCATTATCTTGATGGGCAATAGAACCATAATTCTAATAACCTACTTTGGTCTTGACCCCTACATTTCTATGTATTCTTTCTCTGGCAATTCTTTCCTTTTGGAAATAGCTATGGATCTGTTACCCTTCTCACATGCTCATGAATCCTGGAAGTCAAAGAGAATACCTTTTTTTTTTTTTTTCTTAGTTTAATCATGTAAACCTTAGAGCCCTAGTTTCTTCATCTATAATATCAATATAACCTGATGTTAACACAATTCAATAATCTGCTATTGCAAGTAGCTTGCTAACACAAGAGTAGCACAACGGAATTTGTGTTTTCCAATTTCCTAGATATTATTTAAAGCTGCAGCTTACTAATCACCTTTCTTATAAAATTCTTATATTTTCTAAGTATATCTCAACACAGGAGAACTTTGAGTATCTGTAGGTCTCACTAGTTACTCATTAAACTTTATTTGCTCACCTACCTACTAGCTAAAATATATATTCTCTGCTTTTGATATTGTTGACAACTGTGTATTAGCCATATTTTAAACAATTTATAGTTTTCAGGTTTAATTTTCATGTGCTGCATCTTATATATATATTATTAGCATGATAATTTTTAAATGAAAGTGGCCTCTGGCACATCATAAGAGATTTTAGAATAGATTTACCAGGCAGAGTTTCAGAAATTATATCATCAATGTAATTCCTTCAAGTTTGTCACTATTAATTAAATAACTGATAAGTCAAGGACACTGTCAAACATAAGCTGCATCCCTGTAAAAGAAAAATAAATGTTCCTGCTTTATAATTCCTGATGGCTATGTTGTTTATTTAAGTAGATAAAGGCAGTCAGAATGGTCTTAAATAAAGTGCACACACAAGAAGTAAGAGCTATCATTGAAGAATATGAAAGGAAAGGCATGCTTCATTCTTGAAAAAGTTCTGATGGAAGAGTTGGGAAATTCCTGAAAAATGCATTACAGAATTTGGTGGTGCCCTACCACTGAGAAAGTGGGAATCAAATATTTCTGCTTCAGAATTTTTCTTCCTTAATAAAAGTAAAATGGATAGATTTTGCTCTGCACACAAACAGATTCAAAATGAAAGTGCATAATTCTTAAACATATCACTTTTATTTAAAGTTAAACCTTGAATTGCAACTTATGCTTTTATATTTAGAATTTAGCATACATATTCTCCATTAAGCTTCAGTTATGTTTAGTCTAGGATATAAAATACTAGAGAAAATATAAATCTTATGTAATATTAATGATTCCCCTAAGTCCCTTTAATTTATAAAATTACAAAGCAAAAAAAGATAAATGTCTAACTGTACTATCTTCACAGATGGAACCTGAAAAATATCTAGTGAATGTGAATCTCACTTCAATGATGGAACTTGTTCTTTTGGGATTTTCTGACATTCCCAATCTCCAAATGTTTCTTTTTGTGATGTTTCTGTTTATCTATGTGATAACTCTGATGGGAAATGGCATCATTATTCTCCTAACCAGGACAGACCAGACTCTCCAGACTCCCATGTACTTTTTCCTCGGTAATTTTTCCTTCTCGGAAATCTGTTATGTGTCTGCCACTCTTCCTAGAATGCTCATAAACCTTTGGACTCAGAAAAGACGTATTTCTTTGCTTGCTTGTGCAACACAGATGAGTTTTCTCCTTATATTTGCAAACGTAGAGAGCCTGCTTCTTACAGCGATGGCCTCTGACCGATACGTGGCCATCTGTAGCCCCTGCACTATCCTCTGGTCATGAGCCACAGGTCTGTGTCCAGCTGGGGGCTGCCTGCTGGGTCGCTGGAGTTCCAGCTGAGATGGGGCAGATGTGCCAGGTTTTCTCTCTGGCCTTTTGTAGATCCAACCAAATCAGTCACTACTTCTGTGACATCCTCCCAGTACTGAAGCTGGCCTGTGGGGACACGTTTCTGAGTGAGATGCAGGTCTTCACAGTTGCTGTGCTTTTTGCCGAGGCCCCTTTTCTGCTGATTCTTGCCTCCTACGTTAGAATCACCTCCAGCATCCTGAAGTTGCCATCGGCAACAGAAGAGCAAAGGCGTTCTCCACCTGCTCATCTCATGTCCTGGCGGTGACTTTATTCTTCGGCTCTGCGATTGTTACATATTTACGAACTAAATCCAAAAATTCTTCCAGAACAGACAAATTTCTCTCACATTTCTATACTGTTATTGCCCCGATGTTTAACCCCCTGATATACACTCTGAGAAATAAGGATGTCTTAACAGCCTTGAGAAAACTGCTCCCTTAATGTAAAGCATTAGCTGCTTGATTTAAATTCATTTTCTGTTTCTCTATTTAATTTTGTCAGTGTATAATCAGAAATAGTTTGCTTTTTCCATATGATTGATATATTTATTATATTTATTCATTCCTGGCCTTATTGTTTTATGCTGGATTTTCTAATATCAGGATTATATTAGGGTGCCTTGCTGTTAAGAAACTATATATTTAGGCAATCTTATATTCAGTCGACAAATTTACTGGTGATTTACAATTTTATGAGAAAATATAGTATTACTTACCTACCTTTTCCCCTAAAACCATAGATATTTTTGTACTTTCCTGTTCATGTAACTATCATGCACTTTTTTTTTCCTTTTCATAATATTTTTAGTTAATACAGATGGTAAAAGTTTGGAGAACAATCGTTAAATATCTATGTGCTTTTGACTTTACACATTTTACCTTTCAGCAACTTTGATTTGATCCAACTGTAAAGATTAAAAATAAAATTCTGCATAATGACCCTTAAAATTTTGTAGTGTGGCAATATATTTTTGCTCTCTGCTTCTATCTGAATTCTTCTTTGTAGATATGCTTTTTTTATGTAGCCAAATCATGCCACTAGCGTCTTGATAATTTGTTACCTTAATTTTTACTAATGCAAAAAATATGAATGCATGTTTGCTGTTCAGAGATATAAGATGTATGGGATTCAATCATTTCTCACCCATATAGTGTTATCCATTCTCTAAGATCTCTTGCTTTTTTTTTTTAAATTCTTTTGGTGAAGTATATAACTGAAATTAAAATAAAAATACTTGGGATATTTAGTACATTATTTCCCCAAGTTTTCCTGGTTGTAAAGGATGATACTTGATAAGACAGAATCACTATATTAAACTAAAAAAAAATTACTATTAGAAAGATCTTGTATTTGTTCAGATGGAAAGAGTTGAACTACAGACAGTACACTGGATCATTTTCAGTCAAACTGATTGGGAAATTATGCAATCTGAGGAAGGTTTTTTCTTTTATATTCTTTTTAAATCTGTCTTTCTCTTATTATACTGTGTGTTTAAATTATTTTTCATAAGACCATAATTCATCTACCAGCTAGTTCTCTTCTTTGAGCAAAATCATGTTATCAAAAAAGACATCTAAAAAGCACACAAAAATTATAGCAATCATTTCAGAGGAGATAATGTGCAGATGACAGTAACAGATGACACCGTGGCTACTGCAAATTACCCATTGAAAGGACTGAAGTAAAATATTAAACATGGCTTCAAGGCTTCATTTTGAAGTCCTTTGTTTCAATATTCTGTTGCTGCACAGCAAATTATATCCAAAATTTATGGTTTAGAATAATATCATTTGATTGTATTACATGCATTGTCCAGTATTGAGGCAGGGGTCAGCTGCATGGTTGTCCTCCTCCATAAGCATTGACTGTCATCACTAAAGAGAATTCATATGGTGACTGATTGGTTTTCATGTCTAAAACAGCTTCACATAATTATATTGTGTAGTTACAATGATGTATTACAGAGAAGAAAAATCCAGTTTTCACTTAAATTTCATAATCTAGGGGAACAAACTGTTACTAGATAAATAATAACTTAGCATAAAAGCATAAAATAAATCATACAGTAAAATGATCCACATTGAACTTGTAATAATAGAATGGTGTTTAACTTAAGTTTAGGAAATAAGAAGTTAAAGAATGCTTTCAGTAAAGGATGACACTAAAGTTATTTTTTTGTTTTTTTTTTTTTTAATCTCAGCAATAGGGTTAACAAAACAATTAAATTAAAAAATGTTGAAACATGTCTTTCTGTAATTTGAACCAAGGAAAGGGATTTTTCTCTTACAGTATTTTTTTTTTTCCTCAACATTTTACTAGAGATACCAGCCTATACAGTGGGGGAAAAAAAACAAAAGAGAGAGAGAGAAAGAGAAAGAATAAAATGCATATGTGAACACTGTAAAGTGTTAGTCACTCAGTCATGTCTGACTCTCTGCAACCCAGTGGACTGTATCCTGACAGGTTCCTCTGTCCATGGGATTCTCCAGGCAAGAGCACTGGAGTGGGCTGCCATTTCCCTCTCCAGGGGGTCTTCCCAAGCCAGGTATCAAGCCTGGTTCTCCCACATGGGCTCCCCTTCCACGGAATTCTCCAGGCAAGAGCACTGGAGTGGGCTGCCAAGCCCCCCTCCAGGGGACCCTCCTGACCTAGGGATGGAAGCCGCATCTCTCTGTCTCCTACGTTGGCAGGCAGGTTCATTACCACTAGCGCCGCCTGGGAAGCCGTTATTTCCACATCGAAAAGCAAAATAAGTAGACATCGAAAATACTATTTAAATAGGAACAAAAATATGAACATTTAAAAAGCAATGGAAATGAAAACCCTGCAGGAAGTTTATTTAGTAAACTAGAAAATAATTTGAGAGAAATTTAAGATAAGGAACTAAATGGACTAAATGGAGAGTTGGTGATGGACAGGGAAGCCTGGCGCGCTGCGGTTCACAGGGTCGCAGAGTCGGACACGACTGAGGGACTGGACTGAACTGAATAGAAATTTTAAAAACTTCACATCACAGGAAAAAAATGCATAACTTTGGGTGGTGATGGATATTAACAAGACATTGTGATGATCATTTAAAGTATATTTATGTTGTACAGCAGAATTTAATATAATGCTGTAAGTCAAGTATATCTCAACTAATCACTGATTGAATTTTAAAGGTCATGCTTTATGTTATGCAAATTATGCCTCAATACTATTGCTAATTTAAACATCAAAGCCTAATGAAAATAATAATGACATTGTATTGTTAGGTTCAAATATATCTACAAAACTAATTAATATGCATAAATATGTACCATAAACACTTATTCCGTTATGTGTCACTTTAAGTCTTCAGTCTAAGGGTATACATGTTGCAGCATGCTCTAACACCCTTTTTTTAGTGACCAAAAGTGAGGACTGCAGCAGAGTCTGGCTTTATGCTTTTCAAATACATCTGTTTTACTGACATACAATGAATATCATTCCCTAAACCTTCTCAGAACTACATTGGACCAGGTGATTAGTTTCTACAATGACATATGGGTAGAAGTGATGTGTTTATTATGTATAGAGTCTCTGAATAGTGTATTTGTTTCCTTATGTTTTGTCTGTCTGGCATCTCAGGTTTCTGCAAGCTGAAGATCCAGTAGGAAACTACAAAGAAAAAGTAGGAATAACGGGACCCTTGGGTGAAAGCAAGCAGAGATTCTTCATCACTGACTGCAAACTTGTGCTGTAATTGATTGTAAGATGTTTCTTTATTTTGTTACACTGATATGTTTGAGGTACTGTCTCAGATTGTAGATTTGATTTCGAGTGATGGTGATACTGAATTGAACAGAGAAATATTCAATTCACTATCCTAACAATAGAATTAGGAATTAGATCAGTTTACTCACATGGGTGATGGACATTCAATTTGTTCCATCTTGTAAGTAAAACTTAGCTGAAACAAATAATGAGTGCAATTCTTATTTCTAAATAAGCATGACACTAAATGACGTGGATACCTCATCAATCCTAAAAAAGAATGCATAGGTCCAATTTACTAGGACTGTGCTGCAATAAAGAGAAGCAAATTTAAAAAACAAAAAAGAAATGCAATTTTTGAAACACTCATAGTGTTTTAAATTGTCAAAGAATCTCTAAACAGAAAGAAAAAAAAATATGCTTATGAGCAGAATTTGATATTGGTCTTGTAACTTCATTCCTGACAATTTTACCTACATACCTGCCTGGAAGTAGCTGAAATAGAAAAAGCATTTTGTAGGAGAGGTTTTTTTTTTTGTTTTATTTTGTTTTTTGCTTTTTCTTTTTTTCTCTCTTAAACAATTGGGTTTAAATGTTTATTCTTTTAAAAAATATTAATTGGAGGGTAATTGCTTTACAATGTTGTATTGGTTCTGCCATAAAACAAAGTAAATCAGTCATAAGTGTATACATGTCCCCTCTGTCTTTAACCTCTCTTCCACACCTCACTCCATTCCCACCTCTAGTTTGTCAGAGAGCATCAGGTTGCGCTCCCTGTGTTTTATGCACATAGCAGCTTCCCACTAGCTCTCTCTTTTACATGTGGTGGTGTGTATGTCTCAGCGTTAGTCTCCCAATTTACCCCACCCTCTACTTCCTTGCTGGGTCCACAAGTCTGTTCACTATGTCTGTGTCTATATTCTTACCTTGCAAATAGGTTTTTCAGTGTCATTTGTCTCGAGCATATATATATGTGTGTGTGTGTGTGTGTGTGTGTTAACATATGATATCTGTCTTTCTCTTTCTGACTTACTTCACTCTGCATAACAGGCTCTAGACATTTAAGGTGCATTTCATTTTGAATCTGTTAGATACCTACGCTGATGACCAACTAGATACCCTAACATGAATAAGCATATCCAGATTTTTGTCAGCAGATAAAACATACCTTAATTTCCACAAAAGTTAGTCTAGGAACAGAGTGTTCCACTTCTGAAAAAGGATCTAACCTTACCTAAAATGGGTTGGAAAGAACAAACATACCACATTCGTGTATTAGTAAGGGATACATTTTTCTAAAGATGTGAAAGATGAGATCTGGATGAATTATGGGATTAAAATTAAGGAAGACAAATTTACAGCAATTACTAACGGCCTGAAATGCGATAAATTGAAAGTTTTATTTTATTTTTTTCCAGAAAGTACTGTATACTAGAGTGCCATTTCTCTACTAAGTTCCTACCCCCACAGAGGGGAACCTTTATGCCAAGACGGAGCTGCAGAGGACAAGTCATCTACAGAAAAAGTAGTTTTAAAACTTAAACGCAGATAATCAGCAAACAGAAGCAGTCTTCTAGAAATTAAACTGATACTCAAGAGAAAATGTCCCCCAGGGTGAGCGTGACTACTTCCTATTTAAGAGCAACTGATTTTTGAAGAATACTCCAGAATGACAGTGACTTCCTGACTCAAAAGAATTATAAAATTTTACAGGGTCAAAACATCTATATTCCCATAGATAGCTTCATGTAAATCCATGAAGGTAAGATGTTAGATGGTTTTATTTAAAAATAGTTCTGAATTTGAGGTTTAAGATACAAAGGATAAAACAGAAAAATATGAAATTCTGAGATCTTTACCTGAAAATTAGTTAATAACTTAAATTAACTAATGTGTTTCTTAACTTTCTTAATGATAAAATAAAATTAGATATAAGTGAAATTACAATAATAATAGTATTTATAATAAAACTTACACTTAGGGTAATTTTGAAACTTAATTCTAGTGGAACTAGAGAAATATGAGAGAATATTTGCTGGCTCAATTTTATTTATCAAAGTATTAATGCAAAAACAATAGTTTGTGAGGCTGGAAGATGGGAACAGATATAGTAGATTTAATGAAATATGAAAACACAATTAGAAGAACAAACATTAATAAACTGCTATGAGAATTGTCAAAGTGTTGACCGCCTGATATCTGATTACATGAACTTGAAGTGAAGCAAGATAACAGGCCTTTGTGTGTGTGTGTTAATCCCACTCATATGCTTTTGCCATTTGCATTTCTAAACTAAATAATCAAAGGGTTTAAATAAAGTTACATTTATTAGATAAAATTATAACAGAATTACATAGGACATATTTTATTTGGTTGTAAGAGAAGTAGATGACAATGGATCAGAGAATCACATATGTTAAGAAAAACTATATTAAAATCTCATGAAACTGAAAATCACTCAGTTGTGTCTAACTCTTTGTGACCCCATGGACTATACAGTCCATAGAATTCTCCAGGCCAGAATACTGGAGTGGGTAGTCTTTCGCTTCTCCGGGTGATCTTTCCAAACCAAGGATCAAACCCAGGTCTCCCACCTTGCAGGCAGGTTCTTTACCAGCTGGGTCACAAAAGAAGCCTGGGAATACTGGAGTGGGTAGCCTTTCCCTTCTCCAGTGGATCTTCCTGACCTGGGAATCAAACCGGGGTCTCCTGCATTGCAGGTAGATACTTTACCGACTGAGTTATCAGGGAACCCCAAATATCATGAAGAATGGGTCATATTTATGGACTGAGTTAAAGATTAACTGGCATTTGTAATGCAATGTACAACGGTATGAATAGGGAACGTTATTGGATCCCATGATGTAACTAATGCTTTTCATGTGTAGCAAACTGATGGGTGAGGTACACAGAGAAGGACAATATGATTACACGTATCTGTTCCCCCAGTAACAAGGAATAAGTCTAAGAAAGTCAGTTCTCATTGAAGTAGAAATGGGAGGGCTTAAAATGTTTTGAATAAGAATTAGGTAAAAATTTTAAGTGAAATCTTTGAATTGAAAGGAGATATAATAAGTCAATAGGTACAGAAAATGAAACTGATGAACTCAAAGAAAAACAATAGGAAGCCTGTGTCATATATAACTTCACCCTGAAAGGGGGTGAAATAATTTAATATTATTGCTGCACAATAAGCTCTAAATAAAAATGCATGCATCTTATTGTTTCTGGTATATTACTGCTGCTGCTCAGTCAGTTCCATCATGTCTGACTCTTTGTGATCCCATGGACCATAGTCCGTCAAGCTCCTGTGTCCATGGAATTCTCTAGGCAAGAATACTGGAGTGGGTGGCCGTCCCCTGCTCCAAGGAATCTTCCTTACCCGTGGATCAAACCTACATCTCCTGTATCCCCTGCATTTCAGGCAAATTCTTTTACTGCTGAGATACCAGGGAAGCCTCTGGTATCACTACATCCAAGTGTAAAAATGAAGATTTTATTTCTCTAACTGATTTTAACTGCACGTCAGTTTATTGCTGAGGTTTCAAATCTCGTTTCTTAGAAGCTGAGCAAGGCAAAGGCAACAGTACTTGCATGGACTATGTAAATAAGTTCATGCATCTAATTCAGTTAACAGAAGGGAAATGCTGCTCAAAAGCATGAATGAATTAACCGTCTTGAATTCACCATATCTACAGATGGAGTACAAATTAAGAACAGAAAAATCAAACATCACTGCAATGATGGAATTTATCCTCCTGGGATTTTCTGATATTCCCAATTTCCAACGGATTCTTTTTGGGATATTTTTAGTCCTCTATCTGACCATCCTGACGTGCAATAGTGTCATTGTGCTGGTAACAAGAATTGACCCCACTCTCCAGACCCCCATGTACTTTTTCCTCAACCACTTTTCCATTTTAGAAATCTGTTATGTAACTGTCACTATCCCAAGAATGCTCACAGACCTCCTGAGCCAGAAAGGCCGCATTTCTTTCATTGCCTGTGCTACACAGATGTGTTTGGTCCTTCTGTTTGGAGGTTTAGAGTGTCTCCTCCTGGCCGTGATGGCCTACGACTGCTACCTGGCCATCTGTAACCCTCTTCACTATGGTCTGACCATGAGCCCCCAGGTCTGCGTCCAGCTGGTCACTGCCTCCTGGGTCAGTGGAGTTCCTGTTGTAATTGGGCAAACATGGCAGGTTTTCTCTCTGCCCTTCTGTGGGTCGACCACAATCAATCATTTTTTCTGTGACCTCCCCCCAGTGTTCAAGCTTGCTTGTGGGGACACATTTGTGAACCAGATAGCAGTCTATGTAGTTGCAGTGGTGTTCATCATGGTTCCATTTCTGCTGATTGTTGTCTCCTATGGCAAAATCATCTCCAACATTCTGAAATTGCAATCCGCCAGAGGGGGGGCTAAAGCCTTCTCCACTTGCTCGTCCCACCTCACCGTGGTGGTCTTATTCTACGGCACAGCCTCTACCACCTATTTACAACCCAAGCCGAATCAATCTGAAGAAACTGGGAAGCTGATCTCTCTTTTCTACACAGTTTTGATCCCAACGTTGAATCCCATTATATATACGCTGAGGAACAAAGATATCACCGTGGCACTGAGAAAACTACTAAGAAAATTGTCAACCTGACTCGAAGGCTTGAAATTACGGAAGCAATTTGTTTCTATGTTTCTCATGAAATGCATCAGAAAATATCATCTAGTATTATGTCTATGTTCCTATGAAATGATAGTTAATATCATCACTGCCATCTCACATTATGTAAAAGGACCGTAATTTCAAAGAGTTAAGAGTTTCTGGGTTATCAAAGCACACATTATCTCCATGACAATGATCTATTCTGAAGACCTATCTTTCCTTTCACTGGGAAAGAGTGAGTTAAGAGATTTCCTGAGCAATAAAATGATAGTTAACTGCTATAAAACTAATGATCAGGGTCATGTCTTGTAAGAAATTTGCTTGAAACTTCCCATTCCTTCAGACATAGTCACTGTCCTTTTCTGTACTGAGGATTGGATTTAGACGATGAGAAAAGAACAACCACGTCCAAGTTGGTGGGCGTAGCGGAATCTTAGAATGTTCTAGCATTTTTTCCTTCTTTCTCTGTTTTGCAAGAGTACAAACCCTGAAAGGATCCTTTGTTACCTCAGTGCTGACTCTTCTCTAGTGACTCCATTTCCTCTGGCTTGTAGCTTCAGGTTTTGCTTTGGTAGTGTCTCCTTAGGATTAGGAATATTGGGAATTTAAAGTATAAAGGGCATTGGGTTGAATGTTGATCCCTCTAAATATATGTCAGGTTATAGTCTGCAAACCTGAACTTATTAAGAAAATAAAAGCCCTTGCAGATGTAATTCAGTTAAGGACTTTCAAACAAGATTATCTTAATGTAAGGGAAGGGCACTATATCCTGTGATCACTGTTCTTATCAGGGGGGAAGAGAGATGAAGTGAAGGCTAGAGATGCAGTGACACATAGAAGAATATCACATGAAGATGGAGGCAGCAACCGGGAGTGACACAGCCACGAAGCAAAGGAGGTCAAGGACCACGAAAGCTGAAAGAAGCGAGGAGTGGCTTTCCCTTCAGAGCCTGTGGAGGGAAACCTTGCCAGCAGTGTGATTTGGACACTGGCTTTTAAAGATGTGAGAAAGTCAACTTCTGTTGCTTAAACCACCCAATTTGTGATAATTTGTTACAATAGAACTACAAAAGATCTAGTGTACACATACACTATGTAAGCAGTCTTTTTATTAAGGTGCTTTTATGCTAATCATCCTGAATAAATTCTGTATCTTTTAGGAACAGTGATTAAAAAAAAAAAAGTAGGATTTTTTTTTTTTTTTAACTTTAAAAACTATATCAATGAAACCTCATAAAAATGTTTGCCCAAGAATGAGGGCTACCTGTGCTTGTCCAATATGTTTGTTAAAAGCTTTTCTAATCCTGCAAAAGACAACACCAGCAACGCAAAGGGAAGCTGCTTTCAGTTGGAGCATTTAGACACGGGCGTCCGTTTACCATGTGATGCTGCACAGTCTGTCTAAACAGTGCTTTAGAGACACTGCAGTGAAGAAATCCCACGCTTTTGAGACCTGTAATAAGTGCATAAATGTATGGATAAAATATAACTCTATTTTTGTAAAACAAAGGGAGATGGCATCCATATATTCATATAACATTTCACATGTGCATCTCTGTAGGTGGTGTGTATATATGTCAGCGGTATCTGGATGTGTATTAGAAGAGAGAATGAGCTTCTTTACAGTGAAGGGAGTTCAGATAATGTCTGACTTATTTATTTATGCTTTCTGGAGTATTGATTTATTATGAAGAGAATAATGTGCACATCACAAAAATCATAAATTTTATTCAGACAATAAAATACATGTGGAAGAAAATTACTGCATATCTTCTTTTCTTATTGCCTCCCAACATTTTACAGAATATTTAGTAGCTAACAGGGTAATTTTAATATCAGCCAAATAATCTTTGATATTTGAAATAAATAACATTTTTTGTGAACTAAACAAAATCAAAATATATAATATTTGATCATTTCTTTTAAAAAAAGGACTAAGATAGCTTTAATAATATTTACAAATAGAGATAAATTTAAGATTATGAAATGGATATATATGTACCTAGGCACTCTTCCATATGTATAATGTATACTTTATATAATATAAACATATGTATTTCAATATTCATTGGAAGGACTGATGCTGAACCTGAAGCTCCAATACTTTGGCCACCCGATATAAACAGCTGACACGTTAGAAAGGACCCTGATGTTGGGAAAGACTGAAGGTAGAAGGAGAGGGCATCAGAAGATGAGATGGCTGAATGGCATCACGGATGCAATGGACATGAACTTGGGCAAACTCCGGAAGATGGTGAGCTAGAGGGTGGCCTGGAGTGCTGCAGTCCATGGGGTCATGAAGAGCTGGACATGACTGGAAGACTGAACAGCAACAGCAAATATATATTTATATACAGCTATACAAAAATTAAAATGACTGATTTCACTCTGTTCACAGAGAGAACAAAAGACACACACAGACACACACACATACACACAAAACCCAGAAGCACATCTCACTTCAGTGATGACATTGGTTATTTGGGGATTTTTCTGTGTTCCCAATCTGGGTGTTTCTTTCTGGAATATTTTTCTTTTATATGTGATTATCCTGGTGAGAAGCAACATCGATACTCTCATAATGAGTTGACCAGGCTCTCAAATTCCCATGTATTTTTTCCTCAGTAACTTTTCCTTCCTGGAAATCTGTTATGTATCTATCACTCTTTCTAGAATATTCATAAATTTTCCCAGTCAGAAAGAATATATATATGTATGTATATATATATATATATATATATATATATATTTGCCTGCACTACAAAGGTATATTTTATTTTATTTATTTTGTTTCTGTTCTTGGGAACATAGAATACTTGGTCTTGGCAGTTATGGCCCATGGCTGCCATGTGGCCAACTGTAACTTTCCGTAACCTCTTCTAGTTAGAAACCAGGAGCTCTGTGTTCAACTAATGATTCTTGGCTCTTGAATCAGTGGTGTCACAGTAGGATAAGGCAAACATGCCAGACTTTCTCTCTGTCATTTTTGGCTCTAACTGCAGGCTGACCCGCGGCGATGATGTTTAGAGAGATGAGATGAGACGTCAATCTCTACAGTGGTACCATTGGTGTACCGTTTGTCACGATCCCCTTTCAATTGATACTTGGCTTCTACAGTAAAATTACTTCTCCTTCCTATGTTTGCCATCAGCAATGGAGTGAGCCAACGTTTTCTCCACCTGCTCAGTTCATATCACGCGTGTGAACTAAATTGCTTCAGTTGTGTCTGGCTCTCTGCAACTTTGTAGACCGTGGCCCACCAGGCTCCTCTGTCCATGGGGTTCTCCAGGCAAGAACACTGGAATGGGCCACTGTGCCCCTCTCCAGGGGATCTTCCCACCCAGGGATCGAGCCTGCGTCTCTTATGTCTCCTGCATTGGCAGTTAAGTTCTTCACCATTAGCACCACCTGGGAAGCCCCATGGCTGTGCCTTTATTTTGTGGACCCAGCAACATTACATACTTATGACATGATTCCAGACATTTTTACAGGGAAGATTTTTTTCTCTCTGCTTTCTATACGGTGTTACCCGATGTATAATCCCATGATATATACTCTGAGAAATAAGGCTGTCACGATAGCCTTGAGAAAATGACCGTTTAATATTTAACGTCTCATCCACTGCTTTGAGCTAGTGATCTTTTTCCCCACTTAGTTCTGCTATTGTCTTAATCAGACATTATTTGGAATTTTGCTTCCTGCCTTAATATAAATTGGTTATCCTCATGATCTTGCCATTTTATGCTTGACTTTCTGATATCAGGGTTATCTCCCTAGTGTTTCTATTTATAAGAAATTAATTTTTTTGCTGATCTTATATTTAAGGGACTAGTCTCTGTCACCAAAAATTCACTGCTTATTTGATTCATTGTTGTTCAGTTGGTAATTCATGTCCGACTCTGTGTCTTCATGGACCGTAGCATGCCAGGCCCCTCAGGCCTCCACTATGTCTCAGAATTTGCTCAAATTCATGTCTATTGAGTCAACGACACTATTAATATCCAGCCATCTCATCCTCTGCTGTCTCCTTCTCCTTTTTGCCTTTATCTTTACTAACATCAGGGTCTTTTACATTGAGTTGGCTCTCTGCATCAGGTGGCCAAAGTGCTAAAACAATATAATATATTTTATCTAGCAATTGGCCTCCTGATATTTTTATCCAAAATTCATAATGTATATTCTAGTTTGTCTCCCTCCACATTGTTATAATTTACTTAAAAGTAAAAGATTTCAGCTGGCAAAGATTACTGCATATGGAAAGCTTTAGAGAATACTTGTTGAATGACTATAGAACATGGGCACACTTGAATAAGCAAAAGTTCATACTGCAGAAAATGTAGAAAAGATGATCTTTTAATAAACTATATTAACTTAAATACATATAGTGGTACAAAAAAAGAGAGCTTGACCTTCACTTCACAAAATTTATTTTAAAATGGAGTCTCAGATAATTTGTAAACTTAAGTAAAAACGCATAACGAGTCTTTTCCAAGATAATGTTTATTAACTTCATGACGCTGGTGCAAGAAAAGTGTTTTTGATAAAATTATGAGTCATAACGTAAACATTAATCAGTTGAACTTCCTGGACTAAGAAATACTGATATTCAGAGTGAAATTTTTCAACATAAAAGGTTTAAATACACTGTTGTTAAAGGAGTGCTCTAAATCAAAAGAATCAAAAATTCAGGAGAAAAATTGACAATAGACTTGAAGATGCATTTCTAAAGAGACTAATCTAAATACCCAGAAGAAAAGAAGAAAATAACTCACTAGCAACCAGTAAATGCAAATTAAAACCAGATTAAAACCAAATGATATCTATGACACATTCATTACAAGGATGAAATAAACAAAAAGACTCACCCCATCACGTACGTAAAGGGTGAGGAGTAATGAAAGCTCTCACCTGATGCTGGCATATTAGCACACAGCCTGCCTTCATCGTGAAAATCTTACCCTTAGCCACGCACCAGGAGAAATGTGTGCACACGTGTGCCAAGGGAGGCATCCGAGAATGCTCACTTTGAATCATTCATAATGTCAAATCTTTATCAAACTAGAATCGAACGTAATTGTGGCAACTTCACACAGAGGAAAACCAAAGAGTTATAGAAATGAATAAAATGCAATTACGTACAGCATGTATTAAGCATATTTTTAAACAAACCAAATCATAATCATACTGTACATATCCTTTTTGTTAACCTAAAAAGCCGTATTTAGAACACCATTTATCATATGTATATACATAATTTCTTCTATTTCTTAAATTTTATTTAATGAGCAAATTCTATCATGGAAAAAAGCATAATGCTCTTTCTTATTTTTGGCTATGCTTCTATTTTTCCTGAAACTAATTCAGAAAAATGAATTAACTTTTATTATAAAAAAGTAGTAATCAAGCAACAAAAATATGATTCAAAACTGGCGATGCCACTGAATTGCTTTGAAAAACAAATCAGCATCTTTATAAAAGGACATACTTACAGCCAGGTTTAATTTTCCAACCTCTAAAACAACAACAGAAAATAACTTTCATTTGTGGTTAAGAGGCACTGGGTCACAACAAGCCAGTCTAGTTTCAAGCACTAGAAATTTTTGAGAAATTATAGAATGTATTTTAAAGGTATATAACTATGGGAGAAAAAAGAATAGATGACAATATCAAAATCAAGGCTCATTCAGTCATAGAATATTCATACTTTTTCAAGCCACAAATTTGTTACAAAATCACGGTATTGCATATCTTAGTATGTGCGCATGCTTACTGATTAATTCAAAGGGTGAGCACAGTTGTGATATTGGTTGATTGGATATTCTTCGCCACACATATACAGCGCATAGGAAAATGTCTCAGATTTTTTAATACTGTATCATTGTTCAGATTACAATTTACTTTTTTTTTTTAACAAATGAAGATGTTTTCTGTATATTGAAAGAAAAATTTTCTTCTGTGAATTGTTAATTCATCTGTTTTACCCATTTTTATATTTATACTTTGGACTTTTCCTCTGTATTAAAGAAGGAACCAGGATCCCTTTATTTCAAATCAGTTGTAATAATTTTTTCTGTTATATTAATTATATTTGATACTTATGAGGTTTGCCACTTTTTAGCATCTAGAATCATTTATTTTTACACAAAAATATATTACAAAAAATATTTATTTTTGTGTGTGTGTGTCCTGCATTTTAAATTTTAATGAGTTAAACTTTCCTTACTTCAAATTATAAAACCTCTTTTTATAATTTCTTAGAATACTTTCATCATTTCACTCTAAAATATACAAAATCGTGTATCATTTGGAGTTTATTCTGCTGTGGGACAGTTATCAAAAATACATATACTGTTTTTTTCCAAGTCTGCCCAGTTGTCCGAAAGACAGTTATTTTAAATGTCCACGCTTTACCAATTTGGTAGGCTATTTCAGTCAATGACAGATTTTCGTGTGTATTTGAGCCTTTTCTGGAGTTTCTGTTCCATCCCAGCAGAGGGTCTTTATTTACGCATGATGCTGCGCTGCGCTCAGCCGTTCCGCTGGTCCAGACTCTGCGGCCCCGGGGACGACAGCCCTCCCGGCTCCCGCGGGAGGCCGACTGGTCACCACGAGCACCTGCTGATCCAGAGGCCTTGTGGCTGCTTCCCAGCACCAGCTGTGTCTTGGGGACCCCTGCAGGATTCAGCCTGGCCGGCCTCACTCCCTTCCTGTCCTTTACGCATCCGGTCCCCGTGAGAAGCCTGGCCCGCCCCCACTACTCAGGGTCTGGGCCACAAGGCTCCTGATACTTTTAATTAACCTTCCAGATCACTCCCACTGTCACATTACTATGTGTTCCCTCTCTTGTAAATATTTTCACTTCATAATCATAAACCTTAAGAAATCACTCTTTACTAAATAATAGGAAACAACATCCAATTTTTGGGGTCATGAAAAACTGGCTCTAAGCCAAGATTTTTAAACAATCTTTATGTTGGAGAAATTTCTCCACATTTGAAACATATAACTCACAACCTTTTTGCTTAGCGTCTTTCCCCTGATCTCAGCTGGACTTATTCCAGATTCTCATTTTATTGTAACTAGAGGCTGAAAGTATTCACATCTTGAAGATGTAAAATAAGATTGGGAAAAATTGGTGGTAGGCTGCAAAAGAGAGGAAGAGTTTTCTCCTGCTACAATTAACCTCCTACTACGATTAACAGTTAAGGTAAGAATTGAATCCTTGTCTATTTGATCAACCGAAATAATATGTGTGTGTGTGTGTGTGTGTGTGTGTGTGTGTGTGTGTGTTCAGTCGTGTCTGACTCTGGAGCCCACGAGGCTCCTCTGTCCATGGAATTCTCCAGGCAAGGATTCTGGAGTGGGTTGTCATTTCTTACTCCACGTGAATTTCATGACCCAGGGATCAAACCTGTATCTCTTGCATCTCTTGCATTGGCAGGCCAATTGTTTACCAACTCTACCACCTGGGGAGCCCACAAATGATATTACTTAGCACCCTGTTCACATCTGAGAAATGCACTGTGTCCTCTGTTCCCTAGAGAGACTGAAGGAAAAAAAATATTCTGAGTAGTGAGAGCTTTCTGGGAAAAATTAAAAAAAAAAAAAAATACAACAAATCAGAGAATTCAAAGAGTGATGATTTTAATTAGAAATTTAAATGTGCCAAGTTGCAGAGATCCCTTGTGTAGTGATAACTACTTTTATTTAAGAGCACTTTATGTTTAGAAAAAATAGAATATTTAAAGGCCAGTTGAATTACTTTGATGAAACAAGTAATTCCACTTACAGTAAATATTCAAAGCCTCTCTAGTAAGAAAAATCAGCAACATTTCAAGTAAGAAAGGTAAATATGAAAATGATAGTAAGGCTTAATTCTTACTTTAAATTTAAAATTAATCATGTACACAGATTTTTAATGTGTAAATTATTAATTTTACACATGGTAGCAAATATTTTTGCTCATTAAAGCAACTTCTATATATTTCTGATTCTATTAAATAAAATTTGCAATCAAATAATTATAACAAATAATGGTATTAAGTCACTTTGAAATGCCAAAAAAATGTAATAGCTAAAGTGTAGGTATAGATAGTATTAAAGAAAACTTCACTTGAGCCCACATATTATAACAAAAAATGATTGCATATGTCTATTCAGTTTGATATTATAATAAGAGATTTAAAAGAAAGTAATACATAAAGTTTTAACCATTGGAATTCAAAGAACAATTATCTTGAAAAGTTATAGAATTCAGGATTTATAAAATAATAAAGATAACTTTAGTTTCAATAATGTTTTTAAATTATTTTCAAGGATTGAGGTATCATGTTTTATCAAATATACAAACATACTTGAAGTATACCTTGTTTTACTCTTGAAAAATTCAAACTCAAATCTTACCTATTTCATGTTATACAAGATTTCATCACCAAAATGTCATATCTGTACAATGAGAAATTATATTTTATATAGTACTGGAAATAATTTTATTCAGGTAATCAGTGAAATATTAAATGCTTTTATTCATAAAAATTATAAAGATTGCAATTCTATTCTTTTGTATATTAATTTTTCCTCTTTTAAGATTGAACATTTTAAATTAAAAGTGTCTGTTGCTTTACTCAATTTCAGAATCAAATAATGAACAATATGTTAAGTAAACAAGCGTTTTCTAAGATCTATATTGCTTCCAAGCAGGAAGACTAGGACTATTTTCCTAGACCATGCAATAACTATTTTCCTTAATCTCAGTCCTTAGATCCAGATCATGTAATATCAATGGGAAAGAAAAAAGGTATATGAAAGGAATTAGCCAAATTGCAACACTATGTGCTACAAAGTCATGTACGCTCTCCCTATTAGTTCTAGAGTAGAGGTGATAATATTATTAAATTATTGGCAGAAATTTAGTGGAGAATTCACATCTAAAAGTATGGGATTTTTATAACACTGTGATGATTGTTTAATATCTTATTTCTTCCCCACATTAACCATGTGATACCAAGCCAAGGTAAATTAGAGAGCAGTTTTTCATACTGTTAAAGCCGAGAGTGAAATTTAGAATAAAATTTAGCTTTTAATAAAAACACTAATAGCTAGCATAGCTAGCTTTCAAATAGACTTTCTATGAATGCCAAAACACTTTACGTTGCTTTATTGTATCAAATGAACTAATTCATGTAGCAGTGCTAACTGCTGGTACAACCGTTGTCGGTTTTGCAGCCAGGTGAACCATGGGAGGGAGATTACGCGCTTGGCATTGTCACACCGCTGGTAAGTGAAGCCATGGTTCAATCGCAGGCCATCTTGTCAGGATTGTATTTCTTGTCCATGACACTATGTTTAGACTGTGCTTGGTGGAAAACTTGAAACATAAAGGGTGGGGGACTGAGAAGCAGGGCTGGACTCATGTTGAGTCAATGATGCCTGGAGTGGAATATTTAAGGAGGCAGTCACTTTAACAATGGTGCAATGCAGAATCAGCCATGAAACTGAGTGTGTGCTCTTAGATTCTGTACTAGAGGAGTCTCATCCCTTATTTAGGTAAGACTGTATCCTACTCCTGGCCCTGATTAAAGGAAAAAATGGAAAAAAGTAATCATCAATGAATAACTCAATACCTCTACCAAAAACAATTTTTCCAGGGAGTGTGTTACAACCCTGGCAACTAAAGATTTAAGAACATTATGCCATGTTAGTAATTATAATTATAGGACTATGACTTAAACATATTAAAAGTGATAGGTAATTTTATCAATAATATCATATTTAATTATCTCAAATAAGAAAGTAAATAGTAAGTTTAAGCAATTACTTAATACAACCAATGATAAATAACAGTTAGGATTCAAACTTAAGTATGATTTTAAAAATAGGCACTGATTTGCAATCATAAAACCAATGTGCAAATGAGCAATGTATCCATCATTGCTAAATCTCAATATCCTAGCTCAAGAAAAGTGAGTTTAGAAACTGTTATCTGAATTATTATTATTATTATTATTATTATTTGAGGAACAACAAAGACATCAGAGATGCACACAGAACATGGGGGAAAGCGTGACAGGAAGTATCTTACACAGCTAGTGAACAAATTCCAGGTGACCCCTCTTTTCCCACAGTGACCCTCTGAATTGTTTCTCTCTTTATCTATTCCCACACAACTTTTCCAGAATAAAACCCTCTGATAGCCCCCACATAGCATCTTACTGAAATATATGTATTTTATTCCCCTATGTACAATAAAATAAAATATTCTCTCATGTTTCTTATAAACTGCCTAATAATGTGAATTGTATATAAGACACGTAAAAGGTCATCAAGTGATGGGAGGGAAATGAAGAGTTGAAATATGTAGCTGAAAATATATAAGGGAGATAATTTCTGTTAATAGTGCTACTGAAGTATGTAAAGTCATAGAGAAATACAATAAACTTGTCAAAAAATGTATATATTTGAGGGAATTCCCTAGCAGTCCAATGATTGGGACTCTGTACTTTCACTGCCATGAGCCTGAGATTCAATCTCTGGTTAGGTTACTAAGATCCCACAAACAGTGAAACATGGCCACAAAAAAATGTCAGTATTTAAAACTGAGATCACATGACAACACCGTGGGTCTGTCTTCAATAACTATCAGTTTGTCCATTGTCTGTGCTGAGCGGGGCATTCGGGGCTTCCTTGGTGGTTTGGGCGATAAAGAATCCGCCTGCAAGCAGGAGACCTGGGTGTGATCCCTGGGTCGGTAAGATTCCCTGGAGAAGGGAATGACAACCCACTCCAGTATTCTGGTCTAGGAAATCCTATGGACAGAGGGGCCTGGCGGGCTACAGTCCTTGGGATCAGAGAGTCAGACACGACTGAACGACTAACACTCTTAACTTTTTTGACTTTGGACTGTATTCGGAAAGAATGCCCTAAAAGATATTTCAAGGGAGAGTGTATGGTGCTAACACATGGATTATAAACTGAGAAAGGGGAAATGCATAAATAATAAAATTCTTAAATTAGAAGCAGTTGCATTGATCATGAAAATCAACCTGGATACCCTGATACAATTTATAAAACAGGCACTGATCCCTGGTGGTAAAAATAAAAAGCAGATAATACATTTACCCTTTTTCACAGATGGAACATCAAGAAAAAGCACCAGAAGGTAATCTCACTAAATTGACGGAATTCGTTCTCCTGGACTTTGCTGATGTTCCTCATCTCCAGAAGCTTTTATTTGGACTGTTCTTACTCATCTATATAATTATCTTGATGGGCAATGGCATCATATTTCTGATAACAAAACTAGACCCTGGTCTCCAGACCCCCATGTATTTTTTCCTTGGCAACTTTTCCCTTTTGGAGATTTGCTATGTGTCTGTTACACTCCCCAGAATGCTCACAAGTCTTGGGACACAAAGAAGAACGATTTCTCTGGTTGCTTATGCCACACAAATGTGCTTCGTCCTTACACTTGGGGCCACCGAGTGCTTCCTTCTGGCCGTGATGGCCTGTGATCGCTATGTGGCCATTTGTAGCCCTCTGCGCTACCCTATAGTTATGAACCCCAAGGTGTGTGTCCAGCTAGTGGCTGGCTCCTGGGTCAGTGGAATCCCAATCCAAATAGGACAGACATGCCAGATTTTCTCTCTGCCCTTCTGTGGTTCTAACCTCATCAACCACTTCTTCTGTGACATCCCTCCCATACTCAAGCTGGCCTGTGGGGTCACTTTTCTGAATGAACTGTTGGTCTTCACAGTTGCAGCGCTGTTTGTTTTGGTTCCATTTCTGCTGATACTCGTCTCCTACGGCAGAATCATCTCCACAGTCCTTAAGTTGCCCTCAGCCACGAGTCGGGGCAAAGCCTTTTCCACCTGCTCATCTCATCTTGTGGTCGTGGCATTGTTTTTCGGATCAGCCATTGCCACATATTTAAGACCCAAGACGCAGGGCTCAACGGGAACTGACAGAGTGCTTTCTCTCTTCTACACGATCGTGATGCCTGTGTTTAACCCCGTGATATACAGTCTGAGGAACAAGGATGTCATGATGGCCCTGAGAAAATGGCCAGGTAAACACCTTAGTTCATGCAAAAAGTGACTTGTATTTCAGAACTTGATTTCTTATATGTGTGTTACAAATTTTCAACAGATATTTATCTAAACTCAATTTATCTGTCTATAAAATGGTAGTTATTACCAAAATAAAAATTACTTGTAACACTGAGAAACCTTTCTGTCTCCAGTTATACTGTAGTGTATGGATCAGCAATAGCAAAAAATAGCTCGGGAATTCTATAACCTTATTGTGAAATGTTCTTTTGTAGTAAGAGCTATAGAAAAGAACTGCTATAAGAGGCCCATTTGTAATACAGACTCAGTTATATCACTTATTGGAAAGCATATTATTCAGTTCCATAGAGTTGTCATGGAAATTTTTAAAACTAAGTTAGTAATGCACATTAATTAAACTGTTATGTATAGTTTGGCCTAGCAATTATTATACAGAGAAATAATTTCTTAGAGTGAAAAGTACCTCTCATTGGGAATGTAGTTTAATAAATGATATTGTACAATGATATTAGCAATTATTAGTCATCATTTATGTGTATATCATTAAATCCATAATAAGATTTGTTGAGTTGATAAAACAAAAGTTATTATTGAAATCTTTATGTACAATAAGATGAGCTTGGAGAAAGTGATGGGAATATTCACAAGTCATATAATATATTTTCCTAGAGATGATAGTAGGGATAGGAAAGTTAGGGTAAAAGGGAAAGGATTTCAATTTTTGTAAAAGTAAGTATCTGCTATAAAAGCACAAGTATTATACACCTTAAACCTTACATACATACACATATTAAAAATGGTCAATACAAAAATAATCATTATTGTTAATTATGGAAATCAAAGTAAATCATTCTATGTTTCCCTTTGTTTTATTGAAATTGTACAGTTTATTACAATAAACTTGTGCTATTCAGGTAATCAAAATAACACAATTGGTATTCATTCTGGACAAGGAAATCACAATTATTAGTCATGTGTGCTATTTCTGTAGTTACATATTTTTCAAAATTCCATGTATATATATATAATAATCCTTCATATAGACAGGCAACAGATCATTGCAGAATATGACCAGTCACCATTATTCAAAGTTAAAAAGCATGATGAAGCTTGAACCGTTACTTTTAAAGTTTGTTCCCATAAAAATATATGCCAGTTCTGTGCACATTTATGTGGCGCTGGCTACTTCCACATGGATAGGATAGGGAGGTGCAGTAACACTTTCTCCCTGGGAGAAAACAGCCAGGTGACATGTGACCAATTCTGATAATAAAGTGAAGAAGAAAAAACCGACTCTTATTGAGAACCAAGTAAAAAATACATCACCACGATTCACAGATAATACGGCTATCATAACCTACTGAAATCTAATGGAAATGATTGAATACAGGGGAGGGTAAAAGAAGGAGAACTGCAAGGATTCTTTAATATCTGCAAATCAACCAATGTAATACACAACATTAACAAATTGGAAGATAAAAACCATATGATTATCTCAATAGAGGCAGAGAAAGTCTTTGACAAAATTCAACACTCGTTTATGATTAAAACTCTCCAGAAAGCAGGAATAGAAGGAACATACCTCAACATAATAAAAGCTGTATATGACAAACCCACAGCAAGCATCACCCTCAATGGTGAAAATCTGAAAGCATTTCCCCTGAAATCAGGAACAAGACAAGGGTGCCCACTCTCACCACTACTATTCAACATAGTCTTGGAAGTTTTGGCCACAGCAATCAGAGCCGAAAAAGAAGTAAAAGGAATCCAGATAGGAAAAGAAGAAGTGAAACTCTTGCTGTTTGCAGATGACATGATCCTCTGCACAGAAAACGCTAAAGAATCTTCCTGAAAATTACTAGAGCTAATCAATGAATATAGTAAAGTTGAGGGTATAAAATTAACACACAGAAATCCCTTGCATTCCTATACGCTAACAATGAGAAAACAGAAAGAGAAATTAAGGAAACAATACCATTCACCATTGCAACAAAAAGAATAAAATACTGAGGAGTATATCTTCCTAAAGAAACAAACGGCCTATACATAGAAAACTATAAAACACTGATGAAAGAAATCAAAGAGGACACAAACAGATGGAGAAACATACCGTGTTCATGGATTGGAAGAATCAATATTGTCAAAATGGCTATTCTACCCAAAGCAGTCTATAGATTCAATGCAATCCCTATCAAGCTACCAACGGTATTTTTCACAGAACTACAACAAATAAATTCACAATTTCTATGGAACTACAAAAAACCTCGAATAGCCAAAGTAATCTCGAGAAAGAAGAATGGAACTGGAGGAATCAACCTGCCTGACTTAAGGCTCTACTACAAAGCCACAGTTATCAAGACAGTATGGTACTTGCACAAAGACAGAAATATAGATCGATGGAACAGAATAGAGAGCCCAGTCATGAGCCTATGGACACCTTATCATTGACAAAAGAGGCAAGGATATACAATGGAAAATAGACAACCTCTTTAACAAGTGGTGCTAGGAAAACTGGTCAGCCACTTGTAAAAGAATGAAACTAGAACACTTTCTAACACCATACACAAAAATAAACTCAAAATGGATTAAAGATCTAAATGTAAGACCAGAAATTATAAAACTCCTATAGGAGAACATAGGCAAAACACTCTCCGACATAAATCACAGCAAGATCCTCTATGACCCACCTCCCAGAATATTGGAAATAAAAGCAAAACTAAACAAATGAGACCTAATGAAACTTAAAAGCTTCTGCACTACAAAGGAAACTATAAGTAAGGTGAAAAGACAGCCCTCAGATTGGGAGAAAGTAATAGCAAATGAAGAAACAGACAAGGATTAATCTCAAAAATATACAAGCAACTCCTGAAGCTCAATTTCAGAGAAATAAATGACCCAATCAAAAAATGGGCCAAAGAACTAAACAGACATTTCTCCAAAGAAGACATACAGATGGCTAACAAACACATGAAAAGATGTTCAACATCACTCATTATTAGAGAAATGCAAATCAAAACCACAATGAGGTACCATTACACACCAGTCAGGATGGCTGCTATCCAAAAGTCTACAAGCAATAAATGCTGGAGAGGGTGTGGAGAAAAGGGAACCCTCTTACACTGTTGTTGGGAATGCAAGCTAGTACAGCCACTATGGAAAACAGTGTGGAGATTTCTTAAAAAACTGGAAATAGAACTGCCATATGACCCAGCAATCCCACTTCTAGGCATACACACCGAGGAAACCAGATCTGAAAGAGACACGTGCACCCCAATGTTCATCACAGCACTGTTTATAATAGCCAAGACATGGAAGAAACCTAGATGCCCATCAGCAGACGAATGGATAAGGAAGCTGTGGTACATATACACCATGGAATATTACTCAGCCATTAAAAAGAATTCATTTGAATCAGTTCTAATGAGATGGATGAAACTGGAGCCCATTATATAGAGTGAAGTAAGCCAGAAAGATAAAGAACATTACAGCATACTAGCACATATATATGGAATTTAGAAAGATGGTAACGATAACCCTATATGCAAAACAGAAAAAGAGACACAGAAGTACAGAACAGACTTTCGAACTCTGTGGGAGAAGGTGAGGGTGGGATGTTTCTAAAGAACAGCATGTATATTATCTATGGTGAAAGAGATCACCAGCCCAGGTGGGATGCGTGAGACAAGGGCTCGGGCCTAGTGCACTGGGAAGACCCAGAGGAATCGGGTGGAGAGGGAGGTGGGAGGGGGGATCGGGATGGGGAATACTTGTAACTCTATGGCTGATTCATAGCAATGTATGACAAAACCCACTGAAATGTTGTGAAGTAATTAGCCTCCAACTAAAAAAAAAAAAATAATAAAGAAAGAAAGAAAGAAAGAGAACTGTAATAACAGCAACACCAGAATTCCAGGAACATTTCTAGGCAGAAGTTGGATAAATCCTGAAACTATTATATGTTGAGAAGATTGAGAAGGAAATTAAGAAATCCTCTCTTTTTTCTGTCCCTCCTGCCTAATTAAAAAAAAAAAAAAGACTTTTTTTAGAGAAAAGAGATATCTAATGGGGGGGGGCAGCATTTAAAAATACTGATATGTCAATAAGATGTGATTGGATCTCTCTCTTTTTATAGAGAATAGCAAATAAAAGTGATATCTTAAAGCATTACGACATTTTTGGGTAGATACTGACGTTTCACAAGCTAAAAATGTCAGTGGACAGCTTCAGAAATTATTTTCACTTTGGCTTGGCAACTAATAAACCATATTTAAACTAGTTACCACATTCAGTGGTAATAGCTTGACAAAAATCTGTATCTGTATTACTTGTTTTAAAATACAATGAATGTGTGCAAATACTACCAATGCTTTGTAAATTACAAATATCTTTATTAGCAACATAATCTTTTGTTACCACTTTGCATTGTACTATTCCTAAAACAAGTCACTTAAAATCCTGAGAAACTAAGCAAACACAATTTTATTATTTAGAAACACGAAAACAGATATTCATTTATGTAGGTATATATGCTTGTCTGTGTGTGTGAGTGTACTTTAGGATAATATTGCTTTTGTGGACTGAAGTCAACTGACAACAAAGAATGGGAAGGTCAATAATATGTGCAAAATCTTTTCAAGATTAATAGCCTGTTTCGGGGAAAGTGAAAAGTGAATATGTCTTCATTGTGCATCTGGATTGTATTAATAGCTATGGATTCTTTGCTGGAAAAGAAAGTTCAGGGAATAATGGTAGACATCTCTTTCTTTCCTTTTTTTAAAGGTATCTGTATATTTATATTTATATAGGTATCATATGTATAATTGTTTCTTGGAATACTGTTTTGCTATATGTAACCTTTAAATTGATAAACTATTTCTTTAGCTGTGACATGAAAGCATGTAAGCTTATTTCACTATCATATAATTAGTACAGAGAATATATATGGAAATAGAATAATAGAATTGGAAGATAAAGAGCAGGTGAACATATAGTCTAAGGGAAAAGTTGAAAAAAATATATAAATTATGAAACAAATTTTAGAGAGATGATGTTGAAATTTCAAAAAGGAAGATGATTGAGCTTTTCCATAATAAGCTTTACACACAAAAGATATACATATTTATATATGTACATTTATATTTCGTGTTTAAAGCATTTGGATAGATGATAGATACATAGATAAAAAGAATTTGTGTCTGTGCATGCAGTACCTCAGATGTGAACTTTTCTAGGTGGATTCATTGAACTAATTATGTTTAGAATGATTAAAGTTGTCATATATGCCCTTCCTCAGTGTCTCAGTGGTAAAAAAAATCAGACTGAAGTGCAGGAGCTGCAGGAGACGTGGGTTTGATCCCTGGATTGGCACGATAGCTTGGAGAAGGGCATGGCAACCCACTCCAGGATTCCTGCCAGGAGAATCCCCTGGATAGAGGAGCCTGGCTATCGACAGCCCATAGGGTGGTGCAAGCAGACACCGCTGAAGTGACTTAGCATGCACACACAAGGTTGTCATATATAGGCATGTTGTTGTTGCTATTCAGTCGCTCAGTCCTGTCCGACTCTTTGTGAGACCACGGACTACAGCACGCCAGGCCTCCCTGTCCTTCACCATCTCCCAGAGCTTGCTCAAGCTCATGTCCATAGAATTGGTGATGCTACCCAACCATCTTGAACTCTGTCGTCCCCTTGTCCTCCTGCCTTCAGTCTTTCCCAGCATCAGGGTCTTTTCTAAAGAGTCGGCTCTTCGCATCAGCGGTCAAAGTATTGGAGGTTTAGCTTCAGCATCAGTCCCTCCAGTGAATATTCAGGATTGATTTCCTTTAGTATTGACTGGTTTGATCTTCTTGCAGTCCATGGTACTCTCAAGAGTCTTCTCCAACACCACAGTTTAAAAGCATCAATTCTTTGGCACTCAGCCTTCTTTATAAAATGTGTCTTTGAGGGTCATTATTCTGTGAGAGCCAACATACTTGACAAAACAGAGAATCAATTAATAACTGCCTCATATATTGGATTTCCATACTGAAAGTATATGTAAACATTAGCAAACCACTGAATACCTAGAAGAAATGGAGTAGCCATCATAGTCAACAAAAGAGCTCAAAATGAAGTACTTGGATGCAATCTCAAAAACAACATAATTATCTCTGTTCATTTTCAAGGCAAACAATTCAATATCACGGTAATTCAAGCCTATGCCCCAACCAGTAATGCTGAAGACGCTGAAGTTGAATGGTTCTATGAAGAACTACAAAACCTTCTAGAACTAACATCCAAAAAAAGATGTTCTTTTCATTATAGGGGACTGGAATGCAAAAGTAGGAAGTCAAGAAACACCTGGAGTAACAGGCAAATTTGGCCTTGAAGTACAGAATGAAGCAGGGCAAAGGCTTATAGAGTTCTTCCAAGAGAGCGCACTGGTCATAGCAAACACCCTCTTTCAACAACACAAGAGAAGACTCTACACATGGACATCATCAGATGGTCGGCACCGAAATCAGATTGATTATATTTTTTGCAGCCAAAGATGGAGAAGCTCTATATAGTCAGCAAAAACAAGACCGGGAGCTGACCGTGGCTCAGATCATGAACTCCTTATTGCCAAATTCAGACTTAAATAAAAGAAAGTAGGGAAAACCACTAGACCATTCAGGTATGACCTAAATCAAATCCCTTATGACTCTACAGTGGAAGTAAGAATTAGGTTTAAGAGACTAGATCTGATAGACAGAGTGCCTGATGAACTACGGACGGAGGTTCATGGCATTATATAGGAGACAGGGATCAAGACCATCCCCAAGAAAAAGAAATGCAAAAAAGCAAAATGGCTGTCTGAAGAGGCCTTACAAATAGCTGTGAAAAGAAGAGAAGCCAAAAGCAAAAGATAAAAGGAAAGATATACTCATTTGAATGCAGAGTTCCAAAGAATAGCAAGGAGAGATAAGAAAGCCTTCCTCAGAGACCAATGCAAAGAAATAGAGGGAAACAACAGAATGGGAAAGACTAGAGATCTCTTCAAGACAATTAGAGATATATTTTCTTAAAAATATATTTAACATTAATGAAAAATATATTTCACTACATTTTCACAGGTCTTATTAGTAATAGGTTTTGTTTCTTTAGGGAATTGGAAAAACAAGAGGACATAGAATCCTGTTTATACATAAGGAAACAAAAGTCAAAACGTGAAATAATGTTACTTTTGATTGAGTCATTCCCACAGAGGAAATATGAAGAGATGGAAGCAGAAGACAACGTATCCACAGCTATACAATTTGTTCTCCTGGGGTTTTCTGGACCTTCCAAACTTCCAAGGGTTACTATTTGGGATGTTCTCCATCATTTACATCATTATCTTAGGTGGAAATAGCCTCTTAATAATAATAACTTGCCTTGACCCTGCACTACAAAAACCCATGTGTTTTTCTCTGGCAAATTTTTCCTCCTTGGAAATCTGTTACACATCCGTCACTCTCCCTGGGATCCTGGTGAAACTTTGGACTCAGGATGGGGGCATTTCAGTGCTGGCCCATGCTGCCCAAATGTGCTTCTTCCTTATCCTCAGAACCACTGAGTGCTTCCTCCTGGCGGTGATGGCCTGTGACTGCTGTGTGGCCATCTGTGACCCCCTGCACTCTCCCCTGGTCATGACCCCAAAGACGTGCCTCCAGCTGGCTGTGGGCTCCTGGGCCAGTGGTATTCCAGTGCGGATAGGGCAATCGTGCTGGATCTTCACTCTGTTTCTGTCATTCGAACCAGATTAACCACTTCTTCTGTGACGTGCCCCCCATTCTGAAGCTGGCCTGCGGGGACACTTCTGTGCAAGAGCTGGCAGTCTATGTAGCAGTTCTGCTGGTTGCTGCAGTGCCTTTTATGTTAATACTTGCCTCTTACAGTAAAATCATCTGCACCATTCTGAGGTTGCCAACAGCCAGAAGAGACAAAGCCTTCTCCACGTGTTCTTCTCACCTGTTGGCTGTGCTTTTATTCTTTGTATCTGCTGCCATTACCTACTTAAGGCCCAAATCCATTCACACTGCAGGAAGTGACAGACTGCTCTCCTTGTTCGACACCATAGTGACTCCGGTGTTAAATCCCATGATATACAGCCTTCAGAAAAAGGATGTGATTGCAGCATTGAGACAATTGTCACTTAAAATATAGATTGAAGGCAGGAGGAGATAGTGCAATGGCATCACTGACTCAATGGACAACAGCTTGAGCAAACTCTAGGAGACAGTGAAGGACAGGGAAGCCTGGCATGCTGCAGTCCATGGGGTTACAAAGAGTTGGACTTCACTGAATGACTGAAAACAATAAAAGTATAGTGTCGTGAGTATACTTATAAATGTTTTAAATGTTTACCACAGAGTTATCAGAGAATGGTTTTGAATATTTTCCCCTTAAAAACTTAACCATTTCTAGCTTATAAGTGTGAGGCGAACAGAAGTAACGCAGCTTAGATTAGAGTAGGCCTTCCTACTTGGTAAGATTATCAGGCCACCTGGATACAACCAATTAGCTTTCACTTAACACTGACCACTGTTTGCCAATTAGGACCAATTAGCTTTCACTTAATACTGACTGCTGTTTGCCAATTAGGAAATTAGGAATGGGGCAGAAACCCCCAGGAAAGTCCTGCCCGCGCGAAAGTTTTGACCAATGAAATTGCTTTGCAACTTGTAACCAATCCGCATAAACCAACAACCAACGGCATGTGCTCACCCTATAAATTTGTGTAACAGCTTGGGCTTGGGGCTCTCTGACCCGCACCAATGCGTTGGTTGCGGCAGAGACCCTGGCTCGAGTCAGTAATAAACTTTCCTTTTTGCGAGTTGCATTGTTTTGGAAGCCTTCTCTCTTCCCGCTTGGGGATTCGGACATCGGGTATAACATTTGGGGGCTCGTCCGGGATCCCTTGACCGGGGGAAGAGAACACTTCCAGGACAGAGGGGAAGGATAGATAATAGCACCGGTGCTCAGGAAAACTCAGGGGGCCCAAAAACCCAGCGCTGTGTTGTCAGCCGACGTTTGTCTGTCCGTGTGTTTGTCTTTGGCTCTCCGTGTTTGTGTGTGTGCCGGCATTTTCTCAGGCAGGACAGGAAAGTTCAGTGTAAATCTGAGGCCCTACTGTGAAGCAGGAAGGTATCTGGCACAGAAGAAAGCTTTCTATAAAGGGGGGAATGGATTAAATGTTCCAGCCGGCGTAAGACCGAGGCCCGCGAGCGCGCTGGAAGGCAGCTGGCTCTGTGGGAAGGAGAGTTCCTCTCCTGCTCCTGAGTCTGGTGAGAAAACTCAGGGGGCCTGAAAACCCAGCGCTGTGTTGTCGGCCGACGTTTGTCTGTCCGTGTGTTTGTCTTCGGCTCTCCGTGTTTGTGTGTGTGCCGGCATTGTCTCTGGTCTCGTTCCTACTCTTTTCAGGAGTTTCAGTGAACAGGTGAATGGTTGTGTCGGCAATCGATGAGTCCAGGCCAGGGCTACACTCTGGCGGACTCTGAAGGCCGTACAATAAGTGAGCCTCAGTAACTAGAGCCCGATCGGGTGAAACTCTCCTTTCACTACGATTGTCAGCAGCTGTTGCAGGTGCTCTTCACCACAGAAGAACAGGAGTGAATTCTGGCTGAAGCGCGGAAACGGGTCCCGGGGCAGACAGGAGGCCAACCGTCCAGCCTCATCTCATGGACGAGGGGTTTCCTCTGTTGCGGCCTAACTGGGATTTTGAGCGAGTGGACGGTAGGGAGCATCTCCGAGTGTACCGCTAGACTCTGATGACTGGCCTGCGGGCTGCAGCAAGAAAGCTGACAAATTTGGCAAAGGTAAATTTAGTAAGGCAAGAGCCTACTGAGAGCCCGGCAGCCTTCCAAGAGAGGCTGATGGAAGCTTTCAGGCAACATACACCTATGGACCCCCAGGCTGAGGAGTCACGCGCTGCAGTCCTGTTAGCGTTTGTAAATCAGGAGGAAATTACAAAAGATAGAGGGATTGGGAGAACAGATGATACAAGATTTACTGAAAGCAGCTGAAAAGGTATTTAATAATAGGGAGACCCCAGAAGGAAGGGAAGAACAAATTTGACGGGAGGAAAGGGAATTAGCTGAGAGGATCAGGAAGGAAGGAAGATAGAGAACACAGAGAAAGGGAAAACTGGAAGAACCAGAGGGAGCTAGCCCAGATTCTTTTTTGTGGGATAAAGGCAAGAACAGAGTTGAGGGAACATTGAGACCCCTGGACGAGAGAAAAAGAGAAACCAGAAAGGCAGGCCCTAAAGAAAGATCAGTGCGCCTACTGCAAAGAACAGGGGCACTGGAAAAACGAGTGCCCTAAGAGGGATCCGAGGAGAGGAACGACCCAGAGATAGAGAATCTCCCCTAGAACTCGAGTTCTATATGCGGGGGAAGACAATGACTGGGGGAGTCAAGACTCGGCACCCCTCCCCGAGTCCTGGGTAACCATACATGTGGAGGGGAAACCCGTTGGCTTCATGGTAGATACTGGTGCCCAACACTCTGTTTTAAATAAAAAACCGGGACCAATGTCTAAGAAAACCAGCTTGGTGCAAGGAGCCACGGGAACATAAAGATATTATTGGACCACAGAACGAAAAGTAGATCTGGGGACCCACCAGGTGTCCCATTCGTTTTTGGTGATACCAGAATGCCCAGGCCCTCTACTTGGAAGAGACTTGTTGAATAAATTTAATACTCAGATTCATTTTGACCGATGGCATTCCCTGTGGATATGTTGGATAATTGCAGTCATGAGGAACTGGAAAATTCTGCTGAAGATTACATGTTAGATCTGAGGTGTGGGGACCATGAAAATCTGAAATGTTTTCCTATTAGCCTGTCAAATGTAGGCTTTGTACCTCTCTATGGTAGAGATCAGACGCAGAAAGTTCTTGCTCTTTTTGCACCTGAGGACTCACTCACAGCTGTGGCACTTTACCTTGCTGATCAGTGGTGGGCTATTGATGATATTGTGAAAACATCTGTCCCTTCTAGAGAGGGGCTGAGGCAGGTGAGAACTCTTGGGGAGAGAGTGGTTAAAGCAGGAAATGGAGAGAAATGAGATCCCATTCCTGTGTCATAGCAGTACTGATTATGCTAAGATTCTGTGGAAGAAAGGAGAGGCCATTGGGTTTTTTTCGGTTAAGCCTACAGAGCTGGGAGAATGACAGTCATGGATGGACTTGGACAGCCGATACATGTCTTATCCCTAGCCTTAAGGAATGAATAAATACCCGTTGGCCTGGGCTGAAACGCCAAGGATGGGACCTGCCAAACAGAGACATCTGGTCATCATCAAGCTAAAGGCCTAGGCGACTCCTGTGAGGGTGAGACAGTACCCCATGAGCCAGGAAGCTCGGCAGAGGATCACTCCCCACATTCAAAGTCTCATGGATGCCGGAATTCTCAAGTGGTGTCAATCCCCTTGGAACACCCCCTTACTGCTGGTGAAGAAGCCAGGGGGGACAGATTACCTGTGAGAAGTCAACAAATGGGTGAATGACATACACACAACTGTCTCTAACCCGTATACCCTCCTGAGCAGTTTGCTGCCTGAGTACACTTGGTACACTGTGTTGGACTTGAAAGATGCCTTTTTCAGCCTACCCCTGGCGGCCCAGAGCCAGGAGATATTTGCCTTTGAGTGGACCGAGGGGGAAGGCCAGCCAGTAATACAATTAACTTGGACCTGCCTCCCACAGGGGTTCAAGAACTCCCCTACCTTGTTTAATGAGGCTCTGAGTGAGGACCTCTACGAATATCAGACTTGCCACCAAGAGGTCATTCTGCTACAATATGTAGATGACCTTATGTTGGCTGGAACCACCAAGGAGGCATGCAGCCGTGCCACTGGGGACCTCTTAATACTGGCTGAGGCCCTGGAGGCATGAAAAGACATAACTGATGTACCCCTAGACAACAGTGAGCTAGTATGGTTCACTGATGGGAGCAGCTATGTAAAAGATGGGCAAAGGAAAGCTGGAGCTGCCACAGTAGAAGAGTACAGTTGTGAATATGGCTCCGTGAAGTTTTATGCACTGTGTGGCTTTGGTGGGGTCTTTAGTTGTGGTCTGACACACACTGCTGTTGTTCCTCTGGATTTAGTGAAATGCCATATGCATTTCAAGGGCATTTTAATGGATTTTCAGTTACACTCAAAAGGGTGGTTTCCGTGGTTTGGCCAAAGGATGGGCCCCGACCTTCATTGGCCACTCCCTGCAGGGGCTCTGCAAGTTTGGCTTTTATGAAGTCTTCAAGGTTTTGTACAGCAACATGCTTGGTGAGGAGAATGCCTATCTGTGGCACACATCACTGTATTTGCCTGCCTCTGCCAGTGCTAAATTCTTTGCTGACATTGCTCTGGCTCCTATGGAAGCTGCTAAGGTTCGAATTCAAACCCAACCAGGTTATGCTAACACTCTGAGGGATGCAGCTCCCAAAATATATAAGGAAGAAGGCTTAAAGGTGTTCTACAAGGGGGTTGCTCCTCTTTGGATGAGACAGATACCATACACCATGATGAAGTTTGCCTGCTTTGAACGTACTGTTGAAGCATTGTACAGGTTTGTGGTTCCTAAGCCTGAAGTGAATGTTCAAAACCAGAGCAGCTGGTTGTCATATTTGTGGCAGGTTACATAGCTGGAGTCTTCTGTGCCATTGTTTCCCACCCTGCCGATTCCGTGGTGTCTGTGTTGAATAAAGAGAAGGGTGTCAGTGCCTCTCAGGTCCTCAAGAGACTTGGATTTAGAGGTGTATGGAAGGGACTCTTTGCCCGCATCATCATGATTGGCACTCTGACTGCACTGCAGTGGTTTATCTATGATTCTGTGAAGGTCTACTTCAGGCTCCCTCGCCCTCCTCCCCCTGAGATGCCAGAGTCTCTGAAGAAGCAGCTTGGGTACACTCAGTAGATAAATGAAAGCAAATATGGACTGAATCTGCGTGTTGATCAGTGTTTGAGGAAAATGCAACTGGACAAGAGATAATCCAGGCTTGCAAAGCATGCCAGCTGATGAGGACAGGGAAAAAGCAGCACACGGGAATGAGGTACCAAGGGGAAGAGCCAGGGCAACACTGGGAGATAGATTTCACTGACGGATGGCCTGGCAAGTACGGGTATCGCTATCTGTTGGTTCTGGTAGATACCTTCTCGGGATGGGTAAAAGCCTTCCCCGTTAAGGGAGAGACAGCAACAGTGGTTGCTAAAAAGATCTTAGAGGAGATAGTGCCTAGGTATGGGCTGCCGGTGACTATGGGCTCTGATAACGGACCTGCCTTTGTGAGTCAGATTGTACAAGGGCTGGCCCAAGCTCTGGGGATGAAATGACATTGTGAATATAATCCCCAGAGCTCAGGACAGGTTGAGAGAATGAATCGGACCCTAAAAGAAACTTTGACAAAGTTGGCAATAGAGACTGGCGCGGACTGGGTGACCCTCCTTCCCTTCGCGCTCTTTCAGGTACGTAACACCCCTTATAAGCTGAATCTTACCCCTTTTGAGATTCTGTATGGAAGACCCCCTCCTGTGTGTATTAGAACCTAGAGGGAAAGGCCCTTATGTTGTTCTTACCACTCCTACTGCTGTCAAGGTCAACGGGATTGGACCCTGGGTTCACTGCAATCACGTGCGGCAAGCCACACCGGAAGAACAGGAAAAAGCGCGAGCGGAATGGAAGGCGAGTCCTCACCCGTCAAATACTTTGAAACTGAAACTCGTCAGCTGGGAGGTCTCCTAATTCTCCTGCTGATCAGCGACGGGTAGACTCATGAGCTGCTCAACGAGACCTCAGGAATCCACCCTTCGAACACCTGGTGGCCAGACCTTTACTTTGACCTAAGGGGAATCTTCCCCGGGGAAGGACCCTGAGGGAAATACCCACAATTCGGGCCATGGGGAGCCGTGGGGACTGGGAGAAAACTCAGCCAAGAGGGGTTCTTCGCGTACCCGGGCAATGTAAGAAATAACTGGAAAATCTGTGGTGGCATGGAAAGCTATTATTGCATGAGCTGGAGCTGTGTAACCTCTTGTAATGGGCCCTGGGAATGGGACATAGGAAACAGAGATTTGGTAGCCCCGAGTGTGGCGCAATCCCCAGGGCCAAGTACCTCAGATACGGGGGCAATTTAACCAAGCTTCACTATCTCTGCAAGGCCAAGGGCTTTCCTCCCTACGAGCCGCTGTAGATGCAATCAGTCACTTAGAGAAGTCTTTGACTTCCTTGTCTGAGGTGGTCTTGCAGAATGAGAGAGGGTTAGAGTTGATTTTTGTCCAACATGGTAGGGTCTGCGAGGTTTCTTTGTAGACCATACAAGAGTGGTAAGAGAATCTATGATAAAAGTGAGAAAGGGACTGGCGCAACAAAAGAGAGAATGGGAAGCCCAGCAGATGGTTTGAGTCTTGGTTTCAACACTCCCCCTGGCTGACTACCTTAATTTCCACCCTCCTGGGTCCACTTATAGTGTCAGTGGCCCAAGATGGAAAAGAGGAAGATTCCTCTACTTGAACAACAGATGGGGGGAATGTGAGGCGAGCAGAAGTAACGCAGCTTAGATTAGGAGTAGGCCTTCCTACCTGGTAAGATTATCAGGCCACCTGGATACAACCAATTAGCTTCCGCTTAACACTGACCACTGTTTGCCAATTAGGACCAATTAGCTTTCACTTGATACTGACCGCTGTTTGCCAATTAGGAAATTAGGAACGGGGCAGAAACCCCCAGAAAAGTCCCACCCGCGCAAAAGTTTTGACCAATGAAATTGCTTTGCAAACTTGTAACCAATCCGCTTAAACCAACAACCAACGGTGTGTGCTCACCCTATAAATTTGTATAACAGCTTGGGCTCTGGCTTCTCTGTCCCGCACCACTGGGTTGGTTGCGGCAGAGGGCCCTGGCTCGAGTCAGTAATAAACTTCCCTTTTTGCGAGTTGCATTGTCTTGGAAGCCTTCTCTCTTCCCGCTCGGGGATTCGGACATCGGGCATAACAATAAGATACTTTAGATAGTTTAAAGTAATCCACCATTGACTGTGCTTAAATATTTTTTGGCTTCCCTGGTGGCTCAGACGGTAAAAACATTCGCCTGCAATGCAGGAGACCTGGGTTCGATCCCTGGGTTGGGAAGATCCAGGGAGGAGGGAATGGCTACCCACTCCAGTATTCTTGCCTGAAGAGTCCCCACAGATGGAGGAGCCTGGCAGGTTAATTAGTGAAGGGGTCTTCAATAGTTCATACCTAAATAATCCTCTATTGTGAATAAAGAGTAATGTTTGCTGCATACTTTATGAAAACAAAAGAGAATTCAAGTTGTTAAGACTTTTGGCTTAAGTATACCTTAAAATCTGAAAGATTCCTTATAGTTTTCCACTTTCATTTTTGGCACTTTTGATTCAATTGCATGGAAACTGACCAGTAGCAGTTAAATAATGACTGTTTGAAGGAGGAATTGAACAAGTGAATGAGTGATTGCATGTTACCATGCCCTATGTCAGAGGCCTGGCAAAATCTAGAGACTTCAAAGAATCAATAGTCACTAGGAGTATGTTTATTTAGCCCACTATACCCTCATGAGGAATTATTTCAATCATCATACCAAAAGAAAATTTTTCATACACTGAGTACTTTTCCTAACTGCACATTATAGAAGAATCTCCCCGTTTGTCTCAACACTTTACTTTGTACATATTTCTGTGTTCTATGTAGCAACTTTGGCCCCAAAATAATCTGCTTTGAATTATTTCATCTTTTCATGACTGTCTTCCAAGCTACCCCTATGCTATTTCATATTTTAAAAATAAAATATATATGCTTTAAATGTGAAGAAAATGTTAGAAGCTATTTTCAGAATTACACAAAGCTTCCACAATTGCATTTACATTGGTGTGCCTTGCCTAATCCTCTATATTTTTAACCTTCTCTTAGTGAAATAATATTTAAATCTTTGAACTGATATTCACCAGGAAAATGAGCATCTGTCAATAGAATCATTAACAGGTATCCTCCCAATTACATTCAGATGGCATGGTGATAAAGAATCTGCCTGCCAATGCAGGAGATGCAAGAGACAAGAGTTAGATCCCTGGGTTAGGAAGTTCCCCTGCAATAGGAAAGAGCAACTCACTCCAGTCTTCTTGCTTGTAAAATTCCATGAACAGAGGAGCCTGGTGGGCTGCAGTCTAGGCGGACATAGAGTCAGATACGACTGAGCACACACACACACACACACACAAGCACAATCAGCAACTCGTTTGGAGAATACGTCCACTGGAGTTCTTTTGACAATTATGCTCTTTTGTTGTTTTAGTTTTAATTGTGCACATGTGTATAAGGCAATGTTAGCTCCTGTTTTGAAGCTAGTTATGTTTCTCTTCTCAGTCCATTTGCTTGCTTTACCATCTAGGGAGTAAATATGGTGTACCAGGTTTAGTTACTTATGCATTTTATTCATAGTATCTATATGTATATATACCTTCTAATTAAATGTTTCATATGCTTATATACTTTCATATATAGTCTGTAATGTAATCTAGGATGATGATTATAATAAAGATGACAAAGATGACGATCTAGATGGAGAAAACAATATTAGTTTTGTTTCTGAAATTTAGGAAAGCAAGAATCACAACACCATAGAAATAGTGCTGTCCCCTAAGTTCACATTATGTATCTTCTCTGCTTCAAACAATTCCCCATTTACATTGTTACATAACATTGAGCAGCACTCCCCATGCAATAGGCAGGTCATTGGTGGACATCCATTTTAAATACAGCAGTGTGTACATGTCACTTTTTTTTTTTTTTTAGATTATGCAATTAAATGATATAATATGATATTTCTCTTTCTATGTCTGACCACACTCAGTATGATAGTCTCTAGAACCATCCATGTTGTTGCAAATGGAATCATTTTACTCTTTTGAACAGCTGAATAATAAACTGGGGAAAATTCTGAAAGAGATGGGAATATCAGACCACCTGATCTGCCTCTTGAGAATCTGTATACAGGTCAGGAAGCACAGTTAGAACTGGCCATGGAACAACAGACTGGTTCCAAATAGGAAAAGCAGTACATCAAGGCTGTATATTGTCACCCTGCTTATTTAACTTATATGCAGAGTACATCATGAGAAACGCTAGGCTGAAGGAAGCACAAGCTGGAATCAAGATGGCCAGGAGAAATATCAATAACTCCAGATATGCAGATGACACCACCCTGATGGTAGAAAGTGAAGAAGAACTAAAGAGCCTCTTGATGAAAGTGAGAGAGGAGAGTGAAAAATTTGGCTTAAAGCTCAACATTCAGAAAACTAAGACCATGGCATCCAGTCCCATCACTTCATGGTAAATAGATGGAGAAACAGTGGAAACAGTAGCTGACATTATTTTGGGGGGCTCCAAAATCACTGCAGATGGTGATTGTAGCCATGAAATTAAAAGACACTTACTCCTTGGTAGAAAAAGTTATGAAAAATTAAAATGCACATTAAAAAGCAGAGACAATACTTTGCCAACAAAGATCCAAGGCTACGGTTTTTCCAGTGGTCATGTATACATGTGAAAGTTGGACTCTAAAGAAAGCTGAGCACCAAAGAACTCTTGCTTTTGAAATGTGGTGTTGGAGAAGACTCTTGAGAGTCCCTTGGACTGCAAGGAAATCCAACCAGTCCATCCTAAAGAAGATCAGTCCTGATTGTTCACTGGAAGGACTGATGCTGAAGCTGATCTTCAATACTTTGGCCACGTTATGCAAAGAGCTGACTCTTTTGAAAAGACCCTGAGGCTGGGAAAGATTGAAGGCAGGGGAAGGGACAACAGAGGATGAGATGACTGATTGGCATCACCAACTCAATGGACGCGAGTTTGGGTAGACTCCAGGAGTTGATGATGGACAGGGAGGCCTGGCATGCTGCGGTTCATAGAGTCACAAAGAGTCAGACACAACCGAGTGGCTGAACTGAACTGAATATCAGGTTTTAGTACCATTAATGTGTGTGTTATGATTGACATTTTGGATGTTCCAAGGGAAGTGTGCTTTTCTTTTCTGTGAATGCATTTAACCCAACTTCATATCATGTCTGAACTTCTGTGGATATAGACACATGTGAATATAGACACATTTCATAAGCATCTTGCAAGAATTTAATATATTCACAAGTCAATGGGAAGAGTAGTAAGAAAGGCCCTGGAATGACCTACTGATATTTCAAAGAAAAGTATTGTATGTGTCTGTAAGTGTGACTTTCATAATTATGATATTCCACAGCTAGATATTTGATGATCTGAAAGCAGTTGTTCGACAAATATCTTACATTTTAAGTAGTATTTCATTTTGTAATCTATTTTGTTGTTGTTGTATAATTCTAACATGTAAAAGCATTGTTAAACCTGCAAACTTTACATATTTTCTTATAATTTGGTTCACAAAACTATGACTCCTTCATCATTACTTGAAATAGTAGCCCAAAGATAAAAATGATTTCAAGAGATACAGTACCTGTATCTGTACTGATCTGTGCTTATTTTCAATGTATTTTTTTTGTGAATATTCATACAGTCCTAATAAGCTCCTACATCTAAATTTTTTTCAAGATAAAGTCAGCAAAATGTTTATAAAAGCTCTCTAAAGGAAGAGTAAGTTGTCCCAATTGCCTTCAAAAATATAAAGTGAAGGTCAAAGTCCCTCCGTTGTTTCCTACTCTTTGTGACCCCGTGGACTATACAGTCCATGGAATTCTCCAGGCCAGAATATTGGAGTGGGTAGTGTTTCCCTTCTCCAGGGAATCTTCCCAACCCAGGGATTGAACTCAGGTCTCCCACACTCCAGGGAGATTCTTAACCAGCTGAGCCACAAAGGTAGTCAAAGAATATTGAAGTGGGTAGCCTATCCCTTCTCCAGGAGTCTTCCTGACCCAGGAAGGAAACTGAGGTCTCCTGCATTGCAGGCGGAATCTTTACCAACTGAACTATTAGGGAAGCCCAAATAGAAAATACAAGCTAAAAGGGAAAACATTTGAAAGTTGCATATATCAAATAGGAAATATATAGAAAGATTATGCAAATAACTCTCAAAGCCAACAGGAAGAAAAGAAGCAATCTAACATCAGATGTATGAGTTTTTTTTCTTCATTGGTATATCATTGGTATTCAATATTGTGCTAGTTTCTACAGTATAATAAAGTGGATTAGCTATATGTATACATATGTCCCCTCCTTCTGACCCCTGACATCCCATCATCTAGGTCACCGCAGAGCAATGAGTTGAGCTCCCTGTGGTTTAAAGCAGGTTCCCACTAGCTCTCTGGCCATCATCAAACAATCTACAAACAAGAAATGCTAGAGAGGGTATAAAGAAAAAGGAACCCTCTTGCACTGTTGGTGGGAAATTAAATTGACACAGCCACTGTGCAGACCAGTATGGAGGTTCCTTAAGAAACTAATATAGAACTGCCATTGACCCAAGAATCCCGCTACTGGGCATATACCCTGAGAAAACCATAATTCAAAAAGACACATGCACCCCAATGCTCATTGCAGCATTATTTACAATAGCCAGGACATGGAAGTAATCTAAATGTTCACTAAATGTACAAAACTCTTAAATAGATATTTTACTAAAGTGGACAGCAGAAGCCCAATACTCACATAAAGGATAGTCACTGCCATTAGTCATTATCAAAATGCAAATAAAAATAAAACTGAGATTATGCTGTGCATGTATTTCAATTGTTAGAATTAAAATAAAACAAATTACAAAATAATATAATTCAAAATTGGTGTGTACATATATAACACTTGAATAGTTTTCAATGAATGAGCATCAAATTTCTAAACTATGTCTTATTAATCTTCATAAGAGTATAAATCTATTCCCACTTCCTATAGTTAAAGCTAATATCTTTCTCCATTGTATTTTGTGAGTTTGTGTCTGTGAGTTTGTTTGTAGGGCGTAGTACAGAAAATACTGTTCTATTACCTGATGGTCTCTGTACTGAGAGTTGCCACAATTAACTTGAGGGCATCCTTGGCTGGGGAGACAATATAGTAACTTCTTGGAGTTATAGTTTGTGACAAGTGAGGGCAGCTGATAGAAATGGGAGTCTGGGCTGGACAGATGGCAGCACAGCTAGAAATATTTGCATCCTCTCTCCCAGTTCAGTGTGAAATTGTGACTAATGCTGATATGAGGGATCATGCCTGGAAATTCAGGATTTTGTTTCCAGTTTGCACACCTAAAAAGGAGTGAGTGAGCATTCCTTTGTATCCACCTGTCGTCCGGGAGGCACTGAGGACTACCTGACTCATGTGGACCTAGAGATGGAAGGTCCGTATTGAAGACGACACAACTGCCCCGACGGTCCTGGATTTCTTACTGCAGAACACTTAGAGAAAAGCAAAATTCCCTGTAAGGCAGTGTATATTTACATCTTTTTAGACCTTCTTTATTTTATAAAAGTAGTATATCAATCATCATAAATCATTGCTTTACAATGCTTATATTTCTTAGTAATTGTAAAATACAGGAAGAGAGACAGAGAATTTAGAGAATGCGTGGTATAGACAGGTATGGTTTTGTTGTTGTACCAAACTTCTTGAGTGGCATGCAGAAAGGTTTAGTTCAATTAGAAAGTAACTTGGGGAAGAAACTGATCCCAAGAGTAAGAATAATTCCTATTTAAAGAGCACTATTAGTTATGAAGATAGCAGATATTTTAGAGGGTGGTTAAGCCTGGTATCAAATACATGATGTCAAAAATTACCTAACTACCAAAAAAAAGAAAACCACAAAACATTCAGTTTCTATCAGCTTTTAACTCAATAGCTCAATTAATAAAGGTAAGCATTGTATTTAACTTCAATCTAAACAGGTAAGCATGATTCATTTCTGTCCAATGTCGAATTTAGTTTTAAATGTACCTATTTATATGTAACATCAGGCAAAAAACCCTCACTTCAGAAAATTTAGCAAGGAAACTTTTGTTGCTATTCTTGTTTAATTTCAAAACCCTGATTCAGATAGCCTTTTTAATTTTCTGATGCACATTATTATATTATCAAATAAAAAATTACAAAAGTACTTTATAATATAGTGGGCCACTATACCAAAGTTTACCAACCTCTGCATCACTATCATAATCATTTAAATGCTAACCATTATTAAGTGATTGCTATGTGTTATGTATGTATTTAAGAAGTTTGCATGTATCAAACCTGGGGATATCTCATTAAAATTAATTGTATATAACTAAGGAATAAGATAGTAAATGAACTTTATTAAAAGGATTTTGCATCCTATTAACATAAAATACTGTTTGTTAAAAATAACTTTTATGGTAACTGAATCTGACAATGCGAAAGAGATTTTGGTATGTTTTCATTTTAATCTTTAGAAACTTCAAATAAGGAATTCAGTTCAGTTCAGTTCAGTTGCTCATTGTGACTGACTCTTTGTGAACCCATGAACTGCAGCACGAAAGGAATTAGACTTCTGGAGTCACCAATTTTAGACTTTTACTTCCTATCTTCAATTTGATTTTACAAACCTGCTTTCAATAGCACCACGTACATTTTAATGATAGATGATGTACTTGCTTATTATAATCCTCACACAGTGGGAAGACCAGAAAAGCAAACATGAGTTATTTGGATAAAAGCAAAAGTAACTACACAAGCTGAATAATTTAGCGACTCTTCTTTCTGAGTGTGGCAGTAGTACTCTCTAAAGGTTCCTGGAAGTTGGAAACCAACATTGTGAGGTTTGCGAAGAAAAATGTTGATGAGATTGAGTTTATAAAACTAAGTGTAACTTGGGTAGGATTTGAATAACTTTAATATTTCTTAATTTAAATATGATTTTACATTGATAATTCCACTTAAGATTCATAAAATCTTGCTCTATTTGACACAGAAAAGCAAAGTTAAGAGTAAAAAAGATTTCAGTAAATTAAGAACACTGTATTTTTGATTGCGAGTTCTGTTTTTTGACTTCTTTGGCTGTTTTTTGAACCTGAGTTTCAGTATGATTTTCAAATGTTCTACCCTGTGTGAAAAAGTGAAAGTGTTAGTCACTCAGTTATGTCCGATTCTTTGCGACCCCATAGACCGTAACCCACCAGGCTACTCTGTTTATGGAATTCTCCAGGCATGAATACTGGGGTGGGTAGCCATTCCCTTCTCCAGGAAATCTTCTTGACCTAGGGATATTCGAATGTACTATCCTACTTGAACAGAAAGGAATAATTTAGATAGAAGTCCAAAAAATGAGAGAAGACCTTTTATCAAAAGAAGATACAATAAAATTAACAAACAAACAAACAAAAATGACTGACAGTAGTTTCTGAAGGCAGAGGTTAACTCATCAATGTAGGGCATGGTGCATACTGGACTGAAAAGACTGAGAGCTCATTCAACAAGCAGTTTTAATCAGTATCCAGGTATTACACTCTACATTGAATTAAACGGGTGAATAAACGTGGATAAAGGTGTCAGGATAAGGTAGTGAAAAAAATAGGCACTGTTTCACAGTCTTATACACATAAAGTCATATCTTAATAATGTCACCCGTCAGACCCCCTTTTCTGATCATTTTAAAGACTCAGCTAAAGCATTTTCATGTTTCTTAAAATCACATTTTCATTGAGAAAATTCTATAATAATGAGTTAAGTTTAAGTAGCTTTTGATCCTTAATATATATTATATGTAAAATATAAATACATATAAGTAGTCTGAAATATTGCAGATGATAAAACAGAGTCCTATTTAGCTTTTCTTCTCCTGCTGCTGCTGCTGCAGCTGCTAAGTCGTGTCAGTCATGTCTGACTCTGTGCGACCCCAAAGACACAGCCCACCAGGCTCCCCGTCCCAAGGGAGAAGGAATTCCTTGGGATGCTCAAGTTCTGGATGGACTGCTCCTTCTGCCCCACATGTGTGTCTACACTTCTGTAGCTGAAATGTTGACCCTCGTCCTCACTTAAAACTGTTAGAATACGGATATAGGTTTGTCTCTTCTTTGCAGTGGCTTTGTCTTTGTGAACTTTCAAATTAGTTAAGACATACCATGAAAGTTATGCATGATATACTGAAAACAATGATGTAATTTGTAACTTCTACAAGAGTGGGTGAAAAGAGTAAAATTTCTAGATACACACACACTCTATAAAAGGTACGCTTGAACTGTACTGGTCTAAAAAGATTGGTGATTCTTTCAACAAGCAATTTTAATCAGTATACAAGTACTACAGTCTACACTGAATTAAAAAAGTAAATAAAACAGGAGGGTACAGGAGCTTGTTCTGAATTTTGCATAGAAATCCTCACTTACATCTTGGGACTGTTGTAAAGAAACAATCAAGTTGATTCGTTTTAATTTATTCAATAAATTAAGGAATTACTTTTGAGAAAATATACTATATACTCCATAGAAAGATGTATGAATATCACAAGAAGCTTAAGATCTAGCTATAGCAAAGGACAAGTGCTTAACAAAGATGGGCAATCTCAACTCAACATATTCACATTCACATAAACAAACATATACACACACACAAAAAAAAAAAAAAAAAAAAACCCACAAGAATTAATGAATTAAATGGGGCCAGCAGAACAACAGCAATTATCAAGGATGTGAATAATTTAGGAAGATCTCAGAGATGAACTATGGCTGATGTTTCTTTCATGCAGTAAGTGTGTGAGAGTTGAGCATTCTAGTTAGAACCCCTAGCTGGAACATAAGTGCCAGATGTACCTACTTCTTCTCTCTTGGGTGTTCCTGGACAGAAAGATCAGCTTAATGATTCTTTCTTCAAGTTGGAAAATCTGAATTAAAAATTATGACTACTGGAACTTCCCTGGTGGTCCAGTGGTTAAGGCTCCCTGATTCCACTGCAAGGGTCCAGATCTGATCCCTAGTCTGGGAACTAGGATCCTACATGCCATATGGCCAAACTAAAATAAATACATGAATAAAAAGAGAAATTAGATACTAAAAAAAAATCTATGACTGTTGCTTTCATAGATGTTACATTGAAGTACACTCTTTTAAAAGATAAATCATATCCCATAATACTCAACAGTCAGCTCATTAATTTGGTTTTATGTTAAAAGAGCTAAATATGTGTAATGTCAAAGACAAACAAGATTTTGAAATACCAATGGAAGATCATCATTTTAAAAATTAACTACCTTTATCCCCAAAACAATTTTAAGTGGCTTACAAAATATTTACAGGAACAATAATATTAATTTTGAGTTGATGATAATGGAAAACAGAATAGGGAGGTGAAAATAGCATGTCAGTTGAAAACATGAAATCATTGTTACAACTGAACATAATTTTCAATTTGAATTTCTAAATGTTCAGATGAATAGCAAAATTGCAATCACACATCTTCAGAATCTAAGCAATAAATAATATATGGTAGAGAAAACAGAGACTGAAGTTTTTTCTTTCAGATAGATTTAATGATAAATAAATGTAGGGAGGCGTGAGGGGGGATCGGGATGGGGAACACATGTAAATCCATGGCTGATTAATGTCAATGTATGGCAAAAACCACTACAATATTGTTAAGTAATTAGCCTCCAACTAATAAAAATAAATGAAAAACAAAAAAAGGTATACTTCTCTGTACTTTTAGAGCACCTGGCATTATAAGTTTGGTTTTTATAGGGAAATGAAAAATAAGAACACATATAGTCTAGTTTATACACAAAAAGGAAGAGTCAATAAAAATGAAATGACAGTGCCTCTGATTGAATCATTCCCACAGATGAAATATGAAGAGATGGAAGCAAACGACAACATCTCCACAGTCATCCAGTTTGCACTACTGGGGTTTTCTGATCTTCCAGACCTACAAGGGTTATTATTTGGGGTGTTCACCATCACTTACATCATTATTTTAATTGGAAATGGCCTCTTAATAATAATAACTTGGCTTGACCCAGCTCTGCAGAAACCCATGTATTTTTTCCTGGCAAATTTTTCCTCCTTGGAAATCTGTTACGTGTCCGTCACTCTCCCTAGGGTCCTGATGAACCTCTGGACCCAGGACGGGAGCATTTCTCTGCTGGCCTGTGCTGCCCAAATGGGCTTCTTCCTGGTACTGGCAGCTGCTGAGTGCTTCCTCCTGGCGGTGATGGCCTGTGACCGCTGTGTGGCCGTCTGCGACCCCCTGCACTGTCCCCTGCTCATGACCCCAAAGACGTGCCTCCAGCTGGCTGTGGGCTCCTGGGCCAGTGGAATCCCAGTGCAGACAGGGCAAACGTGCTGGATCTTCACTCTGCGTTTCTGCCACTCGATCCAGATTAACCACTTCTTCTGTGACGTGCCCCCCATTCTGAAGCTGGCCTGCGGGGACACTTCTGTGCAAGAGCTGGCAGTCTATGCAGTAGCTCTGTTGTTTGTTGGCGTACCTTTTATGTTGATCCTTGCCTCTTATATCAAAATCATCTGCACCATTCTGAGGCTGCCAACAGCCAGAGGGCGAGCCAAAGCCTTCTCCACCTGTTCGTCTCACCTGTTGGTTGTGCTTTTATTCTTTGGATCTGCTACCATTGCCTACTTAAGGCCCAAATCCAGACACTCTGCAGGAACAGACAGACTGCTCTCTCTCTTCTACACCATAGTGACTCCTATGTTCAATCCCATGATATACAGCCTTCGGAACAAGGATGTGGTTGCAGCATTGAGAAAATTATTACTGAAGAAAGTAGTGTGATGAGTTTATTTTAAAATGCTTTAAATACTGGCCACAGGGTTATCAGAGAAAATTTTTTAAAAATCTCTACATTTCCCAGTTTAGAAGTTAACCATTTCTTTTTATACTATATTTTTCAATTCAGTTCAGTTCAGTCACGCAGTTGTGTCCAACTCTTTGCGACCCCATGGACCGCAGCACGCCAGGCCTCCCTGTCCATCACTAACTCCCAGAGTTTACTCAAACTCATGTCCATTGAGTCCGTGGTGCCATCCAACCATCTCATCCTCTGTCGTCCCCTTCTCCTGTCTTCAATCTCCCCTAGCATCAGGGTCTTGTCCGATGAGTCAGTTCTTCGCATCAGGTGGCCAATGTATTGGAGTTTCAGCTTCAGCATCAGTCCTTCCAATGAATATTCAGGACTGATTTCCTTTAGGAAGGACTGGTTGGATTTCCTTGCAGTCCAAGGGACTCTCAAGAGTCTTCTCCAGCACCACACAGATCAGCCGTGATTATTCCTACATCCCCCCACACACACACCATCCCCCCAGGTCATCACCTGAGACTGAAACTTCCCACCATCTCACTCCTGATTGTGCAAATATGTTGATGCTACTGTTCCACTCATCTCACTCTCTCCCGCCGCCACTGTGTAAGTCCATTCCCTACACATGTGTCTCCATTCCTTTCCTGCAAAGGTTCATCAGTATCATTTTTTTTTAGATTACATATATATGTATTACTTACTAAAGAAGGTTTTACAAAATCGTGGAATACTGCTGTCCCAGAAGTTCGATCACTGGTTTTCAATCTTCTCTACCAGATGTAAAGCAAGTTATTTAGCTATTATTTTTTCCTTTCATTCTTTTAAAGAACAAAATTAAAATGAACATGAAGCTTATTTAAAAGCACATGGCAAAAAATAAATAAATAAATAAATAAAAGCACATGGCTAGCTACACCATCCCACCAGAAGTATCGCTGTGTGAAATTAAAAAAAAAAACCAAAAAACTGTGTTTTACTGCACAGGCTTGAATACAATTCTAAAGGAGAAAATACACATTCATGTTTCACAGTGTTTGGTGGTGGTAGATTGTACCTCTTCAGTGACTTTTCAGCTGGTGCAGAAGCTCTTTTGTGGTAGGAAGTGTTGTTCAGAAGTACAAGTTTTAATATTTTAATTTGTGTGTTATGATTGAGCACTTCGATGTTTAAAGAGTGCTTTCCTCTGCTATGTATGTATTCAACACACCTTCATCTGATGTATGAACCTCTGTGAATATAATCAGCTGTGACTACAGACACATCTCATTAGTACTTTGCAAGAACTTAATATATAATAATGGTGTTAAAGGGAGAGTACTAAAAGAGGTCTTATTTTAAAGAAAAGAATTGCATGCTTCTGTAGGTGTGGATTTCATCATTAAGAGCATTTTTTTGCACAAATATCTACTATTTTAAAACATCTTTTATTTTGTCATCCAGTTTGTTGCTACTTCTATATGATTTTCACATTAAAAAGCATTGTTGAACATGCAGAATTTGCAGATTTTATTTGGAATTTGGCTTGCAAAGAATATGACCATGTCATCATTATTTGAAATAATAGTAAAATCAGAGTAGGGAAAACTATTTCCACAGCTTATGATTCACTTCAGTTCAGTTAAGTCGCTCAGTCATGTCTGACTCTTTGAGACCCCATGTGAATATAATCAGCTGTGACTACAGACACATCTCATTAGTACTTTGCAAGAACTTAATATATAATAATGGTGTTAACATTTAGTCCATTGGCCTGCAGCATGCCAGGCCTCCCTGTCCATCACCTACTCCCAGAGTTTACCCAAACTCATGTCCATCGAGTCTGTGATGCCATCCAACCATCTCATCTTCTATTGTGCCCTTCTCCTCCTGTCTTCAATCTTTCCCAGCATCAGGGTCCTCTCCAATGAGTCAGTACTTTGCATCAGGTGACCAAAGTATTGGAGTTTCAGCTTCAACATCAGTCCTTCCAGTGAATATTCAGGACTGATCTCCTTCAGAATGGACTGGTTCAATCTCCTTGCAGTCCAAAGGACTCTCAAGTCTTCTCCAACACCACAGTTCAAAAACATCAATTCTTCAGCACTCAGCTTTCTTTATGGTCAAATTCTGATATCCATACATGACCACTGGAAAAACCATAGCTTTGACTCGACAGAGCTTTGTCAGCAAAGTAGTGTATCTGCTTTTTAATATGCTGTCTAGGTTGGTCATAACTTTTCTTCCAAGGAGCAAGTGTCTTTTAATTTCATCACTAACTTTCCTTCTTTCCATAGCACATCCCTCTTACACATCACTGATGACTGATGGAAAATATCTGTAATGTCAGTTGTTACTTCTCATCTTTCATTTCTAATTTTATTGACTTGAGTCTTCTCTTTGCTGTTCTTGGTGAGTCTGGCTGAATGTTCATCAACTTCATATTCTCAAAGAGCCGGCTTTTAGTTTCACTGACCTTTGCTATTATTTTTTTATATTTTTCATTTATTTATGCTCTGATCTTTATGTTGTGTTTCCTTCTATTAACTTTGGGTTTTGTTTATTCTTTCTCTAGTTGCTTTAGGTGTAATGTAAGGTTGTTGATTTGTGATTTTTCCTGTTTCCTGGGGTAAGACTGTACTGTCATAAGCTTCCTTCTTAGAACTGCTTTTACTGAGCACCTTAGGTTTTGGATTGCCGTGTTTTTGTTGTCATTTGTCTCTAGGTATTTTTTTATTTCCTCTTTGTTTTCTTCAGTGATGTTGGTTGTTTAGTCACATATAGTTTAGCTTCCATATGTTTGTGTTTTTTACAGCTTTATCTTGTAATGGATTTCTCATATTGTCATTGGAAACAGATGCTGGTTATTATTTCAATTTTTAAAAATTTACCAAGTCTTGGTTTGTGATCCATGATATGATCTATTGTGGAAAATGTTCCATGTTTACTTGAGATGAATGTGTATTCTGCTTCTTTCAGATGGAATGTCCTACAAATATCAAATCTATCTGGTCTATTGTGTCATTTAAGAATAGGTTTACTTATTAATTTTCTGCCTGGGTGACCCGTCCACTGGTGTAATTTGAGTGCTAAAGTTCCCAACTATTATTGTGTTGCTGCTAATTTCCCCTTTTATAGATATTAGTATTTGCCTTATATATTGAAGTGTTCCTGTGTTGGGTGCATATATAGTTATAATTGTTATGTCTTCTTCATGGATTGACCCCGTGGTCATTGTATAGTGTCTTTCCTTGTCTCTTAACATTCTTTATTTTAAAGTCTATCTTGTCTAATATGAGTATTGCTTTTCCAGCTTTCCTTTGATTTTCATTTGCATGGAATATCTTCTTACATCCCCTCATTTTCAGTCTATATGTTTCTCTAGGTCTGAAGTGGGTTTCTTTGTGTATATCTTCTTGATGAGACTTAATTTGTTGAAATTCTTTGTTCAATTTTTATTAGATTGTTTATTTTCTTACTGTCTGTGTGGACTCTTCATATACTTTGGCTACATGTTCTTTGTCAGATATATGTATAGTTTTCAAACATTTTTCCTCAGTCTTTGAATATGCATGTATTTATATATATACTCAAAAGCTTGCTTCTCTGATTTATTTTTGCACACTGTTCCACTTGTCTCTTGCTACATAAACTGCATTTCAAAACTAGATAACTTGAGAATGACCACTGACCATGTGTACTCAGTCATGTCGGACTCTTTGTGACCCCATGGATGGCAGCCTGCCAGGCTCCTCTGCCCAAATTTCCCAGGCAAGAATACTGGAATGGGTTGCCATTTTCTACTCCAGGGGCTCTTCCAGACCCAGGGATCAAACTCACATCTTCTGTTAGGCAGTCAGATTCTTTTCTACTGAGCCACCTGGGAAACCCTTGAATATACATGCATTTATATATCTTCAAAAGCTTGTTTCTCTGATTTATTTTTGCACACTGTTCTAGTTATCTCTTCCTACCTAAACTGTATTTCAAAACTAAATCGCTTAAGAGAATGACCACTGACTCCTTATTTTGTTCTTTCTAGTGTTTACTGAGGTTGCATGAAATATTCAGTGGAAAGATTGGCTAGGTTTCAAGTTCTTTAATTATTGACACTTGATGAGAATGTCTAGAAAGATGAAACCAAATTCTCCCCTTTCAGTTCATGTAATCTCAGAATGTGCCACACTGTTTAATCAGATGGCTAGTTGTAATAGTAATTCATGGCTTGCACATATTGTCTTCTTCAAGACAAGACCCAGAGTGACTTACAATATTTCTGGTAATGTTGTTTGTCAAAACAGACAAAGTATGGCAAAAATTCAAAGAAATATAAATGTGCAATATAGATGAACCTTGAAAATATTTCAATGAAGACAAGAAGGCTAATGAAAAGAATAACAAAAAAAGAAAAAGAAAATTAAAACAAGCAAGTAAACAAACAAACAAAGTAGCATGCTGCATAATTCTGTTTAAAAGGAGGCCAAGAACTGAGAGCAAAGAATCAGAAAGTGAATTAGTAGTTGCCAGAGCTCAGGGAGCAAGGAAGGGAAAGTGGCAGCTAATAAATATGGATTTCTTATTGTAATGATGAGAATGTGGCAGTAAAGACTGGTGATAACCTAAGAACCTTAAAAATATAGCAAAAACAAAGAACTGTATACATTAGAAGGCTGAATTCTGTGATGTACACATTGCATTTCAGTAAAAAAGAAAACATGAACCAAGTGTGGTAATATCCTTGAATGAAATGTGAAGAGACTCTAAAACACTATGATCAAATCTAACAAAATGGAAATATTGGAGGGAGGGTCTTTTTGAGTTTCAGTAGGTTTACTGTTTACCTAAAGAAGGATGAAACCATTTCAGGGTAACTGTGAAGCACATCATACAAAACAAAAAAAAAAATTGCAGTTTTCTTTTTACCAAAGATCAATTTGATGACATTAGTGAAGCATGAAAATTCAGCCTGTGCTAAGTGGCTTCTGAATTCTCAGGAGCAAATACAGAAGCAGAAACATAATTAATGAAATGTTTGCATCAGATCAAAGCAGGGGGAAGTGGCATAGAGATTTAAGTCCCGATGCACCTGGTAATATAAGAGGCCATCTGCCTTTTGTTCAGCTAGCTAAGACCTGGTCATCTCAGGTGGGTTTCCAGCTAACTTAAAGAATATAGAAGAAAATACTTAACATTTTGAGGAAAAAAAAATTGTAAATGAACCGTATTGTGTCTGCCTCTTCATTAAAATCTGAAATCAATGGCCAGACATATTTCGATCTCAGAATCACAAGAACCTGAACTGGTTAATATCCATAATAACTGTTTATCCAAAATAAACTGTTTGTTTAATATCCATAATAACATAATAAACTGTTTATTTATTTTATTTCGTCATAGGAAATATTTACTCTTTTTATCATTGGAAAAATGTATGCATGAATTTAAAGTATCTTTTGCTTTATTAAAATAGAGTAGGCATCACAATAAAAATAAAAAATGTACAAATCCATCTCTATGTGAACCACATGCCATGTTTACTTAGGTCTGAAGGGAAAAAAGTTTCATTGCTTCCATTCTATGCTTATAAACATTAAAATGTATACACATACACACATATAGCAAAGAGGAAAGTATATGCATTTTAGAAACATTATTGTCCCTCATCTTATTTCCACTTTAGTAACTAACAGGCCATTAAAAATCTAAAATGAGGCAAATCATACAATAAATTCTGTTGTTTTCACTTCCTTTTAGCTCTTTTTTCCACTTGTTAAGAGATTCATCTTTTGACAACTGCCACTCTCAAAGAGGTAATTAACATTGTAGGGAAGCAAGAATACATTTCTATAAAATCAGCTCAATAATACTTAATTCATATCTAAGCAAATACTGAACATAACATAAACTAAAATCAGGAATATAATTATTTTTATTACTAGTCATTGATATACTCACTGTTTCTCAAACTAATTCAAATTCTCCGAAACCAATTATTCTTTTTTGAGAAACATAAAAATTGTTATTGTTTTTGTATCTAAGTGACTATTTTCAGCCATCATAGATGCTCAGTCCTATGTCTTACAGTTTGGTCTCTCTAACACTGGTGTCTCTTCTAGGTTTTTCTCAAGAGGTAACGAGTTAAATTTCTCTAAATCTACTCCCTGGATGAAGAAACTAACACTCACAGAAGAGCTTACAGAAAGTAAAAAACCTCATGAATGACATCTAGATTTACATCCAATTTCTCAAAGGTCTTTCTCAGGTACTTTTTTATTATTGCAAAATAGAGAGTCATGCCTCTTTAAAGAGTGGGTGCATGAGTGAATAATTTTCTAAGTATAAAAAGACACTTACAGAGAAGATATTCTATCTTTTGACATTTTGTAGATGCCGAAAAGTGTTACACAGGCAAGTATCATTTTCTTGATCATTTTCTCCAAAAGTTTACACAAGAACAAAGAAGAATGGAAAGAGAGAATTGTTCCTCCTTAACTGAATTCATTTTCTTGGGAATTACGGATAACACTGAGAACAAAGTGATCCTATTTACAATATTTCTCCTTGTTTATCTCATTACTCTTCTGGCAAATCTCGGAATGATAACCCTGATTCGGATGGATCCCCAGCTGCACACACCCATGTACTTCTTCCTCAGCCACCTCTCCTTCTGTGACCTCAGCATTTCCACAGCAGTTGGCCCCAAGATGCTGGTGGACATATTTGCTAAGAACAGATCAATTCCCTTCTATGGCTGCGCCCTGCAATTACTGGTGCTCTATACCTTTATAGATTGTGAGTGTCTCCTGCTGGCAGTGATGGCCTATGACCGGTACAAGGCCGTCAGCAGCCCCTTGCTCTACGCGGTCAGCATGTCCAGCAGGCGGTGCTCCCTGCTCATGGCGGGGGTTTACCTGGTGAGTATCGCAGAGACGTTGATACACTTGACATTAGCCTTCCGCTTATGTTTCTGTGGGTCAAATGAGATTAATCACTTTTTCTGTGATGTTGCTCCTCTTCTATTGCTATCTTGCTCAGATACGCAGGTCAATGAGTTAGTGATATTTACTGCTTTTGGCTTCATTGAACTGAGTACAATTTCAGGAGTCCTTGTCTCTTATTGTTATATTATCCTATCAGTCTTGCAGATCCACTCTGCCAAAGGGGGGATCAAAGCTTTCTCTACCTGCATCTCTCACCTAACCTCTGTGGCAATTTTCCAGGGAACAATGCTCTTCATGTATTTCAGGTCAAGTTCTTCCTACTCTCTAGATGAAGACAAAATGACCTCTTTGTTTTACACCCTTGTGATTCCCATGTTAAACCCTCTGATTTACAGCCTAAGAAATAAGGATGTGAAACAAACCCTGAAAAAATTGAATAATAAGTGGTTTTAAAATTTTATATTTTGAGTATGTGCACACATACACATCCATACATATATGGTGATTGTTGATTTATTAAAATTAAATGGTAGGTTACATGAGAAACATAATTTCTATTTGAAGTATATTGCTATTTCCCCCACCTGACATGCTTCTTTATATTTTCCGAATTTGTATACGGCATCAGTTTCTGGGAAAGGGTTTTCTGACTTTTTCAATACATTAATTTTGTTCGGTTTTTAGTCAAGCACTATTTAAATTACACTAAGATATAGAGTGCATTTTGTTCATTGGTCTTTGAGCTTTTCAGTTCTTCATGTACTACAATGCATCTTGTAGTTTAAATACAATTAAATATAAGCTAGTATTAATAATGTATTAACTAAATAGTCAAGTAATTCATAATAAGCCTGAAATTCATCATGAGATAATGCATAGTGATCTATTATTCAAAAGCAAAAATATCTAAAACCAGTCTAAAGAAGAGGCATCTTTGGATGTTCAGTCAAATCAGAAAAAGATTCAATTTGGGAGATGAAAAAATAGCAGGCAGAGGATCTGACAGTTACTCGGATCTTGAAGTGTACGAGTCCATGCCTGTTAGAAGTCATACTGGCTACGACATGGAAGAACCATGAGGAGCATATGCTAGGTGAAATAATTCATACAGAGGGAGACAAGCACTGTACGGGTCTCACAAACACGTAGAATCCAACTGGTCAACCACACAGAGCCAGAGACTAGATTGGATATTGCTGCGGGCTGAACGGTGGGAGCAATGGGTGATGCTGATCAAAGTTTACAAACTTTCTGTTGCTCAATGAATAAGTTCTGGGGTCTAATGTGCACTGTGACTCTAGTTAAAATTGTGTATTGTAAGACTGACATTTGCTGAGAGAGTAGTTCTTAAAGCTTTTCATGGTATGCACACTCAAAATGATAGCTATGTAAATTGATGAATGTGCTAACTAGCTTTATTGTAGTAATTATTTCACAATGTACACATATATTAAATCTTCATGCCCTATATCACAAGCATGTTGTCAATTTTATCTGAATGCAGTTTAAAAAAAGGAGTAAAAGAAGTTAAGGGACAGTGGACAGAATCATAGTAAAGTACATAATTGTGCTTCATTATCAGCTGTAGATTCTTCTGTGACTCTCTGCACACCAATTTCCTTCCCATTTTCCTTACTCTTAGCTCTGGTTAAATACACCTCTTTGTCTCTTTGTTGTTCACAAAAAACCACCTATTTAAAAGATTACTTTATATCACCGTGTTTATCAGAGTTCTTTGCTTTTGAGCATTGCATTATATAAACAAAGCATTACGTGTTGTCTGGAAGATCAAATAAACAAATATATAATAAACTAAAAACAGAAGACAACTTTTTTCACTGCTAATTGTATGTCAGTAGTGCAAAATTAAACAAGGGTTTGATAAGTAGCTTACAAATGTATATCAGAATATAGTTAACATATTGAACACATATACACATGTTTGTTTGCAAGGTCCATAAAATGGCTTTGGACATTAAGATAATAGACTATAAATTCAGTTCAGTTCAGTCGCTCAGTCGTGTCCAACTCTTTGCAAACCCATGAATCAGCATGCCACGCCTCCCTGTCCATCACCAACTACCCAAGTTTACTCAAACTCACGTCCATTGAGTTGGTGATGCAATCCAGCCATCTCATCCTCTGTCGCCCCTTTTTTTCTGCCCCCAATCCCTCCCAGCATCAGGTTCTTTTCCAATGAGTTAACTCTTCACATGAGTTGGCCAAAGTATTGGAGTTTCAGCTTCAACATCAGTCCTTCCAAAGAATATTCAGGACTGATTTCCTTTAGGATGGACTGGTTGGAATTCCTTGCAGTCCAAGAGACTCTCAAGAGTCTTCTCCAATGCCACAGTTCAAAAGCATCAATTTTTCAGTGCTCAGCTTTCTTCATAGTCCAACTCTCACATCCATACATGACCACTGGAAAAACCATAGCCTTGACTAGATGGACCTTTGCTGGCAAAGAAATGTCTCTGCTTTTTAATAAGCTATCTAGGTTGGTCATAATTTTCCTTCCAAGGAGTAAACATCTTTTAATTTCATGGATGCAATCACCATCTGCAGTGATTTTGGAGCCCCCGCAAATAAAATCTGACACAGTTTCACTGTTTCCCCATCTATTTCCCATGAGTGATAAGACATGCCTATTAATTTCACTAGAAAGAATAAGCTCTAAGTTCTTGCTAGTTGACTATTTCATCTGCTTTTGATCTGGTTTCCTGAAGGCTAAAGCACTAAATTAGTTTGCTAAGAAAGCTAGGATGTGGCCATGTATTTAATATACCATAATGTACTGAAAGAGACATATTATCCATTGCAATTACAAAATTAAAAGCCTCTGATGGTCTTCAATTTTCTTGCTGCCATTGTAAAATGTTCTTATGTGACAATACTTCAGAATGGAAAAATAAAGCCTACATAATTCCTCTGTTGTTCAGGGTGGTATTTGTAAAGCACTATGCCATGTTAAGAAAAATTATCATAGTGAAAAAATTAGGATAATTCTTGCATAACATAAAAGACTTAAATATGTGTGCTTCTGGCATACTTTATCAATTCACTCAGACTTCTTTTGACTTGTTGCTTATGAGCAGCAAAATGGCAGCAAATATAGGCAGAAATATAGTTAAAATAGGGTGTCAGTGGACTATCATTAATTCAGAGATTAATAAACATGGATCTAATTAATCCATCTTCATATATATGATCAGTTTTATGTCAGCATCTAAAGACTAACTCAACATGAATACTAGCCCATTTCATTGTATCTAGTGAGGAATATGTAAATAGAAGAAAATTTTAGGCCCATTAAATGGAATTCCAAAAATAGAACTGATTGATTCAGTTAGTTGTAGGCTTCCTCTCCTCATATTGAAGAAATTAATGAGAAATTATGGAAATTTTCTTTTTTTAGATAATTTCTAACTCAGATAGGAATTTGGGCAAAATGTTTCTTCTTCCTTGCCAGTAATCTGTGAAAAAATGGGAACAGTTTATCAAAAACTTTATTCTAGCCTGTCAATTTCAGTATTCTTCATTCTTTACCATTTTAATATCTTCACATCACATTATCCTTATACATGCACCAGTGACTTATGGAAAATATCATTGTGCAAATGCAATTTATCAATGACATATGTAATGTTTTAATATTACAGTCAAATTCCTGTATCTTGACCTCTTTCTTCATCCTTGCCACTGAAATTCTTTAGCATAAACATGGAAATCACCAACACAATGGCATGAGTTTGAGCAAATTCTGGGAGTTGAGGATGGACAGGGAAGTCGGCGTGCTGCAGTCCATTGGGTCGCAAAGAGTCAGACACGACTGAGAGACTGAACTGAACGGAAACATGGCAAAGAAATGTTAGGTTTGGTAAAGGTCTAATGCAGAGGACAGACAGACTCATACTTGTTACTGGCTGCACAGGTATACTCGTTACAGGTAGAAAAGCAGTAACATTCAACACACCGGTAAGCAGGAGGATCTGGGTTAAAGCTAGAGGCAAAAATCTTTAACCACCCTGGATGTCTTTCTCTTTTGTTAGAACCATGCTATGGACCAGGCAGGAACACCACTCTAAATACCTCATTCTTGCTTTCTATCCCTCAGATCACCCTGTGTAGAAGAGGGATTTAAGCTATATTACCTCTAAGGCTCTTTTCAGGCGATATGATCTGCCTCTATAAGCTATGGCTTTACTGTAGCGTAAATCCATCTATATCAGTGGAAAGAATATGGAAAAAAGAAAAAAGAGTCACTTCACATTCAGTCAAAGAATTGATCTGAGCATATAGGCCGAGTATCTCAATTGGTAAAGAATCTGCTTGCAGTTCAGGAGGCCCCAGTTCAATTCCCGGGTCGGGAAGATCCCCTGGAGAAGAGATAGGCTACCCACTCCAGTATTCTAGGGCTTCCCTTGTGTCTCAGCTGGTAAAGAACCCGCCTGCAATGCGTGAGAAGCGGGTTTGATCCCTGGGTTGAGAAGATCCCCTGCAGAAGGGAATGGCTACCCACTCCAGTATTCTGCCCGGAGAATCCCATGGACTGTACGGTACATGGGGTCGCAAAGGGTTGGACACGACTGGGTGAGTTTCACTCACTCGCTCAACCTGCATTGTCAGTTACATGAAGCCATGAAGACACTGTGAGTTTTAGTAGGCCAAAATCTTTTAAAAACAGCTGTTTTACATGCCCTGTTATCCAAGTTCAATATCTCAAGGACTCCTAATGAGAGGGTAACAGGCAGGAAGGCTAGGGATCCCCAAGCAGAGGAAATAAACTGCAAGTGGCAGATGCTTTTTGTTTGTTTGTTTTGTTTGTTCCTTCTCTATACAAAATTAAAAGAAGGTTTGTTTTAAATTCTGTGTTGTCAGGAAGACCCCTGGTTCAGCCTGGGTTTAACTTTTCTCAAACCTTGAACTGATAATGACTCAACAAATCCGTATGTCTTACTCATGGAAATGTTCTCTTAAGCTATGTTAATGAAGCTATGTATTTGTTTGGAAATCTGCCTTTCTTTAGGGTTCATGTCAATTGTTTTATGGCTGGGGATGAGTCACCTTGCATTCTGTGCTGTCTCAAAATGCATGTTGTGGGAGAGAGGGCTGATGCAACTCTCTCAGTTTTGAGGTGATTCTTCAACAGATATATAACTGCTTGCTAAAAGCTAGCAAGTGGGGCACTCTTTCTGCCCCCTTCTGAAGACTATGTCAGAGCTTCCTCCATCCCTTATACATTAATAAAACTTTATGACACAAAAACTTCAAGTGATCAAGCCTCCTCTCTGACTCCAGATCAAAATCCTCTCCTCTGGAGGTCACGAATCCTGGAGTAGCTCATGGCTCGAGACTGCAAACTTTCACTTATAGAAGTGGATAGATATCCAACTTTATTAGTGCTGAAGTAAACGGAAGTGAAATAAAATGTTAACAGTTGTGTTGACATTTACCAAACGGCAAAAAGTACTTGTTTACATACCAAATAGTAAACAAGTATCTACTACTGTTGAGGATGTTAAACAACCGGTTTTTATGCCTTGACAGTAGATTGAGATTTGACACTGCACTTGGTAAAATTCTATGTCTGAGTCTCCTATAGCTGGACACATAAATGTCCTAGGACCAAAAACGTTATTCCTAGAAGTGTGTCCAAGAGTACAGAGTGAATATGCACCCAAAAGGCATGTATAGACATGTTCACCATTGTATTATTTACAGTAGTGTAACACCAAAAGCAACTCATTTCTTTTAACACATTAGATCAAGACTTGACATACTTTTCTGAAAGTATTTAATAGTGTATATTTTAGAGTTTGTAGACCATAAAATCTTGGTATATCTAAACTGTTTTGTCCTCTATCACAATAGTAGCCATCCATAACACATGAATAAATGGTGTGTCACAGCTCCAATAAAACTTAACAGGTCAAGTTTACTGACTCCTGCTTTAGATTAGACAAATGAGTTTATGATAAGTTTGTATGCTGGAAAAGTACACAGCAATGAGAAAGAATAGCTTCATACAAGAGCAGGGGAAAACTTCACAAACATAATCTTCAGTGAAAAATGTCAGACATAAAAGTGCAAAATCTGTATGATCTAAACTATGTACCTTAAAAATAAACAAACTCACATATCATATGGAAAATCAATTTCTGATGGATGTAGGGACAGTTTCTGAGAATCTAGTAATTTTTTTTTTTTTTTTGGTTCTGAGTGCAGGAATCTTTCTATTTTTGAAAGATTTTTTGCAGCCTGCATTTTTAGATAGAAATTTTTTTCTGTATTTATATTATACTTTAAAATCACCCTCTTTATTTTTTTTCTCTATGAGATTATAAAAAATAATAATATTTATTTTTAAGTCTAAAATGTTCTTATATAAAATGATTGTTCATATAGATTTATGATGAAGAAGGAATTCTTAGGGCCTGGACTCCATCGTAGGCCTGTCCATGCTGATCAGGCTCGGCCACCTCTCCAATGGACTCTGAACTCTGAGTTTAATGTCTATGGAAATGACAACAGAAGGATAAGACCCCCACACCCCCGCCCCAGACAGGGGAATCTTGAAGATCGTATCCAGGTTACTCCTCGCCTAAGAGAACACATACACTAATCACCCCTTCCTCCAGACAGGCCATACATTTTTCTGTACCTATCAGAGTGTAACCTCGGACTTATTGATTATTGGCTAATTGTTTACCTGTCTGAGCACATGGCACATGGGGTTATTGGGATTTTATTTACCCTTCCTTAGTTTATGTAAGTCTCAAGGAATTTGGGCTGGTGGGTTCGGACACATACACATGGGGCAGAAAAGATTTTCACAAATGCTGGTCGGGGCCCTTGGCTAAGAGCAGACTCTGCCTTGGCCCGCTGGTGTAATAAACTGCACTCCACGATCTGCATTGTCCTTCTGAGTGAGTTTATTTCCCGGAACGCGCGGCTACAACGGTGAAATACAGGACATCCTCGGTCTCCGTATCACTGAAAGCGCTGCCTTGCTTGTAGGACAGTACTGCATCCGTCCACCCCCTGGCCCTCCCGGTCACCCTCTCAGCAGCGGGGGGTGCTCCTGGACTTTGACCTGGACCATGCAGTGAGCTCTCTGTCATTCTACTCAAGGTTGGGGAAACTGACCATTATATTCTGAAAAAGGTCATCTTTGGGTAGTGTTTGCTGACATAAAATTGTTTTCATGTCAGCAGAGGCACCAGGAAAAACCCAAATAATGACCTTTCCCCCCCTCATTTGTATCTGAAGCATACATTTTCTCCTTAAGATGTTCTTTTATTACTTAAAATCTCCATTTTTAATGAAACACCAATCCCATTGGGAGATATTTTAGGTTACCCACCTTGCAATTAATAATGTAGCTACCCAAACTTGGGTTTAAACTGTTATATGGGGGAAGATAGAAAGGATGTTAGTCCACGTGTTTTTGAGAAGCAGACCTGTTAAAAAATTAACACTTGCTTCTGGCTAACAAAATGTAACCCAAGGGATTTTTGCTTCCCTGAAGATTGGGATGTACCTGAGGGAAAAATTAATTTGGATAGGAGTAGAATTAGGGAATTGAGGACAATTGCACATATACCATATCTGTAACAGAAAAGTAAATAAAGATAGAAAAATGCTTTTGAAACATAATCAGTTCTTGATTCTGTCTGTGTGTATGTGTGTGTGTGTGCATGTTCAGTCATGTCCAACTCTTTGCAACCCCTAGATTTTAGCCTGCCAGGCTCCTCTGTCCATGGAATTTTCCAGGCAAGAATACTGGAGTGGGGTGCCATCTCCTCCTCTGGGGGTTTTCCTGACCCAGGGATCAAACATATGTCTCCTGAGTCTCCTGCATTGGTAGTTGGATTCTTTACCACTGAGCCACCTGGGAACCCTTCTTAATTTTAGTGGAAAATTATTAGCAATTATATTGTGGTTTGAGATTTGCCTCAATGATACCTCCACAGGTTGCAGGTGGCATTTTAAAGTTGATCTCCTCATAGGCAAGAATGACAATAACATATACAAAGGCATTTTTAAAAATTGACATTAAGAATCACTTTTACAAAATTATACAGGTACTACATTTATGAATTTTAGGATAAATAATTTCTCAGATTTATAAGGAAAAAAGTAGAAAAACAAACAAACAAAAAAATTGAAAAGAACTGAGAAAACACCCAAACTGATAAGAAATCCTGTGTATTTCGCAAATGAGAATTCAGGTGAAACAGAAAATTAGTTATGATCAGTATTTAATTTCAGCCCATTAACATTTAGGTCATCTTATCTTATTGTGGCTTCACTGCCATTGCCTTAATACCCACTGATTCACATAAGAATGAAATTCTTAAGCATTAACCTCTTGCTTATTTGTTATCTTGTTGAGTATTTGTTCAATTTTTTTTTTTGCTCACTTTTTTTGTTTGTTTTTTATTTCTTACTATTGATTAAAGTTCATATATTTGGATACAAGTTCTTTGTCATATGTACAAGGTTTCTAAATATTTTAAATATTTTCTTCATATATTATGGAAACATTTCTCTTTATATTAGCTCACACTGCTTCATCCTTGGTGGTGGTGGTTTAGTCACTAAGTCGTTTACAACCCTTGGGACCCCATGGACTGTATTTTGCCAGGCTCCTCTGTCCATGGGATTTTCCAGACAAGAGTACTGGAGTGGGTTGCCATTTCCTTCTCCAGGGATCTTCCCAGCCCAGGAATCAAACCCGGGTCTCCTGGCAGATTCTTTACCAAACTGAGCTATGAAGGAAGCCCCCCTTTTGCTAGATTAATTTAGTAACAATATTGATGTATACAAGGTCATCCTGTGTTAAATTTGTCCCTGAATTCATGAGGCAACATGCAGAAGCAGAAACATAATTAATGACGGTTGTACAGTGACAATACCCAGAGGCAGTGGCCCAGGGATTTAAGTCCCAAAGTACCTGGTAAAATAAAATGCTATCTGCTTACTGCTCAGCTACCTAAAGCCAGCTCATCTCAGGTAAGTTTTGAGGTCCTGATTAAAAGAACATAGGACAGAAACATTCCCATTTGGAGGAAAATCAATTTATAAATAAAACATTTTATATCTGTTTACTCAGTTGAATACATTCTGTAATTTAATGTTCAGGAACAATATTTTCTTCTCAGAGCTGGCAGATTCTGTGCTTGTTAAAATCCATAATATAACTATTAAATTAATTTATTTTGATTGTGGTTTATAGGAAAGATATTACTCCTTTTATAATCAGAGTAGCATATAGGTGAATTTAAAGGGCGCTTGGTGGGTTTGTTCTCTTTTATTTAAAATATAATGTACGAGTGAATTTAAAAATTAAAATGTGCACATTCATCTTCATGTGAAGCCCCATAGCTACTAAGGTCAAAAGAAAGGATTCCTTATGCACGCACTGTTCTCATATACATCGGAGACATATAATCTGCATGCAAATGTATAATGCATACATACTAGACAGAGAAACCTTTGTATCACAGAGGAATTTATTGTCCCTAAACCTATTTCCACTCTTATAATACAAAAGTCCATTAAAATCCAAAGAGATGCAATAGTAGGTGTTAGGTTCTGTGGTTTACACTGCATTTTAGCATTTTTCTTTGTTCAAGGGACTCCTCTTTTGGCAGCAGAAACTCTATAAATAGATAATAAGTCGTGTGGCAAAGCAGTGATGGATTTTTAGGGAAAGGTTTCAATGTTACTTATTTCATGTCTCAGTAAACACTAAAGACTAGGATCAATAACAATTATTTTCATTGTTATCAGTGTATGGTGTACTAAGAGATTGTAAAACTAACAATTAATATTTTAAATTATGTTTTATGTGCCATATGATGATGAAAATAAATGTTTGTATCCAAGGAACTTTTCCAGCATAGTAAGTGGTGATCCATATGCTTTCAGCCTGCTGTCTCTAGCATCAGTGTTTTTTCCACACCGCCTTGGCAATGTAACGAGATGTCAATTCATCTAAATATCCTTCTCAATACAAAGATACAGTGCTCAGAGAAATTAAAGAGCTTATGGCAGTAGTTAAGTTAGGAACAACATCTAGAAATAGAAGTTTTTCAGCTATCTATCTCGGATATTTTTTATTATTATCAAGTAGATAGCAATACCTCCTTAAAGAATGCCCACTGACTTAGCCATCTTCTGAGTGTATGCTCTGTCGCTAAGTCCTGTCTCACTCGTTACAGTCTCACGAACTGCAGCTCACCAGGCTTCTTCTCCATGGGATAAGAATCTTGCCTGGAAAATCCCGTGGACGGGGAGCCTGGAGGGCTGCAGTCCATGAGGACGCAACGAGTCAAACAGAGTTTAGCGTCAGGGAACGCATGCGGGCACACACTCAGAAAATGACTTGATCAACGGGCATCCTTTAAAGAGGTATTGCTACCAATCTGATAATAATAAAAATATCCGAGCTAGGCAGTTGAGAAACTTCTGTGTAAATCCAGACGTAATTTCTGAGGTATGTTACTGTCCATGTTGTCGTTGTGCCGTCACTAAGTCATTCTGACTCTTTGTGACCCCGTGGACTGCCGCACTCTAGGCTTCCTTGTCCTTCACTGCCTCTTAGAGTTTGTTCAAATCTACGTCAGCTGAGTTGGTGATGCTATCGAACCATCGCATCTTCTGCTGCCTCTTCTTTTGCCTTCAGTCTTTCCCAGCAATAGGATCTTTTCTAATGAGTTGGTTCTTTGCAACAGGTGGCCAAAGTATTGGAGCTTCAGCTTCAGCATCAGTCGGTCCTTCCAATGAATAAGCAGGGCCGATTTCCTCTAGGATTGACTGGTTGCTGTCATGAGCTCTTCAGGTTCTCTGAGCGCTACCTTCCTTGTATCAAGAAGGATATTTGGATGAACTGATATCTCATCACATCTTCAAAATAGTGTGCAAAAAACACTGATGTTAGAAACACCAGGCTGAACATATTTTGAAAAGACCATTGCACAAATAAATTGTGTTCTTCCCTGCAGATATTTTGTGAATGCCCTGAAGTGGTTCCCTTACGTGTATCATTTTCTTGTTCATTTCCTCAAAAGTTTAGACAAGAAGACAGAAGAATGAAAAGAGGAAATTGCTCATCCTTAACTGAGTTCATATTGTGGGGAATTACGGATAAGCCTGAAGTTAAGATGATCTTATTTATCATGCTTTTTATTATCTATCTCATTAACCTTTTGGCAAATCTCGGAATGATTATTTTAATTAGGATGGATCCCCAGCTTCACACACCCATGTACTTCTTCCTCAGCCACCTCTCCTTCTGTGACCTCTGCTACTCCACAGCCATCGGCCCCAAGATGCTGGTGGACCTTTTAGCCAAAAAGAGATCAATCTCCTTCCATGGCTGTGCTCTGCAATTTTTGGTCTTCTCTAGCTTTATAGACTCTGAGTGTCTCCTGCTGGCGGTGATGGCCTATGACCGGTACGAGGCCGTCAGCAGCCCCTTGCTCTACGCGGTCAGCATGTCCAGCAGGCTGTGCTCCCTGCTCATGGCGGGGGTTTACCTGCTGGGAATGACAGACACTTTGATACACACGACATTAGCATTCCGCTTATGTTTCTGTGGGTCAAATGTGATTAACCACTTTTTTTGTGACTTACCTCCACTTCTCTCCCTTTCCTGCTCTGATACACGGGTCAATGAATTGGCATTATTCATTTTTTTTGGCTGTGTTGAACTGACCTCCATTTCAGGAGTCCTTGTCTCTTATTGTTATATCATCCTATCAGTCTTGAAGATCCACTCTGCTGAAGGGAGGTTCAAAGCTTTCTCCACCTGCGCCTCCCACCTAACTGCTGTGGCAATTTTCCAGGGAACTGTATTTTTCATGTATTTCAGGCCGAGTTCATCCTACTCTCTAGATGAAGACAAAATGTCCTCGTTGTTTTACACCCTCGTGATTCCCACGTTAAACCCTCTGATTTACAGCCTAAGGAACAAGGATGTGAAACAGGCCCTGGAAAAACTGAAACTTTAAATATGATTTTAAAGGTTTATATTTCACACACTCTTATAGTCACAAGTACACACATATTGTGGTTTTTGTTTTTATAAACTTATACTGCGTGATGCAAGAGAAACAAAGTTGTCTTAAATAATTCAGATGAGAATTTGTTGTTATTAAGTCTAAGTTTTAGAAATATTTTAGTTCTGAAATACTGCATACTTCATGTATCAAGAATTTGCATATGGCTCTTTCCCTTTGATGAAAACTTTCCAGAATTTTCTACTTTTTTCAAATTTTTCTGAGTTATGTTTTTGTTTGAATAATATTTCAGCTCCTTTAAGAATTATTGTATTTCCTCAGAAATCTTCGAGTCTCTTTATGTTCTATGGCATACACTGTACTTTCTATACTAATGATTATAAGCTAATGCTAATAAAAATCATTAATTGATTAAATAGCTATATAACTTAGAAGAAATCTCAAAATCATTATGAAAGAAAAAAATGAGGATTTTAAATTCAAGATGAAATCTAAAACTAGTATATCTTTTGATCAATATATTCAGTCTTAGATCTAATAATTATTCTATTTGAGAGATAAAATGATAGTGGGCAGAGGATCTGACAGTTAGATGGGTCTTGAGAGGGACAAGACTGTGTCTTTTAGAATTCAAGAAGCTTTGTTTACCACATATGGAAGAACCATAAATGCATTATGCTGACTAAAATAGGCAGACAGATAAAGGTAAATACTGTAGAGTTTCACATATATGTTGAATCTTAAAAGTTCAAACTCATAGAATTAGAGAGTAGATTGATCGCTTTTTCCAGGGTCTCAAAGGTGGGCAAAATCAGTAATAATGACCAAACTTACTATTATTCAGTGAATAAGTTCTGGAGATCCAATGTATATGACAACTCTAGGTACTAATTCTGTGTTATAAACTTGAAATTTGCCAGGAGAGTAGATCTTAATGGTCCTCATTATACACACACTCAAAATGTTAACTGTATAAATTAATGAATCATTTATTAACCATACCGTGGTGACCATTTCACAATAAATCAGAGCTTCATTTTCAATACCTTATATGTACTATTTGTCAATTTTAACTGAATAAAGCTTCGATAAAAGGAAGGAAAGAAGGCTATAAGGATCAATGGACAGGACATTAGTATCGTTATAAAGACCAAAGGAAAGGACATTAGTATCGTGCATCATCGTGCTGTCATTATTGTTGTTCAGTCGCTCAGTCGTGTCCAACTCTTTGCAGACCATGGTGTATAGCACACTAGGCCTCCCTGTCCCTCACCATCTCCCAGAGTTTGCACAAGTTCACATTCATGGCATCCGTGATGCCATCCAGCCATCTCATCCTCTGATGCCCTCTTTTCTTTCTGCTCTCAATTTTCTCCAACATCAGGGACTTTTCCAGTGAGTCATCTGTTCGCATCAGATGGCCAAAATATTGGAGCTTCAGCTTCAGCATCAGTCCTTCTATAGTGAATATTCGGAGTTGATCTCACTTAAGATTGACAGGTTTGGTATCCTTGCTGTCCAAGGGACCTTCAGGAGCCTTCTCCAGCGCCACAGTTCCAGGGTTTCAATTCTTTGTCACTCTGCCTTCTTTACAGTCCAGCTCCCACAACCATATGTGACCACTGGGAAGATCATATCCTTGACTCTATGGACTTTGTTGGCAGAGTAATGTCTCTGCTTTCCAACACACTGTCCAGGTCTGTCAATGCTTTCCTGCCAGGATGCAGTTGTCTTCTGCTATCGTGGCTGCAGTCACCATCCACAGTGATTCGGAGCCCAAGAAGAGGAAATCTGTCACTGCTTCCACATTTTCCCCTTCTATTCACCTTGCAGTAATGGGGCTGGATGCCATTGGCTTAGTTTTTTTCTTTTTTTTTTTTTATATTTCAGTTCAGTTCAGTCGCTCAGTCATGTCCGACTCTCTGCGACTCCATGAACCGCAGCACGCCAGGCCTCCCTGTCCATCACCAACTCCCGGAGTCCACCCAAACCCATGTCCATTGAGTTGGTGATGCCATCCAACCATCTCATCCTCTGTCAGCCCCTTCTCCTCCTGCTTTCAATGTTTCCCAGCATCAGGGTCTTTTCAAATGAGTCAGCTCTTCGCATCAGGTGGCCAAAGTATTGGAGTTTCAGCTTCAGCATCAGTCCTTCTAATGAACACCCAGGACTGATCTCCTTTAGGATGGACTGGTTGGATCTCCTTGCTGTCCAAGGGACTGTCAAGAGTCTTCTCCAACATCACATTTCAAAAGCATCAATTCTTCAGCACTCAACTTTCTTCACAGTCCAACTCTCACATCCATACATGACCACTGGAAAAACCATAGCCTTGACTAGACAGACCTTTGCTGGTAAAGTAATGTCTTTACTTTTTAATATGCTGTCAAGGTTGATCATAACTTTCCTTCCAAGGAGTAAGTGTCTTTTAATTTCATGGCTGCAATCACCATCTGCAGTGATTTTGGAGCCCCAAAAAAATATAGTCAGCCACTGTTTCCACTGTTTCCCCATCTATTTGCCATGAAGTGATGGGACCAAATGCCATGATCTTAGTTTTCTGAGCGTTGACCTTTTTGTTTTTGTTTCTTGAAGGCTAGAGCTAAATCTTTTTGTTGAGAAAGGGTGGACGTTGTCATATATTTGAACAACCTTACAAGACTGAAAGACGTTCTTAATTATCAATTAAAATTATAAAGCTAAAAGCCACTGATGTTTTAGGTTTTCAAACTGCCCTATAAAATTTTCTTATGTGAAAACATTCTAGATATAAGTAAAATCTAAAAAATGCCTCTGTTACTCAGGCAGGCCTTTGTTTGACATTATGGCATTTTAGGGAAAGATCACACAGTGAATAAAAACCTACAGAAAATTCTTGTTTCAGATAAAAACTTCAAATCTATCTCTAATGTATTTCATTGATTTGTGCAAACTCTTTTGGAATTGCTGCTTACGAGCAAAAATATGGCAGAAAAACATTGAAGTGTATTAACTTCCAAGCAAAATAGAGTGTCAATAGATTGCTGTGAAAAACCGACATTCACCTACATGATGTAAATTTATTATAGTATCTAAACACTAATTTCATCTACAATGGAACCATTTTATTAGATATACTTTGTGGTATAAAAATGAAAAAAATTAAGCCCATTAAATGGAAGGCCAACAATGGAATCTATTGACTGATTCTGCCTTTCTGAGAACTTGCATGGTTGAATAACGAATTATGGGAAAATTACTTTAAGAATCAATAACTAAAATAAAAAAATACACAAGAATGTATAATAACTCCTCTATCTTGAGATTTTGCAAAAGAAGAAGTCTACACTAAAGACTTTGGTGGGTCCTACCCTGTCTGCTTCAGTCCTCATCACTATACTCCCCTTCTTACGTCACTTGCATCTCATATATCCACCAATGACTGATTTTAAAATGTCATCATACAACTGCAGTGTTATCAACGACAGTGTGTAGAAGGCTAATGTGTGTTTGTGTACTCAGTCACTGAGTTGTGTCCGACTCTTGTGGCACCATGAACTATATCCTGCCAGGCTCGTCTGTTCATGGACCTCTCCTGGTGAGAATACTGGGTGGGTGGCCATTTCCTCCTCCAGGGGACCTTCCCCACCGAGGGGCTGAACCCGTGTCTCTGTGTCCCCTGCACTGACAGGCATATTCTTCACCACTGTGCCCTGGGAACCCCGTCAGTGGACTTCTACTGAAATCACGTTCCTGCATCTTGATCCGTCATCCCTGCCCCTGAAATGTGTGTGTACACCTAGTTGCTCAGGCGTGTTTGATTCTTTGCGGCCCCGTGGAGCCCGCCAGGCCCCTCTATCCATGGAACTCTCTAGGCGAGAACACTGGAGTAACATGCCATTTCCTCCTCCAAGAGATCTTACATGTCTCCTGCATTGCAGGTGGATTCTTTATTTTCTGAGACATCAGAGAAGCCCCTGCCACTGAAATACTTAAGATCAAATATGACATAACAATCAAATGATAGATTTGAGTATATGTTCAGTGTAGAAAACATAGATATACATACGGGTCATTGGCTGTATAACTATATTTGTAAAAAAAATAGTGATATGAATGTTCAACAATTCAATAAGCACAAAGTTCTGTGTTAAAGACAGAAACAGCAACTTTTCACCTCCCTGGATATCTCCCTCTTTAGATATGTGCTATGAGCCATTTACCAATATTTATCATATCAGTATTTATCAATATGAATAACTTCAGATATACAGATGACACCACCCTTATGGCAGAAAGTGAAGAGCTAAAGAGCATCTTGATGAAAGTGAAAGAGGACAATGAAAAAGTTGGCTTAAAGCTCAACAAGAAAACTAAGATCATGGCCCATCCAGTCCCATCACTTGATGGAAAAGAGATGGGGAAACAGTGGCAGACTTTTTGGGGTTTGGGGACTCCAAAATCACTGCAGATGGTGACTGCAGCAATTTGAAAGATGCTTACTCCTTGGAAGGAAACTTATGACCAACCTAGACAGCATATTAAAAAGCAGAGACAACAAGTACACACATGAACATACATATAAACGTACACACAAACAGAAGCCTAGCTTCCCTGGTGGCTCAGATGGTAAAGCATCTGCTTGCAATGCGGGAGACCTGGGCTTGATCCCTGGGTCAGGAAGATCCCTTGTAGAAGGAAATGGCAACCCACTCCAGTACTCTTGCCTGAAAAATTCCACAGGCTGAGAAGTCTGGTAGGCTATAGTCCATGGGGTCACAAAGCATCGGACACAACTGAGCGAATTCACTTCATATCAAATATGTTTCTTACTTTTGTCCCATCTATTTTGAAAGAACAAGCCAGGTTAAAATCTAAAGGGATGAAAATGCATTAGCTGAAGTGTCTTGCTTCTGCTTGTTTCTAGAATTTTTCTTTATCTGGTCAAGAGACATGTCCTTTGGCACCAGACTGCTCCTGCACATAAGTAATAATAATGTGGCAAAGCAGCAAAATATTTCTGGAGAAAATTTTACTAAAATATATCTAATGCTCAATATTTACATTAAAGAGTAGAGCAGAGACAGTAATAACCATATTGTTCATTCTTTCAAAATCAGAGATAGTTAATTCTGCCATTATTTAATACACAATAATAAGTGAACTAGGCCCCCCCAGGTGGCTCAGGGGTAAGGAAGCCTCCTGTAGTTCAGGAGATGGGGGTTCGGTTCTTGATTTGGGGAGATGCCCTGAAGAAGGAAATGGCAACCCGCTCCAGTGTCCTTGCCTGGTGAATCCTATGGACAGAGGAGCCTGATAGGCTTCAACATTGAGTTGAAAGAGCCAGACACGTCTTAGCGATTGAACAAGCAAACAAACAAATAAACACATTATGATTCTTAAGTACTCAAGAAGTATAATCACTTGTATTCATAGTTGGATAGGTATCTTTAAAATATAAGGTTGGATACTTCAACCTTGTCTTCAAGTGTTACTTTCATATTATCTTTGACATGCAATGAGCTTTCAGTAAGAACTGATTGCTGAGATAAAGCAGTGAAGGTTCCAACTAGTCACATACCTCATAGTTGACATCCAAATTTAGAGTCAGACTTTCGCAAAACTCCTATCCCACACTTAACCTTTTAAAATCAGACAGTGAGGAAATTTGTATGGGCTATTTTCTCTTTTTTTTTTTTTTTTTTTTAATTTTTATTTTTCAGTGGGTTTTGTCATACATTGATATGAATCAGCCATAGAGTTACACGAATTCCCCATCCCGGTCTCCCATCCCACCTCCCTCTCCACCCGATTCCTCTGGATCTTCCCAGCCCAACAGGCCCGAGCACTTGACTCATGCCTCCCACCTGGGCTGGTAGTCTGTTTCACCACAGATAATATACATGCTGTTCTTTCGAAACATCCCACCCTCCCCTTCTCCCACAGAGTTCAAAAGTCTGTTCTGTACTTCTGCGTCTCTTCTTCTGCCCTGCATATAGGGCCATCGTTACCATCGTTCTAAATTCCGTATATATCTGTTAGTATACTGTAATGTTCTTTATCTTTCTGGCTCACCTCACTCTGTATAATGGGCTCCAGTTTCATCCATCTCATTAGAACTGATTCAAATGAATTCTTTTTAACGGCTGAGTAATATTCCATGGTGTATATGTACCACAGCTTCCTTATCCATTCATCTGCTGATGGGCATCTAGGTTGCTTCCATGTCCTGGCTATTATAAACAGTGCTGCGATGAACATTGGGGTGCACGTGTCTCTTTCAGATCTGGATTCCTCAGTGTGTATTTTCTCATAATAAAATGCACTGAAATAAATTATATCTGGTTTACAGATAATACTTTGTCTCAAAAAGAGTGAAAACTTGGGTCTGTCATTGTCTCAGTCATTTCTGGAGCATTTCTACAAGAAGAATAAAGAAGAATGGATGGGGAAAGTTGCACTCTTTCTCTTGGGAATTAGTAGTAGCCCTGTAATCAAAGTGACTCTATTTACCACGTTTCTGGTTGTTTATCTCATTATTCTTGTCGCAAGTCTCAGTGTGATTGTTTTAGTTAGAACAGACTCCCAGCTGCACACACCCATGTACTTTTTCCTCAGCCACCTCTCCTTCAATGACCTCTGCTATTCCACAGACACTGGACCCAGGATGCTGGCAGGCTTCCTCATCAAGAACAGATCGATCTCCTTCTATGGCTGTGCTCTGCAATCCCTGATCTCCTGTCCCTTGGCAGGTTCTGAGTGGCTCCTGTTGGCAGTCATGGCCTGTGATCAGTATGTGGCTATTAGCAACCCCTTGCTTTATACAGTCAGGATGGCTGGCGAGGTGTGCTCACTGCTGATGGCTGGGGTGTATATGGTGGAAGTTATAGATGCTTTGATAAATAGAATATTAACCTTCCACTTATGCTTCTGTGGGTCAAATGAAATTAACCATTTCTTCTGTGACGTCCCTCCTCTCCTCTTGCTATCTTGCTCAGATACACAGGTCAGTGAGTTAGTCATATTTCTCATTTTGGGCTTCGCTGAACCAATTACCCTTTCAGGTCCTTTTGTGTCTTACTGTTACATCATACCAGCAGTGATAAAGGTCCACTCTGCTGAAGGGAGGTTCAAGGCTTTCTCCACCTGCACCTCCCACCTAACTGCTGTGGCAATTTTCTAGGGAACCCTGCTCTTCATGCATTTCAGGTCAAGTACTTCCTACTCTCTAGACAAAGACAAAATGACCTCCTTGTTTTATACCCTTGTGATTCCCATGTTAAATCTTCTGATTTACAGCCTACAGATCAAAGATGTGAAAGAGGCTCTGATGAAATGTGAAAATAAAAAATGGTTTCATGAAAATTTGCTCATATACACAATAATTTATGAAAATCAAAATTGGTTTGACTAATGTTGTGTGATTCCGTTTGTATTTATCCTATCTTCCAATCCTAGCAACATGTATGATTTCCTAAATGCCACAAGTTTCATTTTATATCTTAAACTTCTGTTTAATACTCCTTATTTGTGGAACATTCTCAGACTCTTCATTTTTCAAATTTGTGTTTCTTCAGTACTTATATGTGTTAATTTTTTTTTAATTAATTTTCTGAAAATTAGTGTTTTCTAAGTTGCTGTTGCACTCTATGTGGGCTTGCTTTCATGGTGACTCCATCTGCTTTTATACTAATGAATCTTGCCATATAATGGAAGTGATCAATGCCAATTAAGTAATTATTAAAACTATTTATAACAGACTGTAATCATGACATAACATAAAAAGCCTTGCTGTTATTCAGTCACTGTGTCCAACTCTTTGCGACCCCATGCATTTAAGCACATCAGGCTTCCCTGTACACACACATAAGCCTAACATCATTTTTATTTAAAAACTAAAAGTGAAATAGTGTAGGAAACTCCTAGTTATCCCTACGGAATATACATATGTTGAGATTTTTGATGTTTTTACAAAATCTTTGTTTCATGAATGTGTTTAATGGAGAGTGTTGGTGGTTGTGCGTCTGTGTAGGTGTGTGAGGGTGAACGGGTATGCATTTGTTTTCTAATGTAGTGAATGAAAACTAAGTGTCTAGGTAAGGACTGGTGAACTGGAAATTGCTTGCAGATCAGAGGCATTCACTATTTCTGAATAAGTACAATATGGGCATTAAGGTAGAGGGGGACCAAAGACATACTTCTCTAAAGGTCTATGTTCCATGTGCAATCAGCTCACTTGTATGAAATAGCAGGTGATACATTACATCATATCTGTTACTTATTCCTGAGAGACTAAGGGGTCGCCACCCAGGGAGCAGACTCAGAGATGATTATATAATCTGGGTCAGGCAGGAGGCAGTGCTGAGCCCTCCTGCAGACAGAACTGCATGCACCGAACTAGTCAGGAGTTCTGGGACAGGTACTGATATCCTTGTTGTTTCTTTGATTTATATTTGAGATTTCCTTATTTTTTAATGCTTTTTTGAAAGAAGGTATTTTATATAAACAAAGGAACATAGAAATAGTACACACATTTTTATTTTAGTTAGTTCTACAGCTTGTTTATTTTAAGTACATGTAACTAGGGAATAAAAAAGGAGCAAACATGCATTATGGAAATGGTCAGATGATTTTACTATTTTAAAAATTTACCTGTTATATTATACATTATATATAACATGTATAAAAGCTTTAAAGGAAAGTATTTTTGCTTAATTATGTCTTTCTAAGCAGACATACAAGTTAAGTCCTAGGGTTGGAAACCTGCACAGTGATTACTAGACCACTGTTCCAAAGCTCTTCTCTATCACTCATCTACATTCAACTCCTGTTTTTTAAATTCTCCTAGAACATTAGAGGACAAGTGGAGGAGAAGGGAATGACAGAGGATGAGATGGTTGGATGACATCTGCGACTCAGTGGACATGAGTTTGAGCAAGCTCTGGGAGTTGGTGATGGACAGGGAGGCCTGGTGTGCTGCAGTCCATGAGGTCACAAAGAGTCAGACCCAACTGAGTGACTGAACTGGCTAACTGATGACATTATATATCACACAATTGGTTTGGGTAAAATATAACAGTTGTACACAGAATTCCATTGTCCTTCCAAAGACAAATAATTCTTAAACCAAAGAAAGGCAGAACTCAGTGATACTGAAGAGAAACATGGCTCAAATAAAATAATCAAACAATATTAAAATTTTTAGGGACCTGGAGTGGGGCCACAGCTCAGATGTGAATGTCTCTGAGGTTACAGAAGTCTGACCATGACAGTATTTATGCTATGTGTCTTACAAAACCATTATAGCAGAATACAAAGTGTGGAAGAGAGTAGGTTAGGGCAGAAAGGACTCATGCAGCAAACTAAGCTTTCTTTCTTGCCTCTATGACCCTTGCTACCAGCATCTCTGCAACTGGATCTCAAATGCTCTTCATTATCTCCCTGGTATAACTGCAACTTCCAAGCAGAAGAATGGTCAGCATTTCAGCATTTAGTTCATAGAGACCCTTGCACCCTCTTTTCCAAAAATCATCACCCTCTCTGTCCCAGCAGGTCCTGAATCATGAACCATCTATCCCTCCTATGCTGAGGTTGGAAGGACTTGAGAGGTTAATGGGGAAGTGAAGACTTCTTATATTCAGAAACTGGCTATCGTCCTGCCCTCTCCAAAGGGGGCATAATAAAGCAATATATTCATCACCTGTGCTTCTTACTTACTACTCTTCTCTAACACAGGATATAACATTTCTGTTGTTGCTAAGTCGCTTCAGTCGTGTCCAACTCTGTGCGACCCCAGAGACGGCAGCCCTCCAGGCTCCCCTGTCCCTGGGATTCTCCAGGCAAGAACACTGGAGTGGGTTGCCATTTCCTTCTCCAGTGCATGAAAGTGAAAGTGAAGTCGCGTGGGACTCCTAGCGACCCCATGGAGTGCAGACTACCAGGCTCCTCTGTCCACGGGATTTTCCAGGCTAGAGTACTGGAGTGGGGTGCCAGCGCCTTCTCTGAACAACATTTCTACATCACTGAAAAACAAAATAAGCCAAAACACCCAGCAATCTTGTCAGAAGACAAGTTATGTGAACCACCTAATTGTGAGACCCTTGCTTCGCTCAGAGCACATCATTTTGTTAGTGTTAGACAGAAACAGCAAAGTGTTAATCACCCTGTCGTTTCTGACTCTGCGACCCCATGGACTGTAAAGCCCACCAGGATCCTCTGTTCATGAAATTCTCCAGGCAAGAATGCTGGAGTGGATAGCCATTCCCTTCTCCACGATATCTTCCCGACACAGGGATCAAACCCAGGTCACCTGCATTGCAGGCAAATTCTTTACATCTCAGCCCTCAGAAAAGCCACAAACATGGTCATAAATAGTACACAAGTTGGATTGGAAACAGTCTGATTTAGTTCGGTTGCAAGGGCACTGCAAAACTGCACAGTGCTTTGCAAATGCATTGTTGTCAACATTATTTTTTCATTTATATAAAATTGGAGAATATTTCTCAGAGTCTGTTGGCCTCATGCAGTCCTAGGAAGGTCTGTCTCTTTTCTTGATTACTGAAATCTACAAAAGGACCCGGAGTTTATCTATAAAAGTAGTAAATTGATATATTTACCTCCACTTCCATTTCCTCTTTCACAGCCAGGAATTTCCCGACATACCTGAGGAATGACTGCTGAGAACTGCAGTGTGGCTCCTGACTTCACATTCCGAGGACTGTCAGACAACAGGCATGTGCAGCAGGGCCTCTTCCTGCTCTTCCTGCTGGTTTATGGTGTGACTGTGATTGCCAATGTCGGGATGATCCTGCTGATCAAGGCGGACCCAAGACTGCATACACCCATGTATTATTTCCTGAGCAATCTTTCCTTCTGTGATGTCTGCTACTCCTCTGCTGTCTCTCCCAAGATGCTAGCTGATCTCCTATCTGAGCATAAAAGGATTCCATTTGACTTGTGTGCCATGCAGATGTATTTCTGGGGGATATTTGGAGATGTGGAATGTCTCACGTTGGCTGTCATGGCTTATGACCGTTCTGTCGCCATTTGTAATCCACTTCTTTATACAGTTTCCATGTCCAGAAAACTCTGTACCCAGCTAATATCTGTTGTCTATGTGGAAGGTTTGGTAGATTCAGCAATCCACACCTGTTGTACATTTCAATTATCATTTTGCAGTTCTAATGTCATCAATCACTTTTTCTGTGACTTCCCAGCCTTGCTAGCCCTCTCCTCCTCAGATACATCCATCAATGAGATAATGCTGTTCATATCCAGTAGCTGTGTTGTGGGGACCAGCATTATCACTGTCCTCCTCTCCTACACCTGCATCATAGCAACCATCCTTAGGATGAACTCAGCCGAGGGGCGACGGAAAGCTTTCTCTACCTGTGCTTCCCATTTAACTGCTGTGGCTATATTTCACGGCACGCTCCTGTTCATGTATTTCAGACCCAGCTCCAGTTACTCCTTGGACACAGACAAAACAGCCTCTGTCTTCTACACAGTTGTCATCCCCATGCTAAACCCACTGATTTACAGTTTAAGGAATAAGGATGTGAAAGTTGCCATAGGAAAAGTAATCAGTACTAAATTGCGTCCTGAGTGATACAGTGTTTTCAACCGAAACTACATATGTAAAGATTCGGAGAGCTGAAGCTCGGGTACTGATAGATGCTTGCGGTCTCATCATTACAGTCTTCTGGATATTCCCAATTACTTACCTCTGTGCCTAAAGTGAGTGTTGAAAGTAGTCATCAGCTATCTTAATCTGTCTTCAGACTAAGAAAGGGGAGCAATGTGGTCACTTTGCTGTTTTGCAGAGAGGGTCTTTTTATACCTCTTTCCTTGGGTAAGCCTCCTGTGAGATAGCATTCACCGAGCAATCCCTCCACCTATGTCAATTCAACTTACCATCCTGTGATTCCAGTACACTTTTTAAACAACAGGTTTAATAAAGTTGCTAAGCAATAAGGGAATATTAGTGGGTCAAATAGTTTTTTTGTACATGTTTTATGTACTTGTATCACCCTATAACTCTGTCATCATAGTATGTAAAATTGTAGAGGTAGTGAATAAATACTTTCATATATAAATAAATTCATAAAAAATAAGAATAAATGTAAAATCATTTGTTGCATTTCAAAGCTCGATAAACACAAGTTCCTTTCCTTTCTCATTCACCCATTATCTATTTTGATATATATTATATTGGGCTTCAGAATGCCATTCAAAAACACTTATTGATTAAATGAACGAGGGCCCCTTGCAATATCAAACAGAGGAGTCCTTGTAAATTTACCAAATACACTAGCAAGAACCCCTCCCTTTATTTCACTTTATTCTAGTATATTTCCTGTGCCTCGCAGGTGGTAAAGAACCTACCTGCCAATGCAGGAGGAATAGAGACGTGGGCTTGATCCTTGGGCTGGGAAGATCCCCTGGAGGAGGGCATGGCAACCCACTTCAGTATCCTTGCCTGGAGAATCCGATGGACAGTCAAGCCAGGTGGGCTTTAGTCCATGGGGTTGTTAAGAGTCAGGCACAACTGAAGCTACTTAGCTCACACGCATATTCACTGTAAAAGAAACATATCTCTGTTTCATGCCTCCAGCCTCAGTTGAATGAATAAGAGACAGGGATCACAGGGATTGGCAGATCTTCTTGAATAGTCTATTCCTTATAATTCTGCCCAATAATACCACTAAGTAGACTTAGGATCATATGCACTAGACTGCTACTGCACTGCAGAGGCTGGTGATCATCCTGCGGATGTTCTATCTTGCCAATATTGCAGAGACCAGACACGGTGCTCTCCACAGAGGTACAGAAACTCATGATTGGAAGTTGGGGGATGAAGAACCTGGATCTTCTTTAAAGGTCATTGGGAAAGACAACTCCACCTCCTGAGGTGTTCCTAGCATTAGCCTTTTGCTGTCATTATTTTTAGTCACAAAGTCGTGTCTGACTCTATTGTAGACTGCCAGGCTCCTCTGTCCATGGGATTTCTCAGGCAAGAATATTGAAGTGGGTTGCCATTTTCTTCTCCAGAGGATCTTCCTGACTGAGGGATTAAACCCATGTCATTTGCATTATTAGTCATTATCTCAGTTAATATTTAAAAAAAAGCCCAATTGCTATCTTTTAAATGAAAGAGAAAGTTATCATCTTAAGTATTGGTATACAGGAAAATAAGAAGCAAACACAAGGTAATGTTTAGAATTGTATTATATTTGCAGTGATTGATATTGGTTCTCTGTGTATCTGCAACATGTACTGGAACATTGTTCTAAACAGAATTTTAGTAGTAGTTATCATAAAGAGCTGAATGTTAGGTAATTCTAGTATTTATTCCAGTAATTTATTTATGTTAACTGCTTATTTATCCATTTATTAAAAAAAAAAACATAGCACTATGTCAAGCCATCAGGACTGTTTATGTTGCTGTCAAGAAAGAATCCTGTAAACACACTTTTCAAAGTCTGGAAACACAATAATGGGATCTACAAGGTTTGTCCCTTAGATCCTCTTCCCTAACATTATATATCCCTTCAGTGTACATAATGTGTTGTATGCTATGTACCTCACATATCATAAGCCTGAAACAACATATTAAAATGAAAATGCCAGCATGTTATTTGTCAGCAGTGACTTATTACACAAAGTCTAAAGAGGAAGAAACATGTTTTACTTGTTGTCCATGTTGCTCAGTGGCTAACTCGTGTCTGACTGTTTGGGACCCCAAGAACTACAGCATGCCAAGCTCATCTGTCCTCCACTATCTCTCAGAGTTTGCTCAAATTCATGTCCATCTTGGGAATGGCTCTGTCTAACCATCTCATCCTCTGTGTCCCCTTTGCCTCCTGCTTACAGTCTTTCCCAGCACCCGGGTCTTTTCCAATGAGTCAGTTCTTTGCATCAAGTGGGCAAAGTTTTGGAGCCTCAGCTTCAGCATCAGTCCTTCCAATGAATATTCAGAGTTGATTTCCTTTAGTATTGACTGGTTTGATCTCCTTGCAGTCCAAGGGAGTCACAAGACTCTTCTCCAACACAACAGTTCAAAAGCATCAGTTCTTCACCATTTAGCCTTCTTTATGGTCCAACTCTCACATCCATACATGATGGCTGGAAAAACCATAGCTTTGACTACACAGGTCTTTGTCAGCAAAGTGATGTCTCTCCTTTTTAATAATCTATCCAGGTTTGCCATCACTTTCCTGCCAAAGAACAAGCATCTATTAATCTCATGGCAGCAGTCACTGTCCCCAGTGATTTTGGAGCCCAGGAAAATAAAATCTGTAATTGTTTCCACGTTATCCACTTCTATTTGCCAAGAAGGTCAGTTTACATTCCAATCCAAAAGAAGGGCAATGGCAAATAATGTTCAAACTATCACACGACCGTACTTATTTCACATACTAGCAAGGCAATGCTAAAAATACTTCTCCTAGGTTTCAACAGTACAAGAATAGATTGTCCAGATGTAAAAGTTGGATTTAGAAAATGCAGAGGAACCAGAAATTAAATTGTCAACATCTGGTGCATCACAGGAAAAGCAAGATAATTTCAGAAAAACATCTGCTTAAATGACCACACTAAAGCCTTTGACTGTGTGGATCACAAAAAACTGTGGAAAATTCTTAAAGAGATGGAAGTAGCAGACCACCTTACCTGCTTCCTGAGAAACCTATATGCAGGTCAAATAGCAACAGTTAGAACCAAGCATAGAACAACTGATTGGTTCAAAATTGGGAAAGGAGTATGTCAAGGCTATATATTGTCATGCCACTTATTTAACTTACATGCAGGGTACCTCATGTGAAATGCTGGGCTGGATGAATCATAAGCTGAAATCAAGATTGTTGGCAGAAATATCAACAACCTAGAATATGCAGATGATATCACTCTAATGGCAGAAAGTGAAGAGGAACTAAAGAGCTTCTTGATGAAGGTGAAAGAAGAAAGTGAAAAAAAAAAAAAAAAAAACAGTTGAAAACTCAACATTCATAAAACTAAGATCATGGCATCTGGTCCCATCACTTCATGGCAAATAGATGGGGAAAAAATGGAAACTGACAGACTTTATTTTATTGGGTCCCAAAACCACTGTGGATGGTGACTGCAACCATGAAATTAAAAGAAGAAAAGCTACAACAAGCTTAGAGTATGAAAAAGCAGAGACATCACTTTGCCAACAAAGGTTTGTATGGTCAAAATATGGTTTTTCCAGTCATCATGTACAGATGTAAGAATTGTACATAAAGAAGACTGAGACCAAAGAATCGATGTTTTCAACCTGTGGTGCTGGAGAAGACTCTTGAGAGTCCCTTGGACAGCAAGGAGATCAAACCAGTGAATCCTAAAAGAAATCAGTCCTGAATATTCAATGGAAAGACAGATGCTGAAGCTGAAGTTCCAATATGTGGGTTACCTGATCCAAAGGGTCAAATGGTTGGAAAAGACCTTGAATTTGGGAACGACTTAAGGCAGGAGGAAAAGGGTACAACAGAGAATGAGATGGTTGGACGGCATTCAGTTCAATTCAGTTCAGTCACTCAGTCGTGTCCGACTCTTTGAGACCCCATGAACCGCAGCATGCCAGGTCTCCCTGTCCATCACCATCTCCCAGAGTCCACCCAAACCCACGTTCATTGAGTTGGTGATGCCATCCAACCATCTCATCCTCTGTCATCCCCTTCTCCTCCTGCCCTCAATCTTTCCCAGCATCAGGGTCCTTTCCAATGAGTCAGCTCCTTGCATCAGGTGGCCAAAGTATTGGAGTTTCAGCTTCAATATCAGTCCTTCCAATGAATATCAGGACAGATTTCTTTCAGCATGGGCTGGTTGGATCTCCTTGCTGTCCAAGGAACTCTCAAGAGTCTTCTTCAACAACACAGTTCCAAAGCATCAATTCTTCAGCACTTAGCTAAGATTGTAACTTAGGTGAATTCTTTTCTTACAGCTCCTTCTTTCTACTCTACAATCTGTATCTCCACAAATAAGTATAACCAGTGATGGTAGTTAGGTCATATATAGAATGATATAAGCCATGAGCTCATACTGGTGAAAAGTTAGTTAGCAGAGTTTGTTGAATCAAAACTGTAATAGCTCTCATTGATTTGATAAGTATATGGCTCTTTCTTCAGAGGCAGCAAATTTAACTTAGTTTGAAAACCTCTCTAGAAATAAACTATGAATTGGAGTAGCAGTTTCAATAACATTGTGTCTGTATGAACACTCAACTTAGAGTAACTGTGACCTTCTACAAATCACTTCCTCCATGGGCCTCATTTTTTACTGGTCAAAAGAGAATTATGAATGCAATAACCATTATTGAACATTCCAGCTACCACAAGCTGTATCTATGTTGATATGCTTCTATCAATGATTTCTATTTGGAATGATTAAAAAACATATAACAGAGGGATGGGGATATATATATATATATTATATATATAATATATATATTTAAATATATATGCTCTCTATATACATACATACATACATACATACATATATGTATATAATTATAATATATATTTAAATATATATGCTCTCTATATACATACATACATATATATATATATATATATATATATATATATATATATATATATATATATATATATATATATTTGCCAATGGAAGTAAAAAATTGCATCTCCAGTCCAGTGGGTTACAGGAGGCTCAATCCCATCAATGAAGCCCAATTAACTGACTTATGCTGAATTTTTACTTTAAGAGACATTTTGTTAAAAGGGATATTCATGTAAGTTGACTTCCAGCTTTTTGAGTCATCGGGGAATCAGATATTCTGCACAATGGACAGGGTTGAAAAGGCAGACAACAGTAAGCGTTGTGTAAGATGTGGAAGGGCTTCCGTGGTGGCTCAGATGGTAAAGAATCTGCCTGCAATAGACCCGGGTTCATTCTCTGGGTCGGGAAGATGCCCTGGAGAAGGGAATGGCACCCCACTCCAGTATCCTTGCCTGGACAATTCCATGGACAGAGGATCCTGGGGGGCTACAATCCATAGAATCGAAAAGAGTTGGACATGATGGAGCAGCTAACACAGATGTGGAAAACCCAGATGATTCACACTGAAAAGTCATAATGGAGGTGTGAACTGACGTACTTTATAGAAAAACATATGAATATTTACTAAATCTAACTTTTATTTTTAAGTTTTAAGTAGATAGTTACCTATTCAGTATTATGTTTAGGGGCATCATTGGCAGCAAGGAAGTTTGTTTAGTGTCAGGGAGTGTTTGACGGTAGGACTCCTACGTGCTGTCTCTCATGAGTCCTTCTCCCTCTTCAAGCGGAACAGCACGCTGATCCCGGGGACTGAGGTCACTGTGTGAGGCGGGCTTGGTCTCCCTCAGTAAACATTCTCTTTAGGACAAAACTGCTTAGTCTTGCTCCCCTTTCTTGAGATGTGGATTGCCTCCTGACCTTGTGACTAACATTACCCTTTGTTCCCTTGGTAATGGTTGCTGCACGTTCGGTTTTCTGATCTCTATCATTCCCGAAAGAAGTTTCTTGTACCACAGCCTATATATACTCATAGGAAAATCATTAAAGCACCTCTGCTCCATCAGAGATTAGGTCCCCATGTCTTTTCTCTCTCTCTCTCTCTCTCTCTCTCTGGCTGATTCTCTGGAGCGTGGAGACCCATCGTGCTCATTTTCCTGCCCGGGCTTCTAAGACCCCTTGAGAGGGCGCCTGGTGCCTTCGTGAGTGATGCAAGTCCTGTGTCAAAGGCTTTATTGGTCCTCTGTGTAAACCAGGGAATATCAGCCTCTTTCTCTCTTTCACTTTCTTTCGTTGACTCCGTACCACCAGGTTCCGGTCCATTAAAGGACCCCAACAGTTTAGATGCAGATTTTTTATCTCAAATGTTTGTCTCCAAAGTCTTGCATTTTACATTCTACCTTCAGTCTCTCCCTCCGTGCCCTCATGATTCAAAAACTTATTCTCTATTAATGCCAAAATCTTTAAGGAAGCAATTTAGGTTATGCAACTGTCAGTAGCATACTGCTATCCATGTTAGAGATTTAGGAAGAGTTAGTCATCATGGCCTGGATGGGCAGTCAGGTTTATGAAGATAAGATGGGGTTCCGTCTAAACAGAGTGTAGCCTGAGGAAATGTGCTATTCTGAGAGAAAGAGGAGCATCTGAGAAAAATATGTCTGGAAAGAAATCAGATTATGGTGATGATGGTTAACTTCCCTCCCTCCAAGCACACAACAGAGAAATAGAGAATGGAAATAAATTCTTAATGATAACAAATATATCATTTTCCTGTACAAACATGCTGAAATACTTTTAGCAATTGCATAGAGTTTTTGAGATTTTTCTTGCCAATATCTGCCACAGAAGTACATTTTGTATTTTCATATTGAGGTCATCACATAAAAAAGAGAAATACATTAAGAAAAGGCATTAATAATTGTAACAGAAATCTGTTTTCTTAAAATTATTAATTTAATTGAATTTTGTCTGAAGAATATTCTAGCCTTATAGACACCATGTGGGAATATTATAACAGTTAACAATGTGAAGACATAAAGAAAAATAACTGAAAATCATTTGTTTTGTATTTATTACAAGTTAGGATTAAGAAGAAATATGAAACTTACTGAGTGACTGGAATGCATAAACTGGTACATGTCTTGCACATCTTTTCTTGTTTGCTCACATTTTACATTTATGCATCTGTGGCAATTAAATTAACTGCATTAAGACTGAAGGTGTAGAGCTAATATACATGATTATAGTACATTTGGGGAGAATATTTATCAACTACAGGTGTCTAAAGAACAAATAGCAACCTGTGCTCAAAAGTATAGAGCGATGACCCACACGTGTGATAAAACCCAGCAGCAGCAAGAACTAATGTCTCCAGATACCTCCAGGGGAGTTCCGGCTGTGCCTCCAATCTTCACAGCTGACTTTGGGTATTTGCTGTGGGCATAGCAGTTGTCTCAGCTGCAAGTGGAAGAGAACAGGGTCCTGGGCTTGATCATCTGGAGAATGAAGCTCTCCCATCGCCAGGTCCATCCCCCACGTTTGAATGGACAGCAGCAGTCCATCTGCTAAACAGATGCGTCAGGCATCTTCCATATCAGGCCCTGTTGTGTGGGCCATAGACCCAGCAAGGGACTGGAGCAGAAAAGTCTGCATCTTGGATCTTTACAGACAATGAAGCAAATGAGATACATGTAATGTTTTGGGTGATGATACGTGTTGTGGACAGAATGAATCAGCAGAGTGAGAGGGAATGCTGGATTGGAAGGTGGATTGGGATTTTAAATAGGCTGGTCAGGGAGGGTGTCAACTGAGAAGTTCAGATTTGAACAAGGACCCGAAAGAGATCATGGAGGAAGCCACGTAGGTCCCTTGTTCCTACTCGGGAGCCTTCACAGGAGGTAGTCTCCTTAGGGAATGGCCCATGGGCCCCTGAACCAAAGTGAAGTGAGCCATCTGGAAGCGAGAAGCCCGGAAAGGTAGATGGCTAAGCCACGTGAGCACATTGGATCCATGCTGGGCCTTGGCTTCCTCAGAGGGGAACTTTTGGACAGTTTTGAGTTGAGGATTATGGTCTGAATCTGAACCATTACAGAATGTAGTTCAGATTCAGAGTCTCATGTGTCCCAAGGTCATGGGAAGGGCCTCAAAATCATCAGGTATGTGTTCCTGGCTTGCTGTACCTTTTCTTGGCAGGATGATCTTGGGTGAATCACTGAACATTGGCATCTGAAATTAGAGTGGCCATCTTTGCAACTCAACTCTTGAGATTGGTGAAAAGGAGGCTTGACTTATTAAGATTCTGGGTTAGGAGTCTGATCTCTAGACCAGAGCTTCTCTGAGCTGCATATCCGATGTCAGTTGACTCTACAAACACAGAAATACCCCTTTTCTGTCCATCTTTTCATCCCCCTACTCCTTGTGCCACCTGGTACCTCATAGAGTTCCTGCCCCAGGAGGGGTGTTTCTACTGCCATTTTTATAAAATGATAAATGTTTATTTTTAAACATTCAAGTCAGATTTTTTAAAATGTAAAGAGTGAAGTCAAAGCTAACAGAAACCCCTCTGTACTGAGGAAAACCTTTAATATTTTGGGATTGTACTGATGCAGTCTGCTTGGTAACCTGAGTTTTAAAATAGTTATGTATGTAGTGTATGATGATGATAGAAATATTAGTATGTACAGATTCACTAAAAGGAAAAGTCTGACTACTTGGAGCTAACTACTAAACATTTTGGCGTAGTCAGTGCTGGATTTAACTTCATTGCTCTTCCCTGAATGCCCCTGGGCTGACCTGACCCGTGCTGTTTCCTTTCACGTGGAGTGCCACGCTCCTGTCTGACCTGGCCCAGGTCTGCACTCTTTCAGTCCCGGCCTTCCCTGACCCTGGCCCCACGTCTCCTCGTGCCTGCGTGTTGCTCTGTTGGGTGTTGTCTGGGTTTCCAAGTTATTCCCATTATTGCAGCCAGATTGAGGACTCCAGAAGCCAGGTTTGGGTGTTTTTTTCTGGGCAGAGTAGATTTTGCACAAAGTTGCCTCTTTTAAGGAATGCAGAACTGAATTCATTGTTTTAGCTAAGTCAGGATTGGATCTTTTCAAAGGTGTGTGCGAGTGAAATGTTGACTGGAGGCTGCCCACAAGTGCGCCTGCTACTTGGGAGCCCAGCTGCTCATGTCTCCGAGCCAGAGGGGACCCAGTCGACTGCCTTGGCCAACCGTGCTCACCTCACACCCTGTCCTGGTCTGGAGAACACATCCCTTCTTCCAAACCTGCCCCGTATTCTCCCACTCCCTTGGAGGAACTGAAATTAGGGCTCCTGGGAGCCAGATGGGCTGGGACTCCACAGAGGAGTGGATATCAGGAGATGTTCCAGGCAAGTGTTCAGTGTGGTTGGTCTCACTCTTGCTGACAGAACCTGTCAGTCCAGACAGAGGTGCGTGTAGAGAAGAACATGCAGGAAATGTAAATGGATGTGGATCATCTTTTACTCATGAAGTTGGCTAAACTTTAGAAGCCCTGATGTGGGTAAGTGTGTGGTACATGGGAACTCACTGCCGTGGAAATGGAAATTGTGACAACTGCTGTGCCAAGCAATATGTAAAATCTTGTAAAATTGTGTATATTCTGCCACCCAGAATTCTACTCCTGGATAAACCCTAAAGTAACTCCATTTGAAGAAGGAAATGTGTCTATGACTGTGCATTGCAGTACTGTGTAGATAGCAAGATTAGGAGAAGCCTAAATTTCCATCAGCAGAAGAACAGGTTGTTTTTGGTAAGTGAATGTGAAAGAACTAGAGTTACATCTTTCAACATAGATGAATCAAAAATGAGGCAGAGAAAGTTGCAGAAGCTACATATACCATTTATGTAAAGTTAAACATACTGTGTTATCTGGGGGCACATTATTTAAACTTACTCATGTTTCACTTTTTCTGTAAAATGAGATAGTGGTGCCAGCCTCACAGGGTGATGGGGGAGGGGGACAGTTAATGAATTAATGCATGCAAACTGCTTAGAATAGTGGCAGGCATGTAAGCATTGTTGGCATAAGGTAACCAGCGTTACTGTTTCACACAATAATATATTTCTGTGATTCAAGTTATATGAAATGAAGAGTGTAAAATCCTGTGTTAGAATGATGTGTGAAAGCCATGCTCTGCCTTCCTAGCGCAGGAGTTGCTGATGGACTCAGGGAGGGTACAAGGAGGCTTCAGTTGTGTTTTATTTCTTTTAAAATGATGTAGTTGGGTCAGCATGTTGATTTAATGGGATATGTGATGGGTTCTTTTCTAACTGTGTGTTTAAAATATCTCAAAATAAAAGTATTTTTAAGGATGGAAAAAACATTACAATAGATGGATAATGCAGAGATCACCTCCTTGAAACTGTCAAGTTGTACAATGTCAAGGGACACCACTTTCTTTACTTCCTATTCCTTTCCGAAACTACGACAAAGTAGTCCCCCCCATCACTTTCTCTTCACCCCAACATTGATTATGTTCGTGTCCATGTGATGTAACTAAAACAGACGCCCTCCCAGGGTGACAAAGCTTCCTAGTTGCTCTGCTCTGCTATCGGTCACTGTTGGATCCCTCCTTGGTTTAGAAATGGGACTTGTATGATCCATCAGTCCTCTCAGAAATCTAGGAGCCATATGTCATTGTTTTCTGAGTTTTCAAGTGTTACTTTAACATAAACAAGCCATAACATCTGAGAGACCACTTAGAGTTATATTTTAAAACAAATTTGTTTCATTGTGCTGTATTCAGGAATCTATTTTTGAGCTATTTCTATGGAAGCAAATAAACAATGACTATAGAATTGCAGAATATTATTCCCTCTGGGCTTCAATTTCTGTTCCATATTATGATGTTATTAGGCCAGGACATATGTGATAATATGTCAAATCTATAAAAACATACAGTGAAAATTAGATAATATAAAATGAGCATGGTGAAAAAGCAAAAATTACAAGGTTTATGTCATTTTAACACTCTTTGTTCCTAAACATCATTTATAGAATTTATTTATTTTTAGTACTTTACTTTTACTTATTTACTTATTGGTCTTCCACTTGGCATGTGGGATCTTAACCCACACCCAGGGCAACAACTGGAACCCTCAACCTCTGTCTTAGAAGTGCAGAGTCTTAACCACTGGACCACCAGGGAAGTTCCCACATATGATTTATTTTAAGAAATAAATTATCTGGGTTTGATAAATTATGTTGTTGTTGTTCAGTTGCTAAGTCGTGTCCATCTCTTCATGACCCCATGGACAGCAGCACACCAGTCTTCCCTGTCCTTCACCACCTCCTGGAGCTTGCTCAAACTCATGTCCACTGAATCGGTGATCACATCCAACCATCTCATCCTCTGTCGTCCCCTTCTCCTTCTGCCTTCAATCTTTCCAAGCATCAGAATCTTTTCAAAAGAGTTGACTCTTCACATCAGGTGGCCAAAGTATTGGAGTTTCAGCTTCAACATCAGTCCTTCCCATGAATATTCATGATTGAGTCCCATTAGGATTGACTGGTTGATCTCCTTGCTGTTCAAGGAAACTTCAAGAGTTTTCTCCAGCACAGTTTGAAAGCATCAGTTCTTTGGTGCTCAGCTTTCTTTGTGGTCCAACTCTCACATTCATATAAAACTACTGGAAAAACCACAGCTTTTACTATATGGATCTTTATCAGCAAACTGATGTCTCTGCTTTTTAACATGCTGTGTAGGTTTGTTATAGCTTTTCTCCCAAAGAGAAAGTGTTTTTTAATTTCATAGCTGCAGTCACCATCTGCAGTGATTTTGAAGCCCAAGAAAATAAAGTCTCTCACTGTTTCCATTGTTTCTCCATCTATTTGCTACAAAATAATGGGACTGTATGCCACAATCTTAGTTTATTTGAATGTTGAGTTGTAAGCCAGCTTTTTCACATTCCACTTTCATCTTCATCAAGAGACTCTTTAGTTCCTCTTCACTTTCTGACATAGGGATGGTGTCATCTGTATATCTGAGGTTATTGACATTTCTCTTGGCAATCTAGAGCCCAGCATTTCACATGATGTATATAAGTTAAACAAGCAGAGTGACAATATATAGCCTAGATGTAACCCCTTTCCGAATTTTGAACTAGTCTGTTTTTCCATGTCTGGTTCTACCTGTTGCTTCTTGACCTGCATGCGGGTTTCTCAGGAGGCAGGTAATGAGATCTGATATTCCCACCTCTTTAAGAATTTTCCACAGTTTGTTGTGATCCGCACAGTATGAGCCGAAGAACTGATCCTTTTGAACTGTGGTGTTGGAGAAGACTTTTGAGAGTCCCTTGGGCTGCAAGGAGATCCAACCAGTCCATCCTAAAAGAGATCAGTCCCGAGTGTTCATTGGAAGGACTGATGCTGAAGCTGAAACTCCAATACTTTGGCCACCTGATGAGAAGAGCTGACTCTTTTGAAAAGACCCTGATGATGGGAAAGATTGAGGGCAGGAGGAGAAGCGAACGACAGAGGATGAGATGGTTGGATGGCATCACCGACTCAATGGACATGGGTTTGGGTGTACTCCAGGAGTTGGTAATGGACAGGGAGGCCTGGCGTACTGCGGTTCATGGGGTCGCAGAGTCGGACATGACTGAGCGACTGAACTGAACTGACACAATATGAAAATGCAAAAAGGTGCTAAAGTGTATGTATTTAATTTTCTCACATCACAGATTTTTGGTTAATAATTGAATATACACTAAGTAGTTATATATATATGCATAATTTTTATATAATTCATTGCAACATCAATTTTATTTAAATATTAAAAGCCAAGTACATAGAAAATAAAGTTTAGTTATCTATAGGTATTGTAGATATGTTCAGATGTTTGCTGTTTTTTCAAAATCTTTACTCCGTTAGTACATTTAATGGGCTGTCTGTGTGTCTGTGTTATTATGTAAGGGTGAATGTTTTCTCATTTGTTTTGTCATTTATTTAATGAAAAGAAAGTACAGGTATAGGGATTCATGAACTGGAAATTAGGAAGGCTTGTTGATTAGTATCATTTACCTACAGTCTGTATTCCATTCTCAATCAACTTACTAGTATGAAACACCAGATGATATACTACATCATGATGACTGTTAATTATTCCTGAGAGACCAAGGATTCACCACCGAGGGACCAGACACAGAGATGGTTATATAATCTAAGTCAGGCAGGAGACAAGGCTGAATCTTCTTGCAGATAGAACTGCATGCAACAAGCAAGTCAGGAGTTCTGGGACAGGTACTGATATCTTTCTTGTTTCTCTGATATATATTTGAAATTTCCTTAGGTTTTTAACCCTCTCTTGAAAGAAAGCATGTTATATCAACAAAGGAATATATGAAACAAACACAAAACTTCATTTTACTTAATTTTTCCAATCTGTTCATTTTAAACCAATATATTTGTTATTGTTGCTCAGTTGCTAAGTCATGTCTGACTCTGCAACCCCACAGACTGTAACACACCAGGCTTCCCAGCCCTTCATTCTCTCCTTGAGTTTGCTCAAATTCATTTGCACCAAATTGTGTTGGTGATGCTCTCTAACAATTTCATCCTCTGTAGCACCTTTCTCTTTTTTCCTAAATATTCCTCAGCATCAGGGTCTTTTCCAATGAGTTGTATTTTTTCCATTGAGTTGGCTCTTTACATCAGGTGGCCAAAATGTTGGAGCTTCAACTTCAGCCCTTCCAGTGAATATTCAGGGTTGAGTTCCTTTAGGATTAACTGGGTTGATTTCATTGCAGTCCAAGGGACTCTTAAGAGTCTTCTCCAGCACCACAGTTTGAAAGTATCAGTTCTTCAGATATACACAGATAAATATACATAGTTCAACTCTTTAGCGACCCCATGGGCTATAGCCTCCCAGGCTCCTCTGTCCATGGGATTTCCCAGGAAAGAATACTGGAGCGGGTTGCCATTTTCTCCTCCAGGAGATCTACTTGACCCAGGGATCAAACTCTCGTCTTCTGCATCTCCTGCAGTGGCAGGCAGATTCTTCATCACTGAGCCACCTGGGAAACCCTACGTTCAATTCTACTTTTCTTAAATTCTCACAGAATGTAAGGGGACAGGTATGACCTTGTATATCACACAATTGATTTCGGCAACATATAGCAAGGGGACATAAAATTCAATTGCTCCCGCCTCCCAAGACAAGTGACTCCTAAATCAAGGATGACTGGTCTGAGATATTCAAGAGAAATATGGATCAAGTTAAAGAATGAAGCTATTAAAATTTTTAGAGTCTGGGATGGGGACACAGTTCACGCATGATTGTCCCTGGACTATGAACATATGAGTATTTGTACCATGTGTCTTACGTAACTGATCTTGCATTGAGCATATCATGTTGAGAAGAGTAGACTAGGGCAGAAGGATCCACACGGTAAACCACACTGCCTCTCTTGCCTCTCTATCATCTGTGCTACCAGCTTCTCTACGATTGGGTCCCAGATGTTCTTCATCATCTCCCCTATGTAACAGCAGCTCTCAGAAGGGGGGATGTTGCCCTGGAATATAACTGCCTCTCCACTCTAACATTTCATGCATAAGCACCCTTCCACCCTGTTATCCAAAAGCTATCACCTTTCTGCTCCAGTGGGTCTTACAGGCTATCTCTCATATACTAAAGTTGAACAGACCTGAGAGTTTAATGCTAAAATGAGTTCTTGTGTTCAGAAACTTGCCATATCTCTTCCTGCTTCAGACTCATGGAAGATGAAGAAATTATAAAGCAATATATTCATTACCTACATCATTCATTAACTATATTTCTCTATTACAGGATATGACAACAGTCGTACATCATTGAAACGAAACAAAACAGAGATCTTGTCAGAAGACATGGGTTGTCTAATTCTGAGAACTAATTGTGAGAATCTTGCCTTCAATCTGAGGACATAAATTTCTTAATATTTGGTTAAAGTAGCAAAAATCATCATAAATACTTCACAAATTGATATGGAAATAGCCTGATTTAGCATAGATGAATTTGTGCTACAAACACAACAATGGTTTCCAAATTTATCATTATTATTATCATAACTGATATATATAACTGATAAGTTATATTCAATTGAAATATTTCCCAAAGGATCAGTTTAACTTCAAGGCATCTCAGCATTATTTCTCTCTTATTCTAATTACTGAAATATAGAAACAAATATCAATTTAGCAATTAAGACAGTAAGATGATATTAGCCCTCCACTTCCATTTCCTTTATCATAACCAGGAGTTCCCATGTGTGAGGGATGACTGCTGAGAACTGCACTGTGTTTACTGACTTCATATTCTTAGGACTTTCTGGTAGACAAGATGTGCAGCAGGGCCTCTTCCTGCTCTTCCTGCTGGTTTATGGCATAACTGTGGTTGCCAATGTCGGGATGATCCTGCTGATCAAGGTGGACCCCAGACTGCACACACCCATGTATTATTTCCTGAGCAATCTGTCCTTCTGTGACATCTGCTATTCTTCTACTATCTCTCCCAAGATGCTGGCTGATTTCTTATCTGAGCAAAAAAGGATTCCATACAATGTATGTGCCACCCAGTTGTATTTTTTTGGAGCCTTTGCAGATGTGGAATGTCTCATGTTGGCTGTCATGGCTTATGACCGTTATGTAGCCATTTGCAATCCACTTCTTTATACAATTGCCATGTCCAGGGGAATCTGTACCCAGCTTGTGGCTATTGCTTACATCGTAGGCTTGGTAGATTCAGCGATCCACACCTGTTGTACATTTCGGTTGTCATTCTGTAATTCCAATATCATCAATCACTTTTTCTGTGACAACCCACCCTTACTAGCCCTCTCCTCCTCGGATACATCCATCAATGAGATTGTGATGTTCACTTTTATTGGCTGTGTTGTGGGGACCAGCATTATCACCGTCCTCCTTTCCTACAGTTACATACTAACAACCATCCTTAGAATGAACTCAGCTGAAGGGAGACGCAAAGCCTTCTCTACCTGTGCCTCCCACTTAACCACTGTGGCTATATTTCACGGCACACTCCTGTTCATGTATTTCAGACCCAGCTCCAATTACTCTATGGACACAGACAAAATGTCCTCTGTCTTTTACACAGTTGCCATCCCCATGTTAAACCCACTGATCTACAGCTTGAGGAATCAAGATGTAAAAGGTGCCCTAAAAAAAGCAATCAGCACTAAATTATGTTCTGGGTGATACAGTACTTTCATCCTAACGTATTTAAAGATTCTGAGAGATGAAGCTCAGGAAACTTGACATAGATTCTTGTAGGCTTACTAACACAGCTTTTGAATATTTTCCATTACTTGTATTTTCACCTAAATCAGTTTAGGGAACAGCCATTTCTAAACTCTCCAAACTAAGGAAGAATAGTATAGTAATAGGATCAGTTTGCTGTTTTGCAGAGAGGTGGTTTTTATTTTTTCTTTTTCCCCCACACAGTTTTTTTTGTTTTCTTGAAGAAGCCTCAGTAAGATGTCATGCACAGAGCAACCCCCCACCCATGTTAATTCAACTTACCTTCCTAAAGGCTCCTATTTATTTATCAACAGACTTAATAAACATGCTGAGCCAGATGGAGTGTTAGTGGGTCAAATTAGGTTTGCTTATATCCTTTTCATGTATTTGCATCACCCTAACAAAGCTCCATCATAAAACTTAAAAGCTAATAATTTATAAGAAAGATGGAATGAGAAATCTCTCTCCCTAGACTAAATATTCCATAAAAGTTTGGTCTTTCCTGTCTAATTCACTGTTGTCTACTCATTTAAAATGCTTAGCCTCAGGATGCAATTCACAAACACTTATTGAATAGATGAATGAATTAGCCTGAAAAACTAATAGAAAATTGAACCTTTGTAAATTTATAAAAAAAAAAAAAAAATCATTTCCTTAATTTCATTCTAGCGTGTTCACTTTAGGTAAAATCCATCTGCATTTGTTTTCTTTTGACTTAGGCGAAAATGAGATTCTGAGACAGGAATTATTTGATGTAAAAATATGCTCAGTTTCTCTTCATTCTGCTTCAGTTATTATCATCAAATCTCCCCTGATTTTCCAGAAGTCACTGGAGAGGACTTTGTTAATGAAAACTATTGCCTGCCACATCAGTAAACTAAGGAGGTTGCAATCATGAAGCTGCCTCGTCAATGAGCCCTGAGGGGACTCAGGATGAGAAAGCACAGAATAGGCTTTCTCAAGATAGGCTGGCCCCAGATAGCTAAGTTCAGTTCAGTTCAGTTCAGTCACTCAGTCATGTCTGACTCCTTTCAACCCCATGGACTGCAGCACACCAGCCTCCCTGTCCGTCACCAACTCCCAGAACCTACTCAAACTCATGTCCATTGAGTCGGTGATTCCATCCAATCATCTCATCCTCTGTCGTCCGTTTCTCCTCCCACCTTCAATCTTTCCCAGCATCAGGGTCTTTTCCAATGAGTCAGTTCTTCACATCAGGTGGCCAAAGTATTGGAGTTTCAGCTTCAGCATCAGTCCTTCCAATGAATATTCAGGACTGATTTCCTTTAGGATGGACTGGTTGGATCTCCTTGCAGCCCAAGGGAATCTCAGGATAGCTAAGGTGCATGCATATCAAAGGAATAATTCCAGTGAGCCCAAACTGTTGTATCTTCACATACACAGAAAAAGTGCTAAATTCTTTTGTTTATCTGGTTTTCTTTTATTAACAATAATATTTTGGTATTCTGATTATCTGATGTTTTCCTCAAAAACTTATATCTGTCCTGGCTCCCCCTTGCCTCTTCAGAACTTGCCTCTTCAGAACAGTTTCTTAGCACTATCTGAGATGCTATGTTCCAGGTTTGAAGTCCTCAGAATGTCTGCCAAATAAAATGTGACTCTCAACGATTAGTTTGTGCATTTTTTTTCCAGTGGACAGCTTCATCTCCCCTGTGGGTTCATAGCATTACACTAGTCAAAATTAAAAAAAAAAAAAAAAAAGGAAAGAAAGAAACTGAATGCCCTGTTGATATAATTTAAATTGTCAAGGAAGAGTTATTAACAAAACGTAGGTCCCTTGTGGTGGGGAGGGGTGGGGTGATGCAGGCGGTGGGGAATGAAGTAGTAGTTATATTAACATGTCACGGGCAATAACTAATGCAGTCTCTCTATATCACTATGAAATAAATTGGAATGATATTCTGAACAAAATTGTAACGTTCTGTTCTCCTGGTATCCAATCAGCAAAAAATTCAGCTGGAAAAATAAAATACAATTTCAGGTTCTTGGAAATTTTTTTTAATTGAAACATAGTTGATTTACAATGCTGTATTAGTTTCATGTGTACAACAAAGTGATTCATATCATTTTTTTATCTGTGTTTGTTGTTATTTAATCACTAAGTCATGTGTGACCCTTTTGTGACCTTGTGACCCCATGGACTATAGCCATGCGCCTCTGTCCATGGGATTTCCCAGGCAAGGATACTGGAGTGGGCTGCCATTTCCTTCTTCAGGGGATCTTTCTGACCCAGGGATTAAAGCAGTGTTTCCTGCTAAACCCATATACATACGGGTATATGTGTGTGTGTGTGTGTATATATATATATATATATATATGTGTGTGTGTGTGTGTGTGTGTGTGTGAATATATATATACACACTAGTGACTAAGAAGGTTAGGAATCTACCTGCCAATGCAGGGAAAACAATTAATTAAGCACACACTTGCATTGCTAACACCATTTTCTGCTGTTTAAGACAAGCAGGTTCTCACCACCCTTAGGCTGTCATTTCCTCCTTCCCCATGGAAAGCCCACATTTGCCAAGGCCTACGGCACCACTGACCTGTACAGACAGAGCTTTCTGTAGTGTAGTTTCCACTGCCATGGGTGGACAAGGGCTGGTTATGTAACTAGCGTACCTTCTGCCATAAGAGGCTCTCCCCTCTGCCCATCTGGGAGTAGTGGACGTACACTGACTGCTCCTCGAACTCGTCTGAAGAGCAAACTCAGAAAGGTTCTTCTGTATTTCTTTAAATGGCTTTACATAAATCATCTGGCCACTCTCTTATTTGCAAATTGTAGAAATTCATATGAATTTCTCATTCTCTTATAATTATATTGTGCTTCATTTTACTGTGTGTGTGCGCTCAGTCACTCAGTTGTGTCTGATTCTTCCTGGCCCCATGGACTGCAGCCCACCAGGCTCCTCTGTCCATGGGATTCTCCAAGCAAGAATCCTGGAGTGGGTTGCCATTTCCTCCTCCAGAGGATCTTCCCAACACAAGGATCGAACCCCTGCCTCCTGCAGCTCCTGCAATGGCAAATGGATTCTTTATCACTGAACCACCAAGGAAGCACACATACAACACGTACACAAAGAGGCAACCTTACTCTACATCTCATTTAAATCCTTTGATATCATGCCATGAGCTTTTCAATCTCCACTCAGTTTCTTATTTTTTTTCCTATTGTCTTTCATTCACTATTCTCTGTTTGCCAAATTCTTCACACAGATTCAATTTATCCACCCTTTCTCTGTTTTGTACCCAGAACACCAGCTGACATGCATACATAGAGTAAATGTAATTATTGAGTTAAGATTCTCAGGTCAATTCTGGCCTTGGATGGCCAAAATTCCGCTTGAACATGATGCACATTTAACACATATTGGAGTCAATGTCATTCATCACTGACTTTGCACCTACATGCAGTGAAATGAAATGTCTACTGTCATACCAATAAACAAGAGATGTCAGAGCCATCCATGTTTTCTGGCCTCCAAATGTGAATGAGGGCTCCCAAAACTGAGAGCCAGCAGGCGCTGCCACCACCACAGGTGGGTGCTAAGGAGCTCAGGGAATGCAAGCCGCAACCATCTGCCAGATCGGCCACTCCTTAAGGTGAACGAGGGATTAAGGATGCAAGCAATCAGGAAACAGAATTTGGCCCCAGATAGCAAGCTCCAGGAGTTGGTGATGGACAGGGAAGCATGGCGTATTGCAGTCCATGGGGTCCGGACAGAACTGAAGGACTGAACTGAACTGAGCTGAAGTGCATATGAAAGGAATGATTTTGGTGAGCCCAGAGGCCTGCATCTTTCCATATGCAGAAGAACAATAAATTCCTTAACTTGATATCTGATTTTCTTTCCCTCACAATAATCTCTGATGTTCAGATTCCCAGTCCCCTTTGTTGCAAACTTGTATATAGCCTGACTCCCCCTCCTGCCTCCATAGAGCAGTTTTCTCATGACTACTGAGATGCTGCTTCCTGGTCTTAGAGTCCTTAACATTCCCATCAAGGCCTTAACATTCCCATCGATTTTATGTATAATGGTCTACCATTTGAAAGTCATAATATACTTTTCCCTGAGATGTTCTTAAGAAATAGAAAAACATATTACATCATTTTCTTTGTGTTTACTCAACTCCTCAGTAGAACTCTAATTGCTCAGGTAAGTTTTCCCACTGGGATTTAGATATCAGAGTGTGTGACCCTGAGATCTGAGATTAGAAAGCTAATCTCAAAAGCTTCAAAGCAACATATAAAAGGTCTTGCATTACCCTAAAGAACTGCAGCCTTCCTAAGGAAGGCACAGATTTCTTCTATGAACACAGAAGACCAGCCCGCATGGGTTGTAAAAATTACACAATGGATCAATTTTTCTTTTTAAATCTTTAAGTGCTAAATTGATTTTTCCAGTGAAAAATGAACTAATACTGACAACAGTGTAGTAAGAAGATGAATGAAAAAGATAATAATCTGGTAAGTGAAAAGTGAAAGTGAAGTCGCTCAGTTGTGTCCAACTCTTTACGACCTGGTTGATCCTAGGCTACCAGGCTCCTCAGTCCATGGTGTTTCCCAGGCAAGAATACTGGAGTAGGTTGCTATTTCCTTCTCCAGGGGATCTCCCCAATCTAGAGATTGAACTGGGGCCTCCAATATTGCAGGCAGACTTTTCTTGTCTGAGCCACTAGGGAAGCTCACTTATTTTACATATAGAAACAGATAGTTTGAGAATAAACAAACTTAGGTTAATACAGTTTTTAAATTCTGAAACTATATCTAACAAAAACAACAGCAGAAACAAAAACCTAACATTTGACACATGATAGTGTTAAGGAATTTGCCTGCCAATGCAGGAGACGTGGGTTTGATCTCTGGGTCAGGAAGGTCCCCTGGAGAAGGAAATGGCAACCCACTCCAGTATTCTTGCCCGGGAAACCGCTAAGACAGAGAAGCCTGGTGGGCTACAGTCCATGGGGTCACAAAAGAGAAGGACAAGGCTTGGCAACTGAACAACAGCAAACCTTAAACAAACCTCACCATTGCTGGACTCTGATTAGGAATCAGAATTAAACACTGTGCTTATTAGATATTATTTATTTTTAAAGAATGGAAGAAGGTATATATAAATTAAAGGTGAACTGATTTTCATATTATTTGTCCTGTCTTATGGTAATGCATTGATACAAACAACTGTCAGTACACACGTGAAAGGATTCAGGCAGATAAGAGGGCTGACTTTAAGGGAGAAGGAAAAAATTGCTTTAAAAAATAGTGATATTACTCAGCCATTAAAAACAATGAAATAATGGCATTTGCAGCAGCATGGATGGACCTAGAGTGTCGTACTGAGTGAAGTAATTCAGACAGAGAAGGAGAAATATCATAGGACACGCTTTATATGCAGAATCTAAAAGGATTGATGCAAATGAACTTATAAAAAAGAGAAAGAGATGTGCAGACTTAGAGAAGGAAATTATGGTTACCAGTGGAAAAGAGTAGGGGGAAGGAGAATGGGATTTGGGGTTGAACATGTACACACTGCTGTATTTAAAATGGATAATCAGCGAGGACCTACTGGATGGCCCAGGGAACTCTGTGCAATGCAGTGTGGCTGCCTGGATGGGGGGAGAGTGTGAGGGGGATGGATACGTGCGTGTGTATGGCTGAGTCCTTCTCTATTCACCTGAAACTACCAAACATTGTTTGTTAATCAGATATACCACAATACAAAATAAAAAGCTTAAAGAAATTAAAAGGAAAAAAGAAAAAGTGACTAAGGGCTTCCCTGGCAGGTGAGCACATTGAGTTTTGGGGAAATAATTATACTATTTACAGTAATCTTCTAAGCTCCACCATTTCTAACATGTCCATTTCGGGGACGGTAGTGTTTATTGAAGAATGTCCAGTGTACGGAATGTACAAACTCTGGACCTGATCTTTGATTGCAAAGCTATGTAGTCCTGGACTATTCATTGGACTGAAATCATCAGTTCCTTCTCAATAAAACAGAGATGATCAGCCCTTTTTAAAGAACTGTGAGAATTAAATTAGATGAGAAAGTTTACTTTGAAAATTATAAGACACAAATAAATGTATTAATGTCAAATAAACACATTTACCCAGAATTTACCTAATCTACCTAGAAACAGAACAGATGCAGAAAAATAAGTGTTGAGCAATGCAGAATCTACAATTATTATCGTGTCTATAGTTCATTTTCTGCACCCAAAAAATTGCTTCACAGATAGCTGTGTTGTGCTTATTAACTCTAAATGTATACACAGTGTTAATAAAGACCTTTAGTTTTGTTAAGAACTTGGAACAAATTGATAATAGGATGGATGGTTAAGATTTAGGTAACGTGCTTAGGTTATGTTCTGAGACAGAGAATATGAGATGAAAATGAAAATGTATTCAAATCTGAAGTTGTTTAAATACTGAGTTTGTAGAAGCTATGAATAATGTAAATTGTTAAAGAAAAATATATGTGTGTATATAACATATGTGCACACATACTTAACTTTTCTTTAACTTTTATAGGCAGAGACAGTGAGCACAGGGAGGACGGCATGGTGCAGTCCCTGGAGTCCTAAAGAAACAGACACTCTTTAGCCCCTAAAAAATGACAGTGCATATAGCATGTATAGGCATTAAAGATTTTACTTACTTTATTCAATAGACAACATGTTATAATGTACACAATTTAACTCAAAGAACCACAATATTGGAAACCAGGAATTCACAGATAAACTGACAGATAGATGCAAAGCTGGATTGTTACCATCAGCAGGGACAGAAATCAGTCATCTCCATCCTGGGCAGAATGTGCCTGTCTATAGACAAGTGTCACTTGCATTGCTAGGGGTTATCTACAATTACAGAGCTGTGGACTAAAGCAATGACAAGGAAATGCAGAGATAACATGGAGAGGTGGGTATGTGAGATTTTATAACATATTTTATAATTTTAATCAAAGGGGCCATCCAATATTCCTGAATATTATTATTGCATTGCCTAGATGAATTTAATAAATAAGCAAGCATTTGGATTTCTCTAGTTCTATTTCATAGCTTGGATTTCAGATAACATAAAGCAGATGTGTGGATTTCCTCAGAATTACTTTGTGCCCAGCTGCAGAGCAGTGAATGAACACGATGGTGAAGATAGTGAGCTTAGAAGGAAATTAGCACAACTTGGTGAGGAAGGCACTGTCCTTTTCATTTTCTAGGTGGTGAAGCTGAAACTCTGTGATTACTCGGCCTGCCCAAGACTTTACAGCTGCTAAGTGGCAGAGTTATAGTTCAGCTACTTACATAACTCATTCTGAATCTTACCTCCTTCTATTTATCAGTGGATTTCAAGAAACTTTAACTCGTTTCTTTAGTCCTCAGAGGGAAATTCTCAGCTCAAGGTGAGAAATAAAGAACTTCTACTCCTCTACATATACAATGCTTCAAGAAACAGAAATGTATCTATTTGTTGCATAAATAGAAACACCACAATGGGAAACAGAGGGTAGTTACTCAGTTTGCTATGTAGCAATGTAACTAACCTCAATCACTTGACGTTGGTGACAGATGAGAGAGTTGATGAAATTAAGAGTCAGAGTTCACCCGCTGGTTTGATGGTGTCTCACTTAATGGGGGTTAAAAAAAAATATATATATATATATATATATATATATATATATATATGTGTGTGTGTAGCTTGAAGAAATAGAAGGATAAATAATCAATTCAATTAAATAAACTATCCCAGGGAATTCCCTGGCCATCCAGTGGTTACGACTCTGTGCTTTCAGTATAAAATAGACAGGTTCCATTGCTCATAGGGAACTAAGGTCCTGCTAGCTACATGTCCCTGTCAAACATTAAAATAAAAAAAAAAAAAAGTAATTAACTAATTTAAAAAAAAGTATCTCAGTTGAAAAGCTATGCTTATACCAAACTTAACCACTTATGCCTAAGCGTTATGAGGGTGCCCAAGTGGATTTAGAATTACTATCCTAACTACTTTAATTACTTTCCTTTTCGCTACTCTTCACGTTATTATCATCCCCACGGGTGCCCTGCTGAAATCCCAACCTCCAGGACCACTGCGGAGATGGAGGTGGAGAACGGCACTGTGAAGACACAGCTCTTTCTCTTGGGATTCAGCGAGCACCCAGAACTGCAGAGTGCTCTTTTTGCTGTGTCTGTCTATCTGCTCTGTCACCCTGACGGGGCACCTCGGGATGGCTTTACTAACCACAGCCAGTCCCCCTTTGCCCACCCTATGTACTCTTTCCTCCGCAGCTTCTCTTTCGTAGATGCCCGCTACTCCTCAGTCGTTGCCCCAAGCCACCTGCGGACTGAGTTTCTGATGAGAAGACCATTTCTCACAGTGACTGTGCTGCACAGTGTTATTTCGGCTGCTGGTTGGTGGACACAGAGTCTTTTATCTTGACTGTCATGGCTTATGATCGGTACGTAGCCATCTGCAACCCCCTGCTTTACACTGTTATTATGTCCAAGAGGATTTGCCGCCAGCTTGCAATTGGAGCATTTTTAGGGGGCACCATGAGCTCAGTGATTCACACCACTAATACCTTTCAGCTGTCTTTCTGCTCCAGTGAAATTAACCATTTCTTCTGTGACATCTCCCCTCTCTTCTCTCTGTCCTGCACTGACACCTACATCCATGATGTTGTACTGGTGGTCTTCCGCTAGTTGAGTGGAAGCTCTCTGCCTTCTAACAGTTCTCCTCTCTTATATCCTCATCAGAGCAGCAATTCCTAAAACAGGATCTGCTGACGGAAGAAGAAAAGGATTCCCCACTTGTGCTTGCCATCTGACCGTGGTCTCTATCTACCATGGTACCCTGATCTTCATTTGTTTGCGTCCCAGTACTGGCCATTCACTGGGTATTGATAAAGTGACCTCTGTGTTCTTTACATTGATTATACCTATGCTGAATCCCCTGATTTACAGTCTAAGGAACAAAGATGTGAAAAATGATTTTAGGAAAATGATTAGCAGGAAATTTCTTTCTTAAGAAAGGATGAAAACGAGGCTGACACGTTTTCTACCCTGCTTCTTGACCTGTAGTTTTAACTAATGGAAAAGACAGTGTAATATGGGTATTCCCTAATTCTACAGGCAATGAGGCCTCAACCACAAACTTGGGCCAGAATCTAATGTTAGAGCCAAGCCCTGTTACATAAGTCTATATCTTTTATCATTTTAACTTTGATTTTTTTTTCACACTCACTCCTTACAGGTGGAAGTTTAAATTAGTCTCCTTTATGGAAGATAATTTGCTAATATTTGAATGAAATATACAATTCACCTGGAATTTGAAAATTAAATATGAAAGTATAATTTAAACCAGTAATTCTACTTCTAGTAATTGAGCCTGCAAAAGTTTACCACTTTCGAAGTATTCATGGCATCAGAGCTTATAGTCAATTCAGTTCAGTTCATTATCTCAGTCATGTACAACTTTCTGCAACCCCATGGACCACAGGACGCCAGGCTTCCCTGTCCATCACCAGCTCCTGAGCTTACTCAAACTCATGTCCATCGAGTCATTGATGCCATCCAGCCATCTCATCCTCTGTCGTCCCCTTCTCCTCCCACCTTCAGTCTTTCCTAGCATCAGGGTCTTTCCCAATGAGATAGTTTTTGGTCAGGTGTCCAAAGTGTTGGAGTTTCAGCTTCAGTGTCAGTCCTCCCAATGAATATTTGTGACTGATTTCCTTTAGGTTTGACTAATTGGATTTCCTTGAAGCCCAAAGGACTCTCAGTAGTCTTCTCCAACACCATAGATCAAAAGCATCAATTCTTTGGCGCTCAGCTTTCTTTATAGTCCAACCCTCAATCCATACATGACCACTGGATAAACCATAGCTTTGACTGCTGCTGCTGCTAAGTCACTTCAGTCATGTTTGACTCTGCGTGATCCCATAGATGGCAGCCCACCAGGCTCCCCCATCTCTGGGATTCTCCAGGCAAGAACACTGGAGTGGGATGCCATTTTCTTCTCCAATGCATGAAAGTGAAAATTGAAAGTGAAGTCGCTCAGTCGTGTCCAACTCTTCATGACCCCATGGACTGCAGCCTACCAGGCTCCTCCGTCCATGGAATTTTCCAGGCAAGAGTACCGGAGTGGTTTGCCATTTTCTTCTCCAATAACTTTGACTAGACAGACCGTTGTTGTCAAAGTAATGTCTCGGCTTTTTCATATGCTGTCTAGGTTGGTCTTAGCTTTTCTTCCAAGGAGCAACTGTCTTTTAATTTCATGGCTGCAGTCACCATCTGCAGTGATTTTGGAGCCCCAAAAAATAAAGTCTCTCACTGCTTCACTTCTCTAATGAGCAGAATTATGGCAGAAAAACATTGAAGTATATTAAATTCTAAGCAAAATAGAGTGTCAATAGATTGCCATGAATAACCGACTTTCACCTATATGATATAAATTTATTATACTATCTAAAGACTATTTTCATCTAAAATTGGCCCATTTTATTAGATCTACTTTGTGGTATAAAAAAGAAAAAAATTAAGTCCATTAAATGGAAGGCCAACAGTGGAATCTACTGACTGAACCTGCCTTTCTGAGAATTTGCATGGTTGAATAACGAATTATGGGAAAATTATTTTAGGAATCAATAATAAAAAATTTTGCAAGAATGCATAATAACTCTTCTATCTTGAGATTTTGGAAAATAAGAAGTCTACACTAAAGACTTTGGTGGGTCCTACCCTGTCTGCTTCAATCCTCATCACTATACTCCCCTTCTTACGTCACTTGCATCTCATATATCCACCAATGACTGATTTAAAAATGTCATCATGCAACTGCATTGTTATCAACGACAGTGTGTAGAAGGCTGATGTGTGTTTGTGTACTCAGTCACTGAGTTGTGTCCGACTCTTGTGGCACCATGAACTATATCCTGCCAGGCTCGTCTGTTCATGGACCTCTCCTGGTGAGAATACTGGAGTGGGTGGCCATTTCCTCCTCCAGGGGACCTTCCCCACCGAGGGGCTGAACCCGTGTCTCTGTGTCCCCTGCACTGACAGGCATATTCCTCACCACTGCGCCCTGGGAGCCCCGTCAGTAGACTTCTGCTGCAATCACGTTCCTGCATCTTGATCCCGTCATCCCTGCCCCTGAAATGTGTGTGTGCGCCTAGTTGCTCAGGCGTGTTTGATTCTTTGCGGCCCCGTGGAGCCCGCCAGGCCCCTCTATCCATGGAATTCTCTAGGCAAGGATACTGGAGAAACATGCCATTTCCTCCTCCAGGAGATCTTCCAGACCCAGGGATCAAACCCATGTCTTCTGCCTTGCAGGTGGATTCTTTATCTTCTGAGACATCAGAGAAGCTCTGCCACCAAAATACTTAAGTACAAATATGACATAACCATCAAATGGTAGATTTGAGCATATGTCCAGTGTCAAAAATAGAGAGATACATATGGGTCATTGACTGTATAACTATATTTGTAAAAAAAAAAAAAAATAGTGATATGAATGTTCAACAATTCAATAAGCACAAAGTTCTGTGTTAAAGACAAAAACTGCAACTTTTCACCTCCCTGGATATATCTCTCTTTAGAAATGTTCTATGAGCCATTTACCAATATTTATCAATATCAGTAACCTCAGATACACAGATGACACCACCTTTATGGCAGAAAGTGAAGGAGAACTAAACATCATCTTGATGAAAGTGACAGAGGACAGTGAAAAATTTGGCTTAAAGCTCAACAAGAAAACTAAGATCATGGCCCACCCGGTCCCATCACGTCATGCCAAATAGATGGAGAAACAGTGGAAATAGTGGCAGACTTTTTTTTTTTTTTTTTTTTTGGAGAGGGATCCAAAATCACTTCAGATGGTGATTGCAGCCATGAAATTGAAAGATGCTTACTCCTTGGAAGGAAAGTTATGACCAACCTAGACAGCATATTAAAAAGCAGAGACATTACTTTGCCAACAAAGTTCCGTCTAGTAAAAGCTGTGGTTTCTCCAATGGTCATGTATGGATGTGAGAGTTGGACTGTAAAGAAAGCTGTGTGCCGAAGAATTGATACTTTTGAACTTTGGTGTTGGAAAAGACTCTTGAGAGTCCCTTGGACTGAAAGGAGATCCAACCAGTCCATCCTAAAGGAGATCAGTCCTGGGTTCATTGGAAGGACTGATGTTGAGGCTGAAACTCTAATACTTTGGCCACCTGATGAGAAGATCTGACTTATTTGAAAATACAGCACTAGGAAGGCCCAGAGGGATCGGGGGGATCGGGATGGGGAATACACGTAAATCCATGGCTGATTCATGTCAATGTATGACAAAAACCACTACAATATTGTAAAGTAATTAGCCTCCAACTAATAAAAAGAAGGAAAAAAAGAAAAAAAAAAAAGAAAATACACTGATGCTGGGAAAGATTGAGGGTAGAAGGAGTAGGGGACGACAGAGGAAGAGATGGTTGGATGGCATCACTGACTCGATGTGAGTTTGAGTGGACTTAGGGAGTTGGTGATGGACAAGGAAGCCTGGCATCCTGCAGTCCATGGAGTCACAAAGAGTTGGACACATCTGAGCGAATGTACTGAACTGAACTGATGATCCATTTAGCAAAGTTACTCTAACTTTAAGACAAAACTTTTCAATACCACTGAGCCCGCTGTGTAAAAAAGGACTTCAACCAGATTACTTGTAATGTCCTCTCCAGCTGATACACCCTTTGCCTATAATATACGATTGCTGTTTAAATCCTCTTCCACTATTGAAAAGCACTAGAAATTTGGAAAATGTTGGGAAAAAAAAAAAAGGAATCATTTCATCTTCAAGGAAAAAAAATCGTACTATTAATGTAGACAATATAAACCTGCGACAGTGGTGGCATGAAGCTTTGGATAGTATGTGTTTCAGGAAGCCAAAGTCTTTTAATTATGGCCCTTGTGTCACCTCTTATTCAAATTCAGACTCTCATAGAGTCCTCAAAGAAGTGGATATCCAAATTTATTAGCCTGCCAGTAAGTAAAACTTGAATAAAAAGCTAACAGTAAATAAACACAGTATAATAACTCATCTAAAGAATATTTTTGTTGTTCAGTCACTAAGTCATGTCTGATTCTTTATGACCCTATGAACTACAGCACAACGCTTCCCCATCCTTCACTATCTTCTGGAGTTTGCTCAAGCTCACGTCTATTGAGTCAGTTTTGCCATCCAACCATGTCATCCTCTGTTGTCCCCTTCTCCTCTTGCCCTCAATCTTTCCCAGCATCAGGGTCTTTTCCAATGAGCCAATTCTTTGCACCAGGTGGCCAAAGTATTGGAGCTTCAGCTTCAGCACCAGTTCTTCCAGTGAATATTCAGGGTTGATTTCCTTACAGTTGACTAATTTGATCAGATTGATCAAACCAGTCAATCTAATAACAGCAAGATGCAAATAATTAACTTAGCAACTGTTGGTGAGGATGTGGAACAGCCATGACTTTTACACATTAACTGTAGAATAAGAATTGTTGCTGCACTTTGTAAAACTCTGAAGTGAAGTGAAGTGAAAGTCACTCAGTTGTGTCCAACATATTGCGACCCCATGGCTATATATTCCATGGGATTCTCCAGGCCAGAATAGAAGAGTGGGTAGGCGTTCCATTCTCCAGGGGAATCTTCCCAACCCAGGGATCAAACCCAGGTCTGCAGCATGGCAGGAAGATTCTAAATTGTGTCTAATGTAGCTGGACATATACATGTCATATAACTTAAAAATGCCATTCTTTGAATGATACCTGAAGAAATGAGTGAATATGACCAAAAAAAGATTTACACAAATATATACTTAATTGCATTATTTGTAATAATCATTTCAAATGAGCCAGCTCTTCGCATTAGGTGGCCAAAGTATTGGAGTTTCAGCTTCAACATCAGTCCTTCCAATGAACAGCCAGGACTGATCTCCTTTAGGATGAACTGGTTGGATCTCCTTGCAGTCCAAGGGACCCTAAAGAGTCTTCTCCAAAGCCACAGTTCAAATGCATCAATACTTCGGTACTCAGCTTTCTTTACAGTCCAATTCTCACATCCATACATGACCACTGGAAAAACCATAGCCTTAGTCAAGGCTAGTCAGAAGGACATTTGTTGGTAAAGTAATGTCTCTGCTTTTTAATATACTGTCTAGGCAGGAGGAGAAAGGGACAACAGAGGATGAGATAGCTAGATGGCATCACCGACATGGTTTGGGTAAATTCCGGGAGTTGGTGATTGACAGGGAGGCCTAGCGTGCTGTGATTCATGGGGTCGCAAAGAGTCAGACACAACTGAGCGACTGAATTGAACTGAACTAAGTTGGTCATAAGTTTCCTTCCAAGGAGTAAGTATCTTTTACTTTCATGGCTGCAATCACCATCTGCAGTGATTTTGGAACCCAAGCAAATAAAGTAAGTCACTGTTTCCACTGTTTCCCCATCTATTTGCCATGAAGTGATGGGACTGGATGCCGTGATCTCAGTTTTCTGTTGAGCTTTAAGCTAACTTTTTCACTCTCCTCTTTCACTTTCATCAAGAGGCTCTTTAGTTCTTCTTCACTTCCTGCCATAAGGGTGGTGTCATCTGCATATCTGAGGTTATTGAAATTTCTCCCAGCAATCTTGATTCCAGCTTGTGCTTCTTCCAGCCCAGCGTTTCTCATGATGTACTCTGCATATAAGTTAAATTAGCAGGGTGACCATATACAGCCTTGACGTACTCCTTTTCCTATTTGGAATCAGTCTGTTGTTCCATGCCCAGTTCTAACTGTTGCTTCCTGACCTGCATACAGGTTTCTCAAGAGGCAGGTCAGGTGGTCTGGTATCCCATCTCTTTCAGAATTTTCCAGAGTTTATTGTGATCCACACAGTCAAAGGCTTTGGCATAGTCAATAAAGCAGAAATAGATGTTTTTCTGGAACTCTCTTGCTTTTCCGATGATCCAGCAGATGTTGGCAAGTTGATCTCGTTCCTCTGCCTTTTCTAAAACCAGCTTGAACATCTGGAAGTTCACAGTTCATGTATTGCTGGAGCCTGGTTTGGAGAATTTTGAGCATTACTTTACTAGTGTAAGAGAAGTGTGCAATTGTGTGGTAGTTTGAGCATTTTTTGGCATTGTCTTTCTTTGGGTTTGGAATGAAAACTGATCTTTTCCAGCCCTGTGGTCACGGTTGAGTTTTCCAAATTGGTGGCATATTGAGTACAGCACTTTCAAAGCATCATCTTTCAGGATTTGAAATAGCTCAGCTGGAATTCCATCACCTCCAATAGATTTGTTCATATGGATGCTTCCTAAGGCCCACCTGACTTCGCATTCCAGGATGTCTGGCTCTAGGTGAGTGATCACACCATCATGATTATCTGGGTCATGAAGATCTTTTTTGTACAGTTCTTTGTATTCTTGCCACCTCTTCTTAATATCTTCTGCTTCTGTTAGGCCCCTACGAGTTCTGTCCTTTATTAAGCTCATCTGTGCATGAAATGTTCCCTTGGTATCTCTAATTTTCTTGAAGATATCTCTAGTCTTTCCCATTCTCTTGTTTTCCTCTGTTTCTTTGCACTGATTGCTGAGGATGGCTTTCTTATCTCTCCTTGCTGTTCTTTGGAACTGTGTTTTCAAATGGGTATATCTTTCCTTTTCTCCTTTGCTTTTCACTTCCCTTCTTTTCACAGCTATTTGTAAGTCCTCCTCAGACAGCTATTTTGCTTTTTTGCATTTCTTTTTCTTGGGGATGATCTTGATCCCTGTCTCCTGTACAATTTCACAAACCTCCGTCCATAGTTCATCAGGCACTCTGTCTATCAGATCTAATCCCTTAAATCTATTTCTCACTTCCACTGTATAATCATGAGGGATTTGATTTAGGTCATACCTGAATGGTCTAGTGGTTTTCTCCACTTTCTTCAATTTCAATCTGAATTTGGCAATAATGAGTTCATGATGTGAGCAACAGTCAGCTCCTGGTCTTGCTTTTGCTGATTGTATAGAGCTTCTCCATCTTTGGCTGCAAAGAATATAATCAGTCTGATTTCGGTGTTGACCATCTGGTGATGTCCATGTGTAGAGTCTTCTCTTGTGTTGTTGGAAGAGGGTGCTTGCTATGACCAGTGCATTCTCTTGGCAGAACTCTAGTAGCCTTTGCCCTGCTTCATTCTCTACTCCAAGGCCAGATTGGCCTGTTACTCCAGGTGTTTCTTGACTTCTTACTTTTGCATTCAGTCCCCTGTAATGAAAAGGACATCTTTTTTGGGAGCTAGTTCTAAAAGGTCTTGTAGGTCTTCATAGAACTGGTCAACTTCAGCTCTTCAGCATTACTGGTCAGGACACAGACTTGGATTACCGTGATATTGGATGGTTTGCCTTGGAGACAGTGAGCTTATATTTAGGAAAAGTACACAACCATGAAGATGAATGAACTGCCTTGACATACAAAAGTGTAGGGAAATTTCACAAAAATCATATTGAGTGAAAGAAGTCGGAAATGAATATATGAAGCCTATATGATTAATATGCTACAATATTACTCAAAAATATTAAAACTAAAGTATCACTGTGGTGGTGGTTGTTTAGTTACTATGTCTTGTCCAACACTTTGTGACCCCATAGACCCACCAGGCTTCTCTGTCCATGGGATTTCTTAGGCAAGAATACTGGAATGGCTTGCCATATCCTATTCCACGTGACCTTCCTGGCCTGGGGATAGAAGCCGTTTCTCCTGATTTGCAGGTGAATTCTTTACCACTGCGCCATCAGGGAAGCCCGAGATATCATATTGGATATCAATTTGTAATTGATGTGCGGTGACAGTTTCCGAGACACTAGGTATGTTTTATCTTTGGTGTTCTGAGTTTAGCATCTTATCATTATTGAAAATTTCCTTGTAGTATATACTTTTATAGAAGGACATTTTCTTTATGTATATCGTACTCTTTAAAAAATTTCAATAAACAAGGTATGTTCACTGACAATTGCTGAATTTTACTTTTTTTAATCTAACAGTTTCTTGTGCAAAATAAGTGCTAATATATTTGTGAAATTGACACAGTGCACTATTTCATAGAGCATCTCAGTGCATAGTTAATGTTTATGTTACTAGAAGAGTTGATCTGTTTGTAGAATAGCACAGTCTAGTCTTTCACAGAGTTCTCCTAGTCTTTCTCCCACCAACAGTGGGATATAATGAACCTTGGTTCCCTATCATGCAGTGAGCTCTGCATCTCAGTACTCCAAGTTTGAGGAACATACAGCTGTGTCCTGAAAAATTAATCTTCCGGGTATTCATTTACTTACACACAATTTTACTATCACCAGGGGTGCTAGAGAAACCCTAAATATAGATGGTATTTTTTCTCATTTGTTTGTACCTGAGGAATACACTTTCTCCTTGAGACATGTTTTCCAATTATTTAAGGTCTCCATTTTTAATGAGACACAGATCCCTTTGGGAGATACTTTAGTTTATACAACTTGCAATTGTAATGTAGCTAACCAAACTCAGTTTTAAATGGCTAGGTGGGGAAAGATTGAAGGCATGATAGTCTATATGGTCTTGAGGAGCTATTACAAAGTGCAAGTCGGGTTCTGGTTGAATAAAATGCAACTTAAGGGATTTTTGAATCCCAGAAGATCAGGAAGGACCTGAGGGAAAATTAATTTGTATAGAAATAGAAGTAGGTAATCAAAGGCAATTCTATATACAGCAAATATGTGCCAGAGAGGTTAATAATGATACTGAAATTCTTCTATGACATATGTGCATCAGTTTCTTGATTTTAATCAGTGGGAAATTATTAGCAATTAGTTATGTGGTTTGAGCTTTTTCTCAACAAAATCTCCACAGTAATGCATTTGATATTTGATTATTGGGTTGATCACACCAAGAATGGCAATAGCAAGGACATTAAAAAGGTATCAAAAATTGTCCCTATGAATCATTTTTCCCAAATTAAAAACGTGCTAATGATATGAAATTTTGCTAGATGAGTTTCTTAGGTTTATAGAAAACACACACACACACACACACACACACACACACACAAGAAAAAGCAGGAAACAAGCAAAAAAAAATAAATACAAATTTAACCCAAACAAATAAGAGTATAATCTGTGTTCCTGTTAAATACCAAATGAAACTTCAGATAAATCAAAAAATTACGCATAATCGGCATTTTAAATTTTAACCCATTGTTACTTTATTGTCATTTCCCTAATAAGATGCTGAGCAAGCTGTTATATATAACTTTGCTATTTAAATATATTCTTGGTGAGAGTATCTATTCAATCCTTTGTATAAATTTTACTAATTTGATTTTTATTACTGATAAGAGATTTTCATAAAGTTTGGACACAAGATCTCTGTCAGATATATAGATGCATGATTTTCAGACATTTTCGTCACTTTTGAGATATCTATATCTATATATAAATACCATTATTGTTGTTCTGTTGCTAAGTTATGTAGGACCCTTTGCGACCCCATGAGTTGTAGCACGCCAGGCTCTCCTATCTTCCGCTGTCTTCCTGGGTTTGCTAAACTCCTGTCCATCGATTTGGTGATGTCTTCCAACAATCTCATACACTGCCGACCCCTTCTCCTCCAGCCCTCAGTCTTTCCCAGCATCAAGGTCTTTTCCAGTGAGTTGGCTCTTCACAGCAGATGGCCAAAGAAATGGAGCTTCAGCATCAGCACCAGCCTTTCCAGTGAATATTCAGGGTTGATTTCTTTCAGGACTGACTGGTTTGATCCCAGTCTTCTCCAGCACCACACTTTGAAAGCACCGATTCTTCATCCCTCAGTCTTCTTTCTGGTACCACTCTCCCAACCTTACGTGACTACTAGGAAAGTCATGCCTTTAGCTGTTTGATTCTTTGTCAGCAAAGTGTTATCTCTGCTTTTTAATACACTCTCTAGGTTTGTCATAGCTTTCCTCCCAAGGAGCAAGTATCTTTAAATTTCAATGTCCATAGTGATTTTGGAGCCTAAGAAAAATAAAATCTATCATTGCTTCCACTTTTTCCCCCTCTATTTGCCATGAAGTCGTGCGATCAGATACCATGATCTTTGTTTTTTGAATGTTGAGTTTTAAGTGATCGTTTTCACTCTCTTCTTTCACCTTCATCAAGAGATTCTTTAGTTCCTCTTCATTTCTGTCATTAGGGTGGCACCATCTGCATATCTGAGGTTTTTGGTATTTCTTAAGGCAATCTTGATTCCAGCTTGGGCTTCATCCAGTCTGGAATTTAGCATAATGTACTCTGCATATACAAGTTAAATAAACATGGTGACAATATACAACCTTGATGTACTCCTTTCCCAATTTTGAACCAGTCCATTGTTCCAAGTCTGATCCTGACTGTTGTTTCTTGACTGCATACAGGTTTATCAGGAGGCAGGTAATGTGGTATGGTATTTTCATCTTTTTAAGAATTTCCTACAGTTCATTGTGATCCACACTGTCAAAGGTTTTTACATAGTTAATGAAGTAGAAGTAGATATTTTTCTGAAATTCTCTTGCTTTTTTTCCTATGATCCAACTGATGTTGGCAATTTGATTTCTGGCTCCTCTGCCCTTTCTAAATCCAGCTTGTATATCTGGAAGTTCTCAGTTCATGTCTATTGAAAGTGAAAGTGAAGTCACTCAGTCGTGTCCGACTCTGCGACTCCATGGACTGTCACCTACCAGGCTTCTTCATCCATGGAATTTTCCAGGTAAGAACACTGGAGTGGGTTGCCATTTTCTTCTCCAGGGGATTTTCCCGACCCAGGGATCAAACCTGGTTCTCCCACATTGCAGGCAGATGCTTTACCATCTGTTGAAGCCTAGCTTAAAAGATTTTGAGCATTTCCTTGCAAGCTTGTATAATGAACATAATTGCATGGTAGTCTGAGCATTCTTTGTCATTGCCATTCTTACAGGTTGGAATGAAATCTGAGCTTTTCCAGTCTTGTGACCACGTGTGAGTTATCCAAGTTTGCTGGCATATTGAGTGCAGCATTTTAACAGCATCGTTTTTAAGATTTGAAATAATTCAGCTGGAATTCCACTCCCTCCACTAGCTTTGTTCCTAGTAGTCCTTTCCAAGGTCCACTTGACTTCACACTATAGAATGTCTGGCTCTAAGTCTGTGATGACAACATCGTGGTTATCCGGATCATTAAGACATTTTTGTACAATTAAGCTGTATCTGTAGGAAAAACTTCAAAACAAGTAAAGTGCTATTTTTCACTTATTTTCCCAGGTGACTCAGTGCTAAAGAATCTGCCAGCCAATGTAGGAGACAAGGTTCCATCCAAGATTTGGGAAGATTGACTAGAGGAAGAAATGGCAACCCAATTTCAGTATTCTTGCTGGGAAAATTCCATGGACAGAGGAGCCTGGCAGATTGCGGTCCAAGGGGGTTGCAAAGAGTTGGACGTGATTGAGCAACTGAGCATGGCACATTATTTTCTACATTAATAGTCATAAATGCTTAATGGCAAATACTTAGAAAGTACCACCTTTTCAAATCCTTGTGCCATGAAGTTTAGAAAATAGAAAATAAACACTGCTCTAATTTCTGAGGCTTTAAATTTAGTACAGAGATTCTTACATAAACAAATTAATTTAACTCAGAAAAAAAATGCATTGTTTACAGAATGTGAGGGAGACATAAAGTTAATGAAATATCCTTTGGTATGTGGTTGTATAATAGGAGTAAGATAATGTTTGGTATTGATGGCTGCCAATTTTGTAGTGTTGACAATAACATGGCATCATTATGCATGACAGATAAAGAGCAGAAACAACCCAACATTTATCCAACTGAACAATGGGTCATTATAGTGTGTAATATCCATAAAATAAAATATTATTGTGCCCTTCAATGAAACAGAATTCTGATTCTGAGACATGAACAACATGGATGAGCCTTGATAATATTTCGCTGAAGAAAAAAAGTCTGAGAGAAGAAAAAATACAATACATCTGGCATGATTCTGTTTATATGCAAGACTAAGAATAAGACTCTGCACAGAGTCAGAATATAAATTAGTGGTTGCCAGGGCTGGGGTCAGCAGGGACTGGGAATGAGACCTACTAGGTATAGGCTTCTTACGGAATTGATGAAAATGTTCTGTAGGTAGATAGTGGTGACGACTGAAAAGCCTTGAAAGCAAGATAAAACTGAAACAAACAAACAAAAACCTATATACATTAAAAGGGTGAATTTTATGGCATATGTAATATAAGTATTATATTTCAATATAAAAGAAAATACAGTTAGAGTGTAGTTATACTCCTAAATGAGGTATGAAGGAGAATGTTTCCAAATCACAGTGAATAATGCAAAGAAGTTAGAAGTGATGGAGGGAGGGATCTTGTGTGAGTTTCTTTAGGTTTCCTGGTTTACTAGAGAAGGAGGAAATAGTTTCAGGGTAACTGTCAAGCAGTCCTACAATTTGCAGCTTTCTTCCTAACACAGAGCAATTTGGTAACAACAGTGAAGAACAAAAACTCAGCTGGGGCTAAGTTGTTTTGAACTCTCAAGGGAAGACAGAGGAACAGAAATATAATTAATGAAGTGTTTATATAACATCAAAGCCCAAGGGCAGTAGCTCTGGGATTTAAGTCCCAATGTACCTGGTAAAATAAAGACCATCTGCCAGGGTTCTTCCCTGGTGGTTCAGATGGTAAAGCGTCTGCTGCAGTGCAAGAGACCTAGGTTTGCTCCCTGGATGGGGAAGATCCCCGGGAGAAGGGAATGGCAACCCACTCCAGTAAACTTGCCTGGAGATTTCCGTGGACAGAGGAGCCAGGGATGGTCACATGGGGTCACAAAGAGCTGGACACGGCTGAGTGACTAACACTCACTGGTTGTTATTCAGCTACTCAAGCCCTGCTCATCTCAGGTAGATTTCTAGGTCCTAACTTAAAGAGCATAGGACAAAATACTTAAGTTTTTGAGAAAAGCAATGTTTTTATAAATGAAATATTTTATGCCTGCCTATTCTCTAAAACCTGCATTTAATGGTTAGTAATAATATTTTCTTCTCAGAACTGAATGAGTCTGAACTTGTTAATATCCACACATAATTATTTTAATTTATTTCATTTAGTCCTTGGTTCATGGGAAAGCCTTTACTCTTTTTATCATTTGGTAAGTATTAAAAAACAATTTAAAGTATATACTGTTTTATTGAAAAAATAATGTAGGTACCACAGTAAAATTAAAAACATGTACAAATTCATCTCCACGTGAACCACACATATGCCCTGGGGGTCGCAAAGAGTCAGACATGACTGAGCGACTGAACTGAACTGAACTGAAGGAAAAAGTCTATTACTTACGTTCTATTCTCAGATACATTAAATATATATATACATATTCACACACATAAATACATACATGTAACATAGAGAGAAGTCTGTGTATTTTAGAAGTATTTATTGTCACTCTTTTCATTTACATTTTATTAAATTAAAGGAGATTTAAAATCTAAAGTGATGCAAATGTATGTGGTACATTCTGTCGCTTTTACTTCCTTTTAACTTTTTTCTTCCACTGGTCAATATATTCATCCCTTGACTACAACTACTACAAAAATACATAATGAGCATTGTGGGAAAGCAGTTATAAATTTCTAGCAAAAAGCTAAATAATACTTATTTCATGTATCTCCAAATACTAAACACAACATAAACTAAAATCTGTACCATATATATTTTTTTTATTAACACTAGTCAGTGTTATACTCATTGTTTCTGGAACTAAGTTAAAGACTCTTAAATTGATCATGTGTTTTTGAGAAACATAAATTTTGTAATTATCCTTTCTAATCATTTTTTGTATTCAAGTGAATATTTTCAAGCATAGAAAATGCTTAGTCTCATGGCTTAAACCTGGCTTCTCTATCACTGGTGTCTCTTACATATTATTTTGAAGAGATAAGGAGAGTGAAATTTACTAATATCTACCCACTGAAATAAGGAAAATAATGCTCAGAGAAGAGCTTGTAGAAAGTAGCATACCTCATGAATGATATCTAAATTTGCATCACTATTTCTCAAAGTTCAATTCCAGATAATTTTTATTATTGCTTAGTATACAGCTATCCCTCTTCAAGTGTACATTCACTTATCATGAATTGTTTTCTAAATATAAAAATGCAATTCCAGAATAAAATCATGCTCTATGTCATGACACTTTGCAGGTGTGCGGAAGGGTCACACATCACATGTCCTCTTCTTGATCACTTGCTGCAACTCTAGAAAAGAGCAAAGAATGAGTAGAGAGAATTGCTCCTCCTTGACTGAGTTCATTTTCTTAGGAATTACTGATAACACCGAGAACAAAGTGATCCTACTTACAATGTTTCTCCTTGTTTATCTCATCAACCTTCTGGCAAATCTTGGAATGATAACCCTGATTCGGATGGACCCCCAGCTGCACACACCCATGTACTTTTTCCTCAGCCACCTCTCCTTCTGTGACCTCTGCTATTCCACAGCCATCGGCCCTAAGATGCTCGTGGACCTATTCGCTAAGAACAAGTCAATCTCTTTCTGTGGCTGCGCGCTGCAGTTCTTGGTCTTCTGTATCTTTGTGGACTCTGAGTGTCTCCTGCTGGCAGTGATGGCCTATGACCGGTACGAGGCTGTCAGCAGCCCCTTGCTCTACGCGGTCAGCATGTCCAGCAGGCTGTGCTCCCTGCTCATGGCCAGGGTTTACCTGGTGGGAATGGCAGACGCTCTGATACACACGACATTAGCCTTCCGCTTATGCTTCTGTGGGTCAAATGTGATTAACCATTTCTTCTGTGATCTACCTCCACTTTTCCTCCTTTCCTGCTCTGATATACAGGTCAATGAGTTGGTGTTGTTTATTGTTTTTGGTTTCATTGAGCTGAGTACAATTTCAGGAGTTTTTGTCTCTTATTGTTATATCATCCGTTCAGTCTTGAAAATCCACTCTGCTGAAGGGAGGTTCAAAGCTTTCTCCACCTGCACTTTCCACCTAACTGCAGTGGCCATTTTCCAGGGAACTCTGCTCTTCATGAATTTCCGACCAAGTTCTTCTTACTCTCTAGATCAAGACAAAACGACCTCTTTGTTTTACACCCTTGTGATTCCCATGTTAAACCCTCTGATTTATAGTTTGCGGAACAAAGATGTAAAAGAGGCCCTAGAAAAATTGAAAAATAAACTATATTTTTAAAAAATTTTATTATATATCTGTACATATGACTACACACATATAATAATTGCTTAATGAAAATTATATGACATGATAAATGAGAAGCATCATTTTTTCAGATTCCTAAATGAATAATTATTTGTATTAAACCCTGCTCTTAAGAGATATTGCAGTTCCCCTCACATGTTATGATTAGTATGAGGCCAGATTTTCTATATGGCACTTGTTATTTTTGAAAAAGCTTTTGATATTTCTAATTGTGCTATTTCTGGAGCAATTTTCCATTCAAACATTATTTCAATTTCACTAAGACATTATGCATGTACTGATCAATCTTCTCCCACTTAGATTCTTTATATATTATAGTACATTTTTTTTTAGATTCTATATTAATGAATTTAAGTTGGTGCTAGTATTAGACAATAATGAACTAAACTGTCAAGTAAGTTATAATTAGGCTTGAAGTCATCATGGATGGGGAACACATGTATACCCGTGGTGGATCCATGTCAATGTATGGCAAAACCACTACAATATTGTAAAGTAATTAGCCTCCAATTAAACTAAATAAATTCATATAAAAATCATCATGGAATAAAAAGCTGAGTGCTGTAAATCCAAAAGGAAAGTATCTAAAACTAGTGTAAAGTAAAAGCATCTTTGGATGAAGATATTCAGTCTCATATCTAAGAAAGATTCATGTTAGGTGATGAAAAGATAGCAGTCAGAGGATGTGACTATTGGACAGGACTTGAAGTAGAGAACCCCATGTCTTTAGCAGTAAAGATGTCATGCTTTCTGCAACATGGGATAATCTCAAGGATGCTAATCTAAGTAAAATATGTCAGTCAGAGAAAAACTAGTACTGTGTGATCTCATGTAGATGTGGACTCTAAAAAGGTAGAATGAACTCATAGGAGCAGAAAGAAGAGTATTGGTTGCTAGGAGTTGGAAGGTGGGAGAAATGGGTGATGCTATTCAAAGTGCGCAAGCTTTTTGTTACTACATTTGATGAATAAGTTCTGGGAATCTAATATACATGGTGAGTCTAGTTAACCATACCCTATTATAAACTGAAATTAGCTGCAAAAGTAGATTTTAAGTGTTCTCACCACACACACACTACAATGGTAACTATGTGAGGTGATGAATGTGTTAACCAATTTTAGTGTGGTAATCATTTCACAATATATACGTATATCAAATCATCACTGTGTATATCTAATGAATGTAAATGCTGTTTGACAGTTATATCTGAATAAATCAGGGAAAAAAGAAGAAAAGAAGTTGAAAGTTAGGTTACAAAGAGCAATGGGAAGAGCCTTGGTAAAGTACATTATTTCGCTGTCATTATCAGCTATCAACACTGTGTCATATCATCTAAGGTAATTTCCTTTCCTTTTTCCTCATTCTCAACCCTGGTTAAACATCTTTCTTTGTCTCTTTGAGTTCCACAAACAACCATCTACTTACGACATTATTTTACTTTCTGTGACCTTAGTTTTCACACCAGGTATCACACCAGATACCAAGATGGTAGATCTTATTTTTGGAGTATGGAGAATTCCATTGCTGTCTGTTTGGAAGGACTTAAGGAGGACATAAAAGTGTAATGTCCAAGATATTTTTCTAGTTTTGTATACAACTAATATAAATAATATTAAACAAATTATTTTAAGAAAAATAATAGAACTCTGTTGACTTAGAAAAAATCGTCACTGTGCACAATTTTTAAAATGAGACATCTTCACTCATATGATCTATATTCATAGAAAAATTCCCAAAGCAAGTATGTTTTTATCCTTGTTATTATTCTCTGTTCTTCATTTGATAGTGAAAAATGCATAACAATAAATATTTAGAAACCACTACCTTTACAAATCCTAGTACCATGTAGTTTAAGAAATGCAAAACAACCATTGATTTTATTCCTGTGGCCTTTAATGTAGCAAAAAAGAAATCTTAAACAAATAAACATAATTCAGAAAAGAGTGCACTATTTAGACAATGTGATGAAGTCACAAAATCAGTGAAATGTCCTTGGATGATATGTAATTGGAGAATGGGAAAAAGCTAATATTTGGTAATGAGGGCCGTCTTGTGCGGGGAGCGGCCTGAACCGAAAGGCTGGCTCTGGGAGCTGCCTTGATCCTCAAGGGTCTGTTCACAGACATAGCTCTCTGTCCCACCACCCCTCTCTGGAATTTATTATCTAAGCTAATCTTAAAGAACATTTGTAAGCCTTGAATGCACACATGACGCAGGTGGATAAGCCTTTCACGACCACCCTTAAGATAAACGGGATGCCTTTGGTGTTATCAGAGAGTTCTGGTGATTGTTATCTCAAAGTGATGTTTATGGAAAAATATTTTCTCTTCTTAAGATTCTCTTCTTGGTTTAGTATAAATGTAACCTTGAGAAATAAAGAATCACCGCTGACTGCAGCGATCCTCTCGACCCCGTCTGTCCTGTGTCTTTATTTCTTAGCCTAAAGGAACGCGCCGTGTTGCTCGCTGAAATCTTCCGGCGGACCCGGCAAGTGGCGCCCAGCGTGGGGCTCAACGAAAGTTCCTTGCGGCCGCTGCCCGTTGAAACTATTAAGGTAAGTAAGAGTGTGTATACTTGAATATTGAGGGGCAGGAAGGTTTATTGTCGAGAGTATAAACTATGGGGCAAGATCATAGTCGTCAGTTGTTTGTGCATATGTTACAGATAATGTTGAAGGATCGGGGAATACAAGTTACTAAATCAAAATTGCAGACTTTTCTCAGTTTTGTTGAGGAAGTATGTCCCTGGTTTCCGGAGGAAGGGACTATGAGTTTAGAGATATGGAAAAAGATAGGGAAACAGATTCAAACATATTATACTCTCCATGGACCTAATAAGGTTCCTGTGGAGACATTTTCATTATGGTCTTTAATAAGAGACTGCCTTGATTTTGAACATGAGGAAGGGAGAAAATTAAAACCCATGCTCCCACCCGAAGATCCAATTTATGCTACTCCCAAAGTTCATGCTACTCCTGAAGGAAAAGGACCCACAACCTTTGAATTAGAATCTGCCAAACCTTTGAAGGAAAATGAGGGAACGTTGACTCCAAAGGATGAGGAAAGTTTAGAGGAACAGGCAGCTGCTTACCATAAGGATGATCATTGGGAATTACTTGTAACTGATGATTCGAATGTGCAGGCAGCAGCTGCCCCTCCGACAAAGAGCCTGGAGGCACTCATGCAGCAATTCTTAATAACAATCAAGGAAGAAATAAAAAGGGAAGGTAGGGATGAAGGTGCTGGTGCAATCTCTACTGCGCCTCCTGCTTACGCACCCTCAGTTATTGCTGGATTAGATCCTCCGCCTATTTCCAAACCTGAAAATTCATTAGCTATAGCTCATGAATCACACAGTTTGTCCCCCTTGCAAAAAGCTATGCAACAGGCCCAAAGAGCTGGAGAAGCTGTTCATGGATTCTCCGCTGCTTTCCCGGTATTCGAGCATGAAAACCAACGGTATTATGAAGCTTTACCTTTCAAACAACTAAAAGAATCAAAAATTGCCTGTGCACAATACGGCCCCACGGCTCCCTTCACCCAGGCTATGATAGAGAATTTAGGAGGCCAAAATCTGCCACCTTGTGATTGGAAACAAATAGCGAGAGCTTGCTTAACAGGAGGGGACTATTTATTGTGGAAATCAGAATTTATGGAACAATGTGGCCTTATAGCTGAATTAAACCAGCAACAAGGAATTAATACTACATATGAGATGTTGATAGGGGAAGGAGCTTATCAGGCTAGGAATACTCAGTTAAATTATTTGCCTTGAGCATATGCTCAAATTTCTAATGCTGCTCGGCAGGCTTGGAAAAAGCTCCCTTGTTCTAATAATAAGACTGATGATCTTTCAAAAATTCTTCAGGGGCCTGATTAACCATATCAAGATTTTGTGGCTCATCTTCTTGAAACAGTAGGTAAGATTATGGCTGATGAACAGGCTGGAATGGTGCTTACTAAACAATTAGCCTATAAAAATGCAAATTCTGCCTGTCAGTCTGCGCTTAGACCGTACAAAAAAAAGGGGGGCCTATCAGACTACATTCGTATATGTGCTGATATTGGACCTTCCTATATTCAGGGTATTACCCTGGCTGCAGCTTTACAAGGTAAAAGCATAAAAGAAGTGCTATATCAACAGCAGATAAAAAATAAACGAGGATTACCTAGTAGAGAAAATGCTGGCTGTTTTGTTTGTGGCCAGCCTGGACATCGTGCCGCCTTTTGCCCCCAACGAGCCAATTCGGGGAATATTAAAACTCCTAATTTATGCCCTAGATGTAAAAAAGGAAGACATTGGGCAAAAGATTGTAAATCCAAAATTGATGTCCAGGGCAACCCACTTCCCTCGCAGTCGGGAAACTGGGTGAGGGGCCAGCCATGGCCTAAACAGATAGCTATATCAACATTGCAGGGAATTGGTCAAACTAGTAACCCTGAACAAAGTACAGAGCTGTGACATTGGACTGACCATGAGGGTCATGAAGGGGACATTAGACCTTATATCCTCCCAAACCTCCCTGTAAATTTGTGGGGACGAGATGTTATGACCCATATGGGAGTATATTTATACAGTCCCAGTGAACAGGTTAGTAATCAGCTTTTAGATCAAGGGCTTCTTCCCACCTCGGGACTTGGAAGAAATAATCAGGGAACTGTTGTGCCTGTTCAGACAAAAAGGTTACCAAAAAGAAGTGGACTTGGGTATTTTTAGAAGAGACCTCTGATCCTCCTGTAATTCACGCAGATCCTATTACTTGGAAGTCTGAGGAGCCTGTGTGGGTTGATCAGTGGCCCGTTTCCAAAGAGAAAATTGACGCTACCCAACAACTGGTGCAGGAACAGTTGGAATTCGGACATAGTGAACAGTCTAATTCACCTTGGAATTCGCCCATTTTTGTTATTAAGAAAAAATCTGGGAAATGGAGGCTTTTGCAGGATCTGTGAAAGTTTAATGAAACTATGGAAGTCATGGGAACTTTTCAACCAGGATTGCCTTCTCCCATGGCTATTCCTAGGAATGCCCACATAATAATCTTAGATTTAAAGGATTGTTTCTATACTATTTCCTTGGCACCTCAAGACTGTCCTCGATTTGCCTTTAGTGTTCCATCTGTTAATTTCTCTCAACCAATGCGCCACTATCAATGGAAAGTTTTGCCTCAAGGTATGGCTAATAGTCCGAATTTATGTCAAAAATTTGTTGCAGCAGCATTAGAAGAGACTCGAGTAAAATACTCTGATGTTTACATTTTGCATTACATGGATGATATACTGCTGGCACATTTTGAAGAAGAACATCTGTTAGCAGCTTATGCCTTCATGAACCAACTTTGAAGGCTGCAGGGCTTAAAATAGACAAAGAAAAGGTGCAATCCTTTCCTCCTTATTCCTATCTTGGCTTTCGTTTAGAAAGGGAAACATTTGGAGTTCAGCCCATTGCTTTACGAAGGGATAATCTGAAAACACTTAATGATTTTCAAATTGCTCGGGGACATTAATTGGATTAGACCCTATCTACATCTTGCTACATACAAATTAAAGCCTCTTTTTGATATCTTAAAGGGGGATAATAATCCTACCTCCCCACGCAGCCTTACAGAAGCTGGAGAGCGAGCTCTTCAGAAAGTGGAAACTGCCTTATCACAGCAGCATTCCAGTTACTGTGACTATGAAAGGCCTTGGGGACTTTATATCCTTGCCTCAGAACATTCACCTACCGGTGTCCTGTTTCAAGATAACCCTCTAAGGTGGATTTACCTGCCAGTTTCTCCCCTACGGGTGTTAAGTCCTTATCATATTCTTGTGGCCAAAGTAATAGCAAAAGGTAGACAGGAATCTGTGACTTATTTGGGGAGAGATCCCCACTTTATCTGTATTCCCTTTTCAATTGAACAGCAACTATGGCTCTCTCAATTTTCTGATGATTGGGCAATTGCCCTTGCACAGTATGCAGGGGAGATTAACCAACATTTTCCTGCTAATAAATTGCTACAATTTGCACAGCTGCATCAGTTTATTTTTCCAAAAGTCGTGCAGCAATGCCCTTTGGAAAAGGGGACAACTGTCTTTACTGATGGATCTTCCAATGGCATGGCCAGTTTGGTGATTGAAAATGAATCTTATTATTGTCAAACCTCATATTCATCAGCTCAAGAAGTAGAGCTTTCTGCAGTACTCCAGGCTCTACAACGTGTTCCTCAAAGTTTTAATTTATACTCTGACAGTCATTATGTTGTCAGAGCTCTCTCAGTCATTGAAACAGTACCCCTCATTGGAGCTGCAAAGCCCTCTATTCAGACCTTGTTTTTGAAAATTCAGAATCTCATTCGAGCCCAACTCATCCTTGCTTTTTTTTGGCACATACGTGCTCACACTGCCCTTCCTGGACCTTTAACGGCCGGGAATGCTCTGGCAGATGAAGCCACCCGTATGGTATGTTATTCTTCCTTAACCCCTATCTCTGCGGCACAGGCCTCTCATGCAATACACCATCAGAATAGCAATTCTTTACGGCTGCAATTTGGAATTTCTCGGGAAGCCGCTCGTCAAATTGTAAAAGCTTGTCCTACTTGCCCACAATTTTTTGTGCTCCCAACATATGGGGTCAACCCTCGAGGCTTGCTCCCTAATGATCTATGGCAAATGTATGTTACTCACATCCCTGATTTTGGTAAATTAAAACATGTGCACGTTACTGTCGATACCTTTTCTGGTTTCCTCATGGCCACACTTCAACCTGGAGAGGCTAATAAGCATTGTTTTCAGCATTGCTTACGGAGCTTTTCTGCTATGGGCCTACCTAAATGCATCAAAACAGACAATGGCCCTGGATATACTGGTTGCAATTTTCAAGGCTTCTGTGCCCAATTACAAATTGTGCATAAGAGTGGTATTCCATATAATCCACAGGGCCAAGAAATTGTTGAGCGGGCACATCAAACCCTTCAGCACCAACTGAAAAAATTAAAAAGGGGGAGTTTGTATGCTATTACACCTAACAATCTTCTTAGTCATGCTTTGTTTGTTTTGAATTTTTTAAGCCTTGACCGAGATGGCAAATCAGCAGCTCAACGTTTTTGGCACTATGATAATAAAAAGGCTCGGCCATTGGTCAGGTGGAAGGACCCGCTGGAGGGCAGATGGCATGGGCCGGATCCAGTTCTAATATGGGGGAGAGTTCAAGTTTGTGTTTTCCCACAGAATGCCGAAGCGCCGCGCTGGCTCCCGGAAAGTTTGGTACGCACGGCGGAGGCGATCGCTGGTGGAACTTACGATCCAGGAGACGGCCCCGCTACCAACAGCCCAGCAGATACAGGCGCTGTTGCAAATGGCGTGTGAGAATTCTCTGAATCTTCCCACTGCTTCGCCTACTAATATATTGATTTCTCTATTACTTCTTTTAAACCAGATAAGTTCCATGAATGCTGATGTCTTTTGGGCATATGTTCCTGATCCTCCATTATTACAACCAGTTGGGTGGGAAATGAACTTTGTTCCCGTGTATGTAAATGATACAATCTTATTAGGAGGCTTCTCTGATAAGCACATCTCTCTTCAAAGTGCTAGTATTTCTTATACTGGATCCTCTTCACAATTACCAATGTGTTTTTTCCGAAATCATAATGTTTCAGGATGTCTTACTGTTACAGATGCAGGATACTTTGCTTATGATGATGACCATGACCGTAATTGGATAGTGGATATTCCTAGCACTACAAAATCCACAGGATATGCACGACGAGTCAATGGAACTGGACCTAAAGACATTCCATTTTGTGGCCTAGGGGTAAAAGGCGATATATAGCTGTGCCATGGAAACTTTGTAGAGATGAGACTGCTACTGTATATTCTATTACTAATGACACACATTCCCTTTGGGATTGGTCGCCAGACTCCAACAGGAACCCCGGAAAGGAAGGCAGCAGACAACTTGCAGCCATAATTTAGAATCTTGGTGGTACTATGGTGTACCAGACCGAGATATGGAAGTTGTTGGCCGCTTTCGGAACAGATGGGTCCCTTTTGCAGACCGGAGAGAAGACCAAAGGAGTACGATCCTGGAGAGCGCTTTGGTGGAATGAGACTTGGATTATCCTCAGGCCTGTGTACCCTATCCCTTTATGATCCTTGTTGGCTCTGTGACTCTTTCTAAAAATGCTAGTCTATATCATGTTCATTGTTTCAACTGTACCCTGACTAATTGTATAAGAGGTACGAAAAATAATTTTGGGGCTCTGATAGTCAAACAACTGCCCTTCATCATGATGCCTGTGAACCTCACTGATTTTGGTATGAGGAGTCAGGGCTTGAGCTGTGGAATAAGATGAGTACAGCCCTTGATAGGCCACGAAGGGGGAGAGGATTAATAATTCTAGGAATAGCAACGCTTGTAACTTTAATTGCTTCTGCTATTACTGCTTCTGTATCTTTAGCTCAATCTGTGCATACTGCTAGCATTGTAGACGATTTAGCAAAAAATACTTTTAAAGCTTTAGGAATTCAAGAAGATATAGATAGAAAGTTGGAGGATAGACTAAATGCGCTTTATGATGCAGTAAGATTTTTGGGGGAAGAGGTACAAGGGTTAAAGCTAAGAACCAAGATTAGATGTCATGCTAACTATCGTTGGATTTGTGTTACGCCAAAAGTTTATAATAATACTGAGACCCCTTGGAATAAGATAAAATTACATTTAAATGGAATTTGGTATAATGAAAACATTTCCTTAGATCTAATACAACTTCATCAGGAAATTCTTGATATAGAAAATGCTCCTTGGGCTAGTATGGATTTGGCAAAAAATGTTGAAGAGTTTGTTAACAGTTTGTTTTCCAATTTTCCCTCTGTAACTACAGTTTGGCACCTTTTTTCGGGGGTCGTGGCTGTGCTCCTAGTGTTTGCACTTTTGGTGTGCATTATACATTGTATTATAAAGAAATTCATTACTGAGTTGTGGGACATCAAGGCTACCCTACACAATAATTATCTGCGCTATAAAAATCAGGCACGTCATTTTATTAAATAAAAGAGGGGGAGCTTCGGGGAGCGGCCTGAACCGAAAGGCTGGCTCTGGGAGCTGCCTTGATCCTCAAGGGTCTGTTCACAGACATAGCTCTCTGTCCCACCACCCCTCTCTGGAACTTATTATCTAAGTTAATCTTAAAGAACATTTGTAAGCCTTGAATGCACACATGACGCAGATGGATAAGCCTTTCACGACCACCCTTAAGATAAACGGGATGCCTTTGGTGTTATCAGAGAGTTCTGGTGATTGTTATCTCAAAGTGATGTTTATGGAAAAATATTTTCTCTTCTTAAGATTCTCTTCTTGGTTTAGTATAAATGTAACCCTGAGAAATAAAGAATCACCGCTGACTGCAGTGATCCTCTCAACCCCATCTATTCTGTGTCTTTATTTCTTAGCCTAAAGGAACGCGTCGTGTTGCTCGCTGAAATCTTCCGGCTGGTCCCGGCAGTCTTGAAAGGGATTGACAGGATGTTTATAGTGTTGTTATTCCTATCAGCTGAAAAGTTGAAGCAAGCCAGTGTTCATCTTCTGAAAAATGGATTGGCAAAGTGTATTATATCCGTAACATGAAACGCTATTCAGCCACATAATGAAACAAAATTCTAACACATGTAACAACATGGATGAAACTTGAAAATATTTTACCGCAGAAAATAAACCTGATGGGAAACACACGCACTCACACACACACACACACACACACACACACACACACACACTGCATGATTCTCCTTATAGGCAAGGCCAATAATAGGAAAACGCATAGTATCAGAACGTAGATTAGCAATCTCCAGGCTCCAGAGGGAGGAAGGGAGAGTGAGAACTAGTAGGCGTAGATTTCTTCTTGGACTGATGAAGATGTTCTGGAACTAGACAGCAGTAATGAGTGAGCAAACTTGAAAGTGCACAAAATCAAAGAACTGTATACATTAGAAGGATGATTTTATGACATAGGATTATATTTCAAGATAAAAGTTTATTAGATTTCAAGATAAAAATATGATCAAAGTGCAATATTCCGACATGAGGTAGTGAAGGAGAATATTTCAAAAACACAATGAACAATCACAAAGAGTTGGATGAAGGGGGACCTTTTAGAATTTCACTCTAAGTTTCCTCTTTGACTAGGGAAGGAGGAGATAGTTTCCGGGTAGCTGACACACAACATACAAATCGTTTGCGGTACCCTTCCTTCCATAGAGCAAGTTGGACACAGTAATGAAGCCCAAACACTCAGCTTCTACTAAGCTGTTCCTGAATTCGCAGGGGAATGTTGAGGTGGTGGTTCTGTTTCAAAGCCCGTCTGACTCTTTGCATCCTCAGGGATGGCAGCGCACCAGGCTCCTCTGTCCTCCACTGTCTCCCAGAGTTAGCTCAAATTAACGTCCATTGAGTCAGACACTATCTAGCCATGTCTTCCATGCCAGGGGAATATACAGGAGCAGAAATATAATTAATGAAGTGTTTGAATAACACTAAAGCCTAAGGGCCGTAGCACAGGGATTTAAGTCCCAATATACCTTGTGAAATAAAAGACCAAATGCTCATTACTGTTGAGCTCCCTAAGACCTGCTCTTTCCAGGTACGTTTCCAGATCCTAACTTAAGAAAAATAAGAGAAAATATTTAAAGTGTGGGGGGGGAGGGGAGGGGAATAAAAGTTTGTAAATGAAGGACTTTATGCCTACCTACTCACTAAAATCTGCATTTAATGGCAGAAATAATATTTTCTTCACAACATTGGAAGCATCTGTGTGAACCTATTAACATTCATAAATTTATTTTTCTGTTGACTCACATAAAAGTCTTTGCTCCTTTTTTCACTGAGCGACTGTACATGAATTTAAGGTGTTTTGTTTTATAGAAACAAAAAAATTAAGGTGTGCTTTGTTTTATAGCATAGTTATCACAATAAAAACAAAAACATGTACAAATCCACCTCCATGTAGACCACACACTATATTTACTTAGGTCTAAAGAAAAAGTCCACTGCTTTCATTTACATTAACATATATACACAGGCATACACATAAATACAACAGAGAGAGCAAGGTCTTTGCATTTTAGAAACATTTATTGTCCGTCATCTAATTTACACTCAATTAAATTGAGAGTCATTTAAAATGACTCTCCATTGCATTTAAAGTGATGCAAATATATGTGGTACATTCTGTTATTTTCACTTCCTTTTAGCTCTTTTCATCCACAAGAGTCATCCTAGACAGTAACCTCTCCACAAAGAGGTAATGAGCATTATGCGAAAGCAATAACAAATTTCTAGAAAGCAGGTCAGTAATAACATATTTCATGTCTCCCCAAATGCTAAGCAGAAGATAAGTTAAAACCAGTAACATAATGATATTTATTATTACTAGTCAGTGATATACTCACTGTTTCTGGAACTAAGAAGAACACTCTTAAACCATTCATGCTTTTTGGAGAGACAAAAACTAGTAATCAAAAAAAAAAAAAAAAAAAAAAAAAAATTAAAAAAAAAAGAAAAGAAAAAAAAAAACTAGTAATCATTTTTTTTTCTTTTGTATTCAAGTGAATATTTTTAAACAAAGCAAAAGCTCAGTCCAAAGTCTTAGAATCTGGTTTTGCTAATATTGGTGTCTCTTCCATGTGGTTTTAAAGAATTGAAGAAAGGTAATATCAACCAGCTCTACTCTCTGATATAAGGAAAATAAGGGTCAGAGAAGAGATTTTAGAAGTAGCAACCTCATGAATGGCATCTAGATTGACTTGAAACATTCTCAAACATCTTCCTCAGATGCCTTTTATTATTGCAGAATGGATAGTTATGCCTCTTTAAAGAGTAGGTACAAGACTGGATTATTTTCTAAGTATAAAAAGACAATTAAGGAAAAAATGCTCTGCCTTATGATTTTTTTTTTTTTTTTTAGACGTGCAGAAGCATTAAACATGCATATGTGATTTTCTTGGTAACCTTCTCAAAAGCTTACACAAGATCTAAGAAGAATGGAAAGAGAGAATTGCTCCTCCTTTACTGAATTTATTTTCTTGGGAATTACTGATAACACTAAGAACAAAGTGATCCTATTTACAATGTTTCTCCTTGTTTATCTCATCAACCTTCTGGCAAATCTTGGAATGATAACTCTGATTAGGATGGATCCCCAGCTGCACACACCCATGTACTTTTTCCTCAGCCACCTCTCCTTCTGTGACCTCTGCTATTCCACAGCCATTGGCCCTAAGATGCTGGTGGACCTATTCGCCAAGATCAAATCAATCCCCGCCTATGGCTGTGCTCTGCAATTCTTGGTTCTCTGTACCTTTGTAGATTCTGAGTGTCTCCTGCTGGCAGTGATGGCCTATGACCGGTACAAGGCCGTCAGCAGCCCCTTGCTCTATGCGGTCAGCATGTCCAGCAGGCTGTGCTCCCTGCTCATGGCGGGGGTTTACCTGGTGGGGGTGACAGATGCTTTGATAAACACAACATTAGCCTTCCGCTTATGCTTCTGTGGGTCAAATGAGATTAACCACTTTTTATGTGATGTTCCTCCTCTCCTGTTGATATCTTGCTCAGACACACAGGTCAATGAGTTAGTGATATTCATGATTTTTGGCTTTATTGAATTAAGCTCCATTTCAGGAGTCCTTGTCTCTTATTGTTATATCATCCTATCAGTCTTGAAGATCCACTCTGCTGAAGGGAGGTTCAAAGCTTTCTCCACCTGTACCTCCCACCTAACTGCTGTGGCAATTTTCCAGGGAACTCTGCTCTTTATGTATTTCAGGCCGAGTTCTTCATACTCTCTAGATGAAGACAAAATGACCTCATTGTTTTACACTCTTGTGATTCCTATGTTAAATCCTCTGATTTACAGCCTAAGAAACAAAGATGTAAAACAGGCCCTGGAAAAATTGAAAAATAAATGGTTTTAGTTATCTGTATTAGGCATTTGTGTACATATATGCATTCATATAATATATTGATTGCTGATTTACTAAAATTAAAAGATAGGATACATGAGAATAATTTCTCAAATTCTTAAAGTGATATTTGTATTAAATCCTAATTTTGTTTCCCCCACACATGTCATGTTTCATAATGCTTTAAGGATTTATATATATATATATATGTGTGTGTGTATGTGTATCTATAATACATACATATATATATATAAATGTAATATATATAATTATTATATGTATGTGTGTATATATATGTATATATATATATATATACATATATATATGGCACTTTGTCTATGTGAAAAAGGTTTCTGTCTTTTCCATTGTAGTTATTTTTGTTCATTGTTTAATTCAAGCATTGTTTTCAATTGCACTAAGATTTATTGTGCATTTACTCAGTGATCTTTGAGCCTGCATCCTTTTTATATATTATTATAGATCTTATAGCTTATGCACTACTGAAGTTAGTACTAAAAACAAATTTAAAAACCAGCCAAGTAATTCATAATTGGCCTCAAATTCATCACAAAATAAAAAATAAAGGGCTATAATTTCAAAACAAAAATATCTAAAACTAGTCAAAAAGGAAAGCTACTTTTGATAGAGATATTCAGTCAAATTTTAAAAAGGTTCAATCTGGGAAATGAAAAGGTCAGAGGATCTGACAGTTATTCAGATCTTGAAGTGGCATCACCGACTCAATGAACTTGAGTTTAAGTAAACTTCAGGCATTGGTGATGGACGGGAAGGCCTGGCGTGCTGCAGTCCATGGGATCACAAAGAGTTGGACACAACTGAGCGACTGAGCCGAACTGAAGTGAAGTGTATATGTCCATGTCTTTTAGAAGTCATGCTTGCTACAATATGGAAGAAGTGTGAGGCCATGTGCTAAGTGAAATATTAATACAGAGGGAGACAAGTACTATATGATCTCACATATATGTAGAAATAAAAAGTCAAATTCAGAAATTACCTGGCAGCCCAGTGATTAGAACTCAATGCTTTCACTAACTGGGTCCAGTTTGATCCCTGATCAGGGAACTAAGATCCCGGCAAGCTGAGTGCTACAGTCAAAAAAAAAAGAGATGAAATTCATACAAACAGAATGAGCTGAATGTTGCTAGGGCCCGAAAGGTAGGGGAAATCGGTGATATTGGTAAAACTGTGCAAACTTTGTTATTTGATGAATAATTTAGGGGGATCTAAATGTATATGGTGACTCTAGTTAACAATAATGAAAACTTGAGAAATTTGCAGAAAAAAATGTAGCTCTTAACTGCCCTCACTATACACACACTCAGAATGGGAAACTGTGGGGCCAAGAAGGTGTTAATCAACCTTACTGTGGTAACCATCTCACAATGTATACAGATATCACGTTGTGCACTTATAATTACACATGGAATTAGCCAATTACATTTGAATAAAGTTAGATAAAAATAAGATATCTAAAGATTAGATTATAAAGACATACAAAAGAGCTGTCTACTTGTTAAAGTACAATATAGTGCTGTTGTTATCAGCTATCAATTCTTCTGCACTTCTTCCAAGACAATTTTCTTTCCTTCTTCCTCATTGTCAACCCTGGTTAAATGCCCACCTCTCTATGGTTTACAATCACCTTTAAGGTGTTGCTTTGTATCACCCTGTTTGTGAGCATTCTTTGCTAACGAACTGAGCATTCCATCCTTGTTAACCAAGCACTGAATTTTGCCTGGGATATAAAATAAATAAGTATGAATTTATCTAAAAAATAGTAGGCAACATTTTTTGACTATTACTTATATCTAGATAACCCAAAATTAACTGAAGATTTGTTAAATACCTTAACACACATACACACATAGACACATATCTCACAACAGTGTATACATATTGTATGTATATACACAACAGTTTTTTGGAAGGTGCATAAAATTGTTGTGGACACTAAGATAATATTCTAATAAAGATATATGTATCTGTTAATTGCACTACAAGTAAAAAACTATAACTTCTTGATATTTTACTATTATATCTGACTTTGATATGGCTTCCTGAAGGCTAAAACCTTGAATCAGTTTGCTGAGAAAGCTAGGCTGCAATCCAATCATATATTTGAAATATCATAAACTACTGAAGAACACTCATTTACACATTAAAAGTGTAAAGTTAAAAGCTTCGGATGGTCTTAAATTTTCCAGCTGCCATTGTAAAATGTCCTTGTGTAAAAATATTATAGAATGAAAAAATAAAACCTATGAAATTCCTTTGTTACTCATGGTGGTATTTGTAAAACATTATGGCATGTTAAGAAGAGTTCTCATGGTAAAAACACCGTAAGATAGCTATTCTATAATATAAAAGGTTTATAGGTTTCTATTTCTGGTATACTTTATTAATTTACTCAAACTTCTTTTGAACTGTTTTCTTATGAGGAGTAACATGGCAGAAAACATTGCTGGAATATATTAAAGTCAGACAAAATATGGTGTCAATGAGTGAGTGAAAGATGCTCAGTCGTGTCTGACTCTTTGCCACCTCATGGACTAAACAGTCCATGGAATTCTCCAGGCCAGAATCCATGAGTGGGTAGCCTTTCCCTTCTCCAGGGGATCTTCCTAACCCAGGGATCAAACCCAGGTCTCCCATATTGCAGGCGAATTCTTTACCAGCTGAGCCACAAGGGAAGCCCATGATTTCAGTGTTTTGCCATTAATTATTGGTCTACTAATATAATATATTAACACTCTATCTCAATAGTCTTCATTCTTTTCCCATTTAATCTTTCAGCACCACATTCTTCTCACACAACCAGTGCAAAGTGTGATGGTAAATATCACTGTCCAAATGCAATTTATCAATGAGTGTGTCATGTGTTACTATTTTAGTCATATGTCTTAACCTCGTCCTTCATCCTTGCCACTGAAATAACGAAGTATAAATATGGCAAAAACAATGTTAGATTTAGGTAAATGTCTAAATAGAGGACAGATAGCGGCATACTAGTTATGGGGTGAACAAGTATATTCATTATAAATCATGCAGTAATAATGTTCAGTACACCAGGAAGTAGAGGTTCTGTGTTATAGCCAGAGGCAGCAACGTTTAACCTCCCTGGACATCTCTCTCTTTAGGTACAAACATACTACGGACCAGACAGCAAGTCCACTCTAAATTTAACACATCACTCTGCCTTTCTATCCCTCAGGTTCCCTGAAGTTAAATAGAGGTTTCAGCTAGACTATCTCTAAGGCCCTTTCCAGCTGGTACAATCTGTCCCTATAAAATATGACTTTACTTCTGTGTAAATTCATCCCAGTACTGGAAAGGGCTTGAAAATTGCAAAAAGAAAGAAAGAAAGAAAGAAAGAATCACTTCATATTCAAACAAGAAATTGTTTTATATATGTAAACTGTTTAACCTAAAGTAGTGGTGACATGAAGCCATCTAAGTAGTATAAATTTCAGAAGGGCAAACATTTTCAAAGGTGATCCTTTTGTCTGTTATGTTATTCAGATTGAGAAACTCATAGGCTCATCACAAAAGTGGATATTCACCTATTTAGCACTGAAATAAATAAAATGTTAGAAATCGTAGTATGCAAGGAGAGCAAATCAGTCAATCCTAGAAGAAGTCAGTCCTGAACATTTATTGGAAGGACTGATGCTGAAGCTGAAACTCCAATATTTTGATCACCTGACGCGAAGAGCTGACTCATTGGAAAAGACTCTGATGTTGTGAAGGATTGAAGACAGGAGGAAAAGGGGATGACAGAGGATGAGATGTTTGGATGGCATCCTCAGTTCGATGGACATGAGTTTAGGTAAGCTCCGGGAGCTGGTGATGGACAGGGAAGCCTGGCGTGCTGCAGTCCATGGGGTCGCAATGGGTCGGACACGACTGAGTGACTGAACTGACTGACTGGCCAAATGGCAAAGTGTAAACAAGTGCGGTATCTGGGGAGGATGTGAGTCAGCCGTGGCTTTTACACATGGACAGTAGGTTGAGAATTGCCACTGCACTTAGTAAACACCATAGCAGAGTCTATTAATGCTAGAGCTGGACATAAATGTGCTAGAACCCCAACACACCTCTCCTAGAATTATGCCCAAGAGTGAAGAATGAATACGCCCACTGAAATACATGTACAGAAATATTCACCACTGGGTTATTTGAAATTCTGTAAAAATGGCACCAGTTCAAATTTGTTTCAACACATTAGATCATGACTTCACAAACTTTTCTTTGAAGTATTTGTGTGCACGCTAAGTGGCTTCAGTTGCGTCTGACTCTTTGTGATTCCATGAACTGTAACCCACCAGGCTCCTCTGTCCATGGGATCGTCCAGGCAAGAATACTGGAGTGGGTTGCCTTGACCTCCTTCAGGGAATCTTCCCAGCCCAGGGACCAAACCTGGGTCTCTTATGTCTCCTGTATTGATAGTAGGGTTCTTTACCACTAGCACCAACTGGGAAGCCCTGAGTTATTTAATAGTGTATATTTTAAGGTTTTAGGCCACAAATTTTTGTCATAACTGAACAGTCTTGTCCTGTATCACAAAAGCAGCTGTCCATAATATATGAATAAATGGTATGTCTCAGCTCCAATAAAACAATCTGAGTCAGGTACACTGACACTTGATATAGATTAGATAAGCAATATTATCACAGTTCGGTTCAGTTCAGTCACTCAGTCATGTCCGACTCTTTGAGACCCCATGAATCGCAGCACGCCAGGCCTCCCTGTCCATCACCAACTGCCAGAGTCCTCGCAAACCCATGTCTGTCGAGTCTGTGATGTCATCCAGCCATCTCATCCTCTTCTCCTGCGCTCAATCTTTCCCAGCATCAGGATCTTTTCAAATGAGTCAGCTGTTCACATCAGGTGGCCAAAGTATTGGAGTTTCAGCTTCAATATCAGTCCTTCCAATGAACACTCAGGACTGACTTCCTTTACGATGGGCTGGTTGGATCTCCTTGCAGTCCAAGGGACCCTAAAGAGTCTTGTCCAACACCACAGTTCAAAAGCATCAGTTCTTTGGCGCTCAGCTTTCTTTATAGTCCAACACTCACATCTATACATTACTGTTGGAAAAACCATAGCCTTGACTAGATGGACTTTTCTTGGCAAAGGTATGTCTCTACTTTTTAATATGCTGTCTAGGTTGGTCATAACTTTCCTTCCAAGGAGTAAGTGTCTTTTAATTTCTTGGCTGCAATGACCACCTGCAGTGATTTTGGGGCCCCCAAAATTAAGGTCAGCTACTGTTTCCCCATCTATTTTCCATGAAGCGATGGGGCCAGATGCCATGATTTAGTTTTCTGAATGTTGAGCTTTAAGCCAACTTTTTCACTCTCCTCTTTCACTTTCATCAGAGGTTCTTTAGTTCTTCTTCACTTTCTGCCATAAGGGTAGTGTCATCTGCATATCTGAGCTTATTCATATTGCTTCCAGTAATCTTGATTCCAGCCCAGCGTTTCTCATGATGTACTCTGCATATAAGTTAAATAAGCAGGGTGATGATATACAGCCTTGACATACTCCTTTTCCTATCTGGAACCAGTCTGTTCCATGTCCAGTTCTAACTGTTGCTTCCTGAGCTGTATACAAGTTTCTCAAGAGGCAGGTCAGGTGGTCTGGTATTCCCATCTCTTTCAGAATTTTCTGGTTTATTGTGATCCACACCGTCAAAGGCTTTGACATAGTCAAAAAAGCAGAAATAGAAGTTTTTCTGGAATTCTCTTGCTTTTTGATGATCCAGTGAATGTTGGCAATTTGATCTCTTGTTCCTCTGCCTTTTCTAAATCCAGAAAATGCGTTTTCTATGTGCATATTATACTCAAAAAACTGCCTTTCCATAAACAGATTACATTCATTATGAGATTGTAGGAGACTATTAATTTTTATTTTTAAATTGAAAAGTTTCTTGTGCAAGAGTTCATTACATATTTTTCTAATTGATGTAGTTCATGGTTCACGTATTGCTGAAGCCTGGCTCGGAGAATTTTGAGCATTACTTTACTAGCGTGTGAGTCGAGTGTAATTGTGTAGTTAGTTTGAGCATTCTTTGGGATTGCCTTTCTTTGGGCTTGGAAGGAAAGTTATGACCAACCTGGACAGCATATTAAAAAGCAGAGACATTACTTTGCCAACATAGGTTCATCTAGTCAAGGCTATGGTTTCTCCACTGGTTATGTATGGGTGTGAGAGTTGGACTGTGAAGAAAGCCGAATGTCGAAAAATTGATGCTTTTGAACTGTGGTGTTGGAGAAGACTCTTGAGAGTCCCTTGGATTACAAGGAGATCCAACCAGTCCATCGTAAAGGAAGTCAGTCCTGGGTGTTCATTGGAAGGACTGATGCTGAAGCTGAAACTCCAATACTTTGACCACCTGATGCGAAGAGCTGACTCATTGGAAAAGACCCTGATGCTGGGAGGGATTGGGGGCAGGAGGAGAAGGGGACGACAGAGGATGAGGATGATATCACAGACTCGATGGACATGGGTTTGAGTAAACTCCGGGAACTGGTGATGGACAGGGAGTCTGGTGTGCTGCGATTCATGGGGTCGCGAAGAGTCAGACACGACTGAGTGATTTAACTGAACGGAACTGAACTGATGTAGTGCATACTTTCTAGAGTCTCTCAAAATATAATCTTTATGTTACTAAACGTGCTGCCTTGCTTGTAGAACAGCACTGTCTTTATACACCCACTGGCTCTCCTGGTCATTCTCACAGCAGGAGAGAGGTACAATGTTCTTCAGTTCAGAACCATGCAATTCATTCTATATCATTGTCAATTTGGGGGCCGGAGAACTACATTCTGAGGAAGACCTTCATCTGGGTACTGTTTGCCTACATAGAAGTGTTTTAGTGTCACCAAGGCACCAGGAAAACTCTAAGTATAGATTTCTTTTTTTTTTTTTTTTCCCTCACTTGCTTATATCTGAGAAATATGTTTTCTCCTTAAGAAAAGCTTTTAAACTATTTAAGATCTTCATTTTTAATGAAACACAAATCCCATTGTGAGATATTTCAGTTTATCCGGCTTGTAATAATAATGTAGCTACCCAAAATCAGATTTCGGTTGTTGAGTGGGAGTAGATCAAAATGATGCTAGTCTTAATGGTTTTGAGAAGCAGCCTGTGAAAAAGCTATAACAAGGTTCTGACTGAACAAAATGTAATTCAAGGGATTTTTATACCCTCTAACACCACACACAAAAATAAACTCAAATTGGAATAAAGATCTAAATGTAAGACCAGAAACTGTAAAACTCCTAGAGGAAAACATAGGCAAAACACTCTCCAACATAAATCACAGCAGGATCCTCTATGACCCCCCTCCCAGAATATTGGAAATAAAAGCAAAAATAAACAAATGGGACCTAATTAAACTTAAAAGCTTTTGCACAACATAGGAAACTATAAGCAAGGTGAAAAGACAGCCTTCAGAATGGGAGAAAATAATAGCAAACTAAGCAACTGACAATTAATCTCAAAAATATACAAGCAACTCCTGCAGCTCAATTCCAGAAAACTAAGCTACCCAATCAAAAAGTGGGCCAAAGAACTAAACACACATTTCTCCAAAGAAGACATACAAATAAGTAAGAAACACATGGAAAGATGCTCAACATCACTCATTATCAGAGAAATGCAAATCAAAACCACAATGAGGTACCATTACACGCCAGTCAGAATGGCTGCTATCCAAAAGTCTACAAGCAATAAATGCTGGAGAGGGTGTGGAGAAAAGGAAATCTTCTTACACTATTGGTGGGAATGCAAACTAGTACAGCCACTATGGAGAACAGTGTGGATATTTCTTTAAAAACTGGAAATAGAACTGCTATATGACCCAGCAATCCCACTTCTGGGCATACACACTGAGGAAACCAGAACTGAAAGAGACACGTGTACCCCAATGTTCATCGCAGCACTGTTTATAATAGCCAGGACATGGAAGCAACCTAGATGCCCATCAGCAGACGAATGGATAAGGAAGCTGTGGTACATATACACCATGGAATATTACTCGGCCATTAAAATGAATTCATTTGAATCAGTTCTAATGAGGTGGGTGAAACTGGAACCTATTATACAGAGTGAAGTAAGCCAGAATGAAAAACACCAATACACTATACTAACGCACATATATGGAATTTAGAAAGATGGCAATGATAACCCTATATGCGAGACAGAAAAAGAGACACAGATGTATAGAACAGTAGAACAGTCTTTTGGACCCTGTGGGAAAAGGCAAGGATGGGATGATCTGAGAGAATGGCATTGAAACATGTATATTATCATATATGAAATAGATTGCCAGTCCAGGTTCAATACATGAGACTGGTGCTCAGGGCTGGCATACTGGGATGACCCTGAGGGATGTGATGGGGAGGGAGGTGGGAGGGGGTTTCAGGATGCGGATCACATGTACACCCATGGCTGATTCATGTCAATGTATGGCAAAAGCCACTACAATATTGTAAAATAATTAGCCTCCAACTAAAATAAATAAATTTAAAAAAGAGAGAGAGAGAGTGAAATGGAAGTAACTGAGGGAGAAATTAGAAAGGATAAGAATAGAATTAGGTGATCAAGGACAATTCTACATACACTGCATACACATTCTACATACATTACATATGTGTAATAGAGAAGCAAGTAGTGATAGTAAAATTCTTTTGAAACAAACTCATCATCTTCTGGATTTTAGTGGGGGACTATTAAAAATTAGTTGTGGTTTAAGCTTTGCCTCAAAAATATCTCCACAGGAGTACAGTGATATTTTAGTATTGGAATCCTGAGAACCAAGAATGACAGTGACATATGAAAGGCATCAAAAATTCTTGTTAAGGATCACTTTTCCAATATAAAATATGTAGTATTTACATACATTTTAGCAAAATAAATTTCCCAGATTTATAGAAATAAGTAAAAGAACAAACTGAGAAAAAATATCAAAACGAATAAGAAAACCTGTGTTGCTGTTAATTTCCCAATGAGAAATCAGATGAAGCAGAGATTAATTATGATCAGTATTTAATTTCAGTTCATTTAGCATTTGTGTTATATTATCTTACTGTGGCTTTGTTGTCATTGCCTTAGTAACTAGTGATTCTGAGAAAGTTGTTGTGTTTAACTTGCTGTTTATATATCTTTATGGTGAGAGTATCTGTTCAGTATTTTGCTCATTTTTGTTGTTGTTTTTACTATTGACAAAAAGCTTCATATATTTTGGATACATGTTCTGTGCCATATATATGTATAAACGGTTTTCAGATACTTTATATTTTATGGAAATGATTCTCTCTGATGTATTTACTCTCACTGTTCTAGTTATCTTTTGCTACAGAAACACTTTTTCAAAATTACATGACCTAAAATGATGACCATTGGTCCATTCTTTGGTACTGGATTTCTTCTTCATGTTGACTGAGGTCACCATGAAAATATTCAGTTGAAAGATGGGCGAGGCTCTACAATCAATCATGACAGGCACCAAGATGATGTAACCCTCCCCCTGATTTACTCACAAATCCTGACTTTCTCTCATGCCCCCCCCCCCTCCTGCGCTGGTAACCAAACTATTAGATATAAAATTAAGAAGATACAACATATGATATACAAACAGAGAATATAGACTATATTTTATAACTATATATGGAGAATATAAAACATGGAGTCACTAAGTCATATGCCTGAAACTAATATAATATTGTATTCCAACTACACGTCAATAGAAAAAAGAAATTTCCAATATTTTTAATTATGCAAATCAGTATGGATAATATCAGACAAATTATTTAAGAAAGCCAAAATAAACCTACTTAGAAAATCATTAAACCCACCAAAAATTTTTAAGTGAATCATCCTTGAATGTATGAACAATGTAAGTAAGGAAAATTCCAAATCTAGTATGTTTCTATCCTTTGTATATCATTATCCACTTTAACAGACAGAAATACTTAGCAATAAATGTCTAGAAAGCAGTTAGACCTGCAAGTCCTCTATTAACAACTTTAGAAAATAGGGATAGTAAGCACAGAAGTTTTTCCTAAAGATTTAAATGCAGTAGACATATTTTTATGGAAAATATAACATAATTCAAGAAAGAGCATACATAGTAGAGAATGTCATGAAGTCACAGATTCAATTAAATGTCCTTGGATGATATTCAGAGAGTTAAGTCTTAAGTAGGTTGATAAGGAGTCTGGGGCTTTGCCTTAGTCACATATTTTCTTTAATCCCAGAGCTAAGATGTCCTTTTCATTATAGGGGACTGGAATGCAAAAGTAGGAAGTCAGCAAAACACCTGGAGTAACAGGTAAATTTGGCCTTGGAATACAGAATGAAGCAGGGCAAAGAAAGGCTAATGGAGTTTTGCCAAGAGAACGCACTGGTCATAGCAACCACCCTCTTCCAACACCACAAGAAAGCACTAGACATGGACATCACCAGATGGCCAACAAGGAAATCAAATTGATTATATTCTTTGCAGCCAAAGATGCAGAAGCTCTATACAGTCAGCAAAAACAAGACCGGGAGTTGACTGTGGCTCAGATCATGAACTCCTTATTGCCAACTTCAGACTTAAATTGAGAAAAGTACAGAAAACCACCAGACCATTCAGTTATGACCTAAATCAAATCCCTTATTGCTATACAGTGGAAGTGAGAAATGGATTTAAGGGACTAGATCTGATAGACAGAGAGCCTGATGAACTATGGACGGAGGTTCATGACATTGTGCAGGAGACAGGGATCAAGACCATCCCCATGGAAAAGAAATGCAAAAAGGCAAAATGGTTGTCTGAGAAGGCCTTACAAACAGCTGTGAAAAGAAGAGAAGCCAAAAGCAAAGAAGAAAAGGAAAGATATTCCCATTTGAATGCAGAGTTCCAAAGAATAGCAAGGAGAGATAAAAAAACCTTCTTCAGCGATCAATGCAAAGAAATAGAGGAAAACAACAGAATGGGAAAGACTAGAGATCTCTTCAAGAAAATTAGAGATACCAAGGGAACATTTCTTGCAAAGATAGGGTTCAGTAAAGGACAGAAATGGTATGAACCTAACAGAAGCAGAAGATATTAAGAAGAGGTGGCAAGAATACATAGAACTGTACAAAAAAAAATATTCACGACCCAGATAATCACCATGGTGTGGTCACTCACCTAGAGCCAGATACCCTGGAATGTGAAGTCAAGTGGGCCTTAGAAAGCATCACTATGAACAAAGTTACTGGAGGTGATGGAATTCCAGTTGAGCTATTTCAAATCTTAAAAGATGATGCTGTGAAAGTGCTGCACTCAATATGCCAGCAAATTTGGAAAACTCAGCAGTGGCCACAGGACTGGAAAAAGTCAGTTTTCATTCCAATCCCAAAGAATGGCAATCCCAAAGAATGCTCAAACTACTTCACAATTGCACTCATCTCACATGCTAGTAAAGTAATGCTCAAAATTCTCCAAGCCAGGCTTCAGCAATACGTGAACTGTGACCTTTCAGATGGTCAAGCTGGGTTTAGAAAAGGCAGAGGAACCAGAGATCAACTTGCCAGCATCCACTGGATCATCAGAAAAGCAAGAGAGTTCCAGAAAAACATCTATTTCTGCTTTATTAACTATGCCAAAGCCTTTGACGGTGTGGATCACAATAATCTGTGGAAAATTCTGAAAGAGATAGAAATACCAGACCACCTCTTGAGAAACCTGTATGCAGGTCAGGAAGCAAGAGTTAGAACTGGGCATGGAACAACAGACTGGTTCCAAATAGGAAAAGGAGTATGTCAGGGCTGTATATTGTCACCCTGCTTATTTAACTTATATGCAGAGTACATCATGAGAAATGCTGGGCTGGATGAAGCACAAACTGAAATCAATATTGCAAGGAGAAATATCAATAACCTCATATATGCAGATGACACCACCTTTATGGCAGAGAGTGAAGGAAAACTATAAAGCCTCTTGATGAAAGTGAAAGAGGAGAGTGAAAAAGTTGACTTAAAGCTCAACATTCAGAGAACTAAGATCATGGCATCTGGTCCCATCACTTCATGGGAAATAGATGGAGAAACAGTAGAAACAGTGTCAAACTTTATTTTGGGGAGCTCCAAAATCATTGCAGATGGTGATTGCAGCTATGAAATTAGCCCTTTACTGCTTGGAATGAAAGTTATGACCAAGCTAGTTAGCATATTAAAAAGCAGAGACATTACTTTGCCAACAAAGGTCTGTCTAGTCAAGGCTATGGTTTTTCCAGTGGTCATGTATGGATATGAGTTGGACTGTGAAGAAAGTTGAGTGCAGAAAAATTGATGCTTTTGAGCTGTGGTGTTGGAGAAGACATTTGAGAGTCTCTTGGGCTGCAAGGAGACCCAACCAGTCCATCCTAAATGAGATCAGTCCTGGGTGTTCATTGGAAGGACTGATGCTGAAGCTGAAACTCCAATACTTGTCCACCTCATGCGAAGAGTTGACTCATTGGGAAAGACCCTGATGCTGGGAGGGATTGCGGGCAGGAGGAGAAGGGGACAACAGAGGCTGAGATGGCTGGATGGCATCACCGACTCGATGGGCATGAGTTTGAGTAAACTCCGGGAGCTGGTGATGGACAGGGAGGCCTGGCGTGCTGCGATTCATGGAGTCTCAAAGAGTCGGACATGACTGAGAGACTGAACTGACTGAATGATTACACAGAACAGCTCATCTTGCTCAATGCGTGCTTTCCCTTAAGCTTTGTAACAAATGATTTTGTAACAACAGTGCATCTTGCTTCAAGACATATTTCTTCTTAACAAGAACCTTCCGACTAATCTTGCTGTTTTAAAACCTATGTTGTGGGAGTGGGTCTGGTAAGACCTTTCTATTGCTAGTTTTAATCAATCTTGTTAATTTAAGATGTATGCTGAGGGAACGGGTTTGGTGAAATCATATAAGGGCTTGATAAGACTAGTGAGTGGGACACTCTCCGCCCCCTTCTGATGCCTATGTCAGAAACTTTCTCTGCCTTTTTCACTGTAATAAACTTCTGCCACACAAAAGCTCTGAGTGATCAAGCCTGGTCCCTGGTCCTGAAGCTAAATCTTTGGAGATCGCAAATCCGACATTGTTCACTGTAAGCTATCAATATGAGATTGAAGGATGGGAATAAACTGATATTTGGTTTTGAAGGCGGCCTTGAAAGGCAACGTTGACATAATGTTAAAACATCATTATTCATAATAGATAAAGAGTAGAAACAAGCCAACATTCATCCGTCTGAAGAATGGATCAATAAAATGTGTTGTATCTATAAAATGCAATATTGTGCCATTTAATGAAACAAAATTCCAGTGTATTCCGTAATGTGACTTAACCTTAAAGACATTTAAGTGAAGGAAAGAAACCTGACAGGAGACAGTCACACACAGACACACATCATTTCACGATTCCTTTTGTGTGAGATGCCAGAACATGCAATTACTTACACTCAGAGAGCGGATGAGCGGTTGCCAGAGCTGAGGAAGGGAAGAGGAGGCAGTGCCAGACAGTAGTCTGAGAGTCTTCCTGATGCAAATGCTCCAGAAGGAGACAATGGTGATGGGTGAGCAACCTTGAAAATGTACTTAAACCCAAAGAACTGTTTATATGAAAAGAGTGAATTTTATGGTATGCATGTATATAGATATACATATCTATATGTATATAGATAAATAAATAATATGATCTAAGAGCACATTAATAATATGATTATTAATAATAATTATTAAATAATAATTAAAATATTTAAATTAATTTAATTAAACTTAAATTTAATTAAAATTAATTTAAAATATTTAAATACTTAAATATTTAATATTTTTAAATATCAAAATAATTAAAATAATTATTATTAATAATAATATAGATAAATAAATATGCTCAAAGTGTAGCAATATCCCCACATGAGGTAGTTAAGGAGAATGCTTCAAAAACACAGTGAACAATCCAAATAATTTGGAACAGAGGGATCTATTTGATATTTGTTAGATTTCCTCTGACTAGAGAAGGAGAATATCGATGGAGGTGTCAACTACAAATTAGCACTTGCCAGAATCTTTGCCAACAACTGAACAAGGGCATTTGCCCTCTGCCGGTGTGGAGACTGAACCCTGGGCCTTGCAGCTGCTGCTGACCTACACACCCCCTGAGGGAATTCAGGGTGGAGAGTGAGGCACCCTGTGCCCCAGGGAAGCTGGTGGAACAGGTGTTTAGATAGTTAGATATTTTCAGGAACTCATTTTATGATTCGAATCCTTGTATCCCTTCATATCTAGACAAACAGCTAAATCCCTTCATGGTGACATTAGCTCCCTGTAACCAGCAGAAAACCTTTTGTAAAATAAGCAATTGATTGCATACAACCCTCCCTTCATCAAAATTTCATATATTGACCTTCTCCCGGTGCCTCTTTGGAGAAATCTCTCAGAGGTACCTGAGATGCTGTCTCCCAGGCTGTAGTCCTCACTTTGTTTTTTTTTTTTTTTTTTTTTTTTTTTTTTTTTTTTAATATTATTTTATTAGTTGGAGGCCAATCACTTTACAACATTTCAGTGGGTTTTGTCATACATTGACATGAATCAGCCATATAGTTACATGTATTCCCCATCCCGATCCCCCCTCCCACCTCCCTCTCCACCCGACTCCTCAGGGTCCTCCCAGTGCACCAGGCCCGAGCACCTGACTCATGTATCCCACCTGGGCTGGTGGTCCGTTTGACCATAGATAATATACATGCTGTTCTTTCAAAACATCCCACCCTCACGTTCTCCCCCAGAGTTCAAAAGTCTGTTCTGTATTTCTGTGTCTCTTTTTCTGTTTTGCATATAGGGTTATCGCCACCATCTATCTAAATTCCGTATATATGTGTTAGTATACTGTAATGTTCTTTATCTTTCTGACTTACTTCACTCTGTATAATGGGCTCCAGTTTCATCCATCTCATTAGAACTGATTCAAATGAATTCTTTTTAACAGCTGAGTAATATTCCATGGTGTATATGTACCACAGCTTCCTTATCCATTCATCTGCTGATGGGCATCTAGGTTGCTTCCATGTCCTGGCTATTATAAACAGTGCTGCAATGAACATTGGGGTGCACGTGTCTCTTTCAGATCTGGATTCCTCAGTGTGTATGCCCAGAAGTGGTATTGCTGGGTCATATGGCAGTTCTATTTCCAGTTTTTTAAGAAATCTCCACACTGTTTTCCATAGTGGCTGTACTAGTTTGCATTCCCACCAACAGTGTAAGAGGGTTCCCTTTTCTCCACACCCTCTCCAGCATTTATTGCTTGTAGACTTTTGGATAGCAGCCATCCTGACTGGCGTGTAATGGTACCTCATTGTGGTTTTGATAAAATTTAACTCACAACTCTCAAGTTGTGCGTCTTTTTGAGCAGAGAGAGGGTAGCTGTGAGGAACACCTTACATAGCTTGTGCAGGCTTCTTCATACATAGATTAATCTCGTGATATATTGAAGCATGAAAGTTCAGACTTTGCTCAGTTGTTTCTGAATTCACAGGGGGATACACAGAAGCAGAAATGAATTTAATGATGTGTTTGCATATTGTCTAAAGCTAGACACATTAGCATCGGGGTTTAAGTCCCAGTGTGCCTGGTAAGATAAAAGCCTGTCTGCTTATTCAGCCACCCAACAGCTGCTCATCTCAGCTAAGGCTTCCAGGTAATGATTTCAGGATTCTAGAACAAATAGCTACTGTTTTGGGAAAATAAATTTGCAAGTAAAACATTTTATGCCTGCATACTCAGTTAATTAAATTATATAATGTAATGTCCAGAAATAATATTTTCTTCTCAGAACTGTCAGAATTTGCTTGCACTTATTAGCATCCATAATATGACTATTAATTTATTTTGATGTTGATTCACAGGAAAACCTTCCCTTCTTTTATCATCAGAATAGTATATAGATAAATTTAAGGGTTTTGTTGTTGTTGTTAGTTTTACCTTATTTAAGGAGTAATGTAGGTGGCACTTTCAAAATTAAAATGTACAAATTCATCTTCATATGAATCACGTGTCATAGGTCTAAAGAAAAGCCCCTCACCTATATTCTATTCTTATGCACATTAGAGACATTTAATAGACATTCTAACATGGCACACATGATACACACACTAGCCAGAGAAACCTATGTATCTCAGAAGCATTTATTGTCACTAAACCTGTTTCCACTTGGATGCTATAAAAGTCCATTCAAAATCCAAAGAGATACAGCAATATGCTTTAAATTCTGCTGTTTACATTTCCTTTTAGCTCTTTTCTAGAGACTCCATCTTTGGCACCAGACACTCCAAAAACAGGTATCGCATGTCTCACTAAATACTAAAGACTAGTATCAATAACATAATTATTTTCATTGTTGTTAGTGTGTGTTGTAATAATTTATTCTAATACTAATACATAAATGTTCTAAATTGTTCTTTGAGTGACATAAAAATTGTAAACAATTTTTGCAAGACGGAAATTTTTCAAACATAGGAAATGCGAGTCGCTCTGATAGCCTGGTGTTTCTAACATTGTTGTTTTTTTCACGTTGTTTTGAAGATGTAATGAGACATTAATTCATCCAAATATTCTTCTTGAAACAAGAAAGGTTATGCTCAGAGTAAGTAGTTTGTAGATTGTAACATACCTTGGGAACAACATGTAGATTTAGAACAAATTTCTCAACTACCTATCTCACATATTTATATTATTATCAGGTAGATAGCAATGCCTCTTTAAAGAGTGACTACTAACCAAGTCATTTTCTGAGTACAAAATGAAAACTGCAGAAATAAATTGTGTTCTTCCCTACAGATATACTATAAACATCCAGAAGTGGTACACGTGTCTGTATCCTTTTCTTGATCATTTCCTCAAGAATTTAGAGAAGAGCATAGAAGAATGGAAAGAGGAAATTGCTCATCCTTAACCGAATTCATACTGTTGGGAATTACTGATAACCCTGGGATTAAAGTAACCCTATTTATCCTGTTTTTCCTTGTTTATCTCATTAACTTTCTGGCAAATCTTGGAATGATTATTTTAATTAGGTTGGATCCCCAGCTGCACACACCCATGTACTTTTTCCTCAGCCATTTCTCTTTCTGTCACCTCTGCTATTCAACAGCAATTGGCCCCAAGATGTTGATAGACATTTTAGCCAAAAACAAGTCAGTCCCCTTCTATGGCTGCACGCTGCAGTTCTTGGTCTTCTGTATCTTTGCGGACTCTGAGTGTCTCCTGCTGGCAGTGATGTCCTATGACCGGTACAAGGCCATCAGCAGCCCCTTGCTCTATGCGGTCAGCATGTCCAGCAGGCTGTGTTCCCTGCTCATGGCGGGGGTTTACCTGCTGGGGATGGCAGATGCTTTGATCCACACAACATTAGCATTCCGCTTATGCTTCTGTGGGTCAAATGAGATTAACCATTTCTTCTGTGACTTATCCCCACTTTACCTTCTCTCCTGCTCTGATACACGGGTCAATGAGTTGGCATTATTCACTGTTTTTGGTTTTATTGAATTAAGTTCCATTTCAGGAGTCCTTGTTTCTTATTGTTATATCATTTTAGCAGTTTTGAAGATCCACTCTACAGAAGGGAAGCTCAAAGCTTTCTCAACCTGCACCTCGCATCTAACTGCTGTGGAAATTTTCCAGGGAACTATACTCTTCATTTATTTCAGACCCAGTTCTTCCCACACTCTAGATCAAGACAAAATTACCTCATTGTTTTACACCCTTGTTATTCCCATGTTAAACCCTCTGATCTATAGCCTACGGAACAAGGATGTGAAAGATGCCCTAGAAAAGATAAAAAATAAAAGATGGTTTTAAATATTTATATTTGGCATATGTGCACCCATTCATTTTATTTATTGCATAAATAAATTATTTGCTATAAAATTATTTTGAATGTTACAAGAAAAACAAAGATGTCTGTAATAATTTAATTGATAAAATGAGTATTCATTCTAAAGCTCAATTTTAAGAAATGTTGCATACTTCATTATATGTCTAAAAGTTATAAATAATAGCCCCTCCATTCAGAAAGTTTTTCAACCTTTCTAGTTTTGCTAAATTTATGTCCATTCTTTCATTCAAATATCAATTCACTGTTCTTATAGCACATTATGTGTTTACTAACTGAAGCCTGAGCATTTAAGCTCTTTGTGTTCCATGGCACTTTGAATAACTTCTGTACTAATAAATCTTATTTTCTGTTTGAAGTAACCAACACTAATTACATAAATACCAAATAATTCATACTAACCTCAGTATCATCATGAAGTAAAAACAATAGGTAATAAATATAAAGAAAATCCTAAATCTAGTTTTTTTTTTTAAAGGCTTCATTAAATGGAGACTAGAGTGTAAAAGAGAAATGATGCATGTTGTAATAGCAGAAGATAGCAGGAAGAAGGCCTGACAATTATAGAGGTCTTAAGGTGGAAAAGGCCATGACTTTTTAGAAGTATTTTTAAGGAAGGAAAAAAGTAAATTCTACCCTCCTAGTACATGTTGGCAGATCTAATAACTAAATTTATATGAAAGAGATTAACGAGAGGAAAACAAACGTTTAATTATGTACATAGATGGAATCCACATAACATGAGAGATTCCAAAGACGGCTAAAAGGAGGTATATATAATCTCATTTTATCTTCACATTTTAACCATATATAACTTTGACAAAGGAGAAAGTGGTAGGAGTCTGAAAATGAACAGGAATAGAAGGTCATTCACCAGGAAGTGAAAGAGCAAATGTTTGGTAGACAAATGTTTCCTGGGATGCACAGAAACATTCTCTCTATGAGAGAAATTATAGAGAGAAATTATAACAGAATTTTTTAGCTTCCTCCCTGTTTAGGAGACCTAGTTCATACTATTCTGTAGTCCCCATCTATGATAATAGATCGATCCTTCTTTGAAACATGAGATCTATCTAAATTATTTTAGACAGCTAAGGGCAAGTTTAAAAAGAAAAAACCTTTCTTTGTCATTTGCATCTTAAAAACACTCAGCCCACCCACAGGAAATGCTGCCCACTACCTTTCTGACCCCACCCCCACTGGCTCGCTTTCCCTGCAGCCAGTACCAGCTCCTTCCCTGCTGACCTCCAATCAAACCGTGTAGATTCCTATCATGGCCTCCAGACTGCTCTTTTTTTCACCTAGATATTACCTAGAATGATCTCTTGTATATAATAAGTCAGCATCCAAGAGATATGCACGGAATGAATGAATGAATAACCATAAAATGGGGATACCCATAATACCATAGGATTCTTGTGGAGTTTAATAAGAAAATATATGTAAAGTGATTAAAATAGAAGTATTTGGCACCATAAAAAATACTCATCTCGATATAGTTGTCATACTAAAGAGCCATATTCTGGGGTGGCAAAGTTTGCTCTCTTATAGAATCATAGTTTTGAAAACATGGATAAACCTCGAGAGCATTATGTTAAATGAAATAAATCAGACAAAGTAAAGACAAATGCTGTTTATTCTCCTTTATATGGAATCTAAAAAGGTTGAACTCAAAGATCCTGAATAGAACTCAAAGAACCCTCCATGGGCTAGAGGAGTTGGGAGATGGGAATATTGATGTTGATCAGATGGTTCAGATTTTCTGTTATAACATGAATAGTTTCTGGGGATTGAAGGCACAATGCGACGACTATATTTGACAATGCAAATTTGTGCTGGAAATTTGCTCAGAAAATATATCTTAAATTTTCCCAACACAATTGAAAAGTGACAACTATGTGAGGTTTGCTGTTGTTGTTTAGTCCCTAAATTGTGTCCAACTCTTTTATGACCCTGTGGACTTTAGCCCACCAGGCCCCCTGTTCATGTGATTTCCCAGGCAAGAATACTGGAGTGGGTTGCCAATACCTTCTCCAGGACATCTTCCCAATGCAGGGATTGAACAAGAATCTCCTGCACTGGCAGGCAATTTTCTTTACCACTGAGTCACCAGAAAAGACCATATGAGGTAATAGATCTGCTTGTTAACCTTATAACTGTTATCATCTCACATAGTATTATCAAAACATACATTATCTACCTTAAGAAAAATGATGATGTCAATTACATCTTAATAAAACTGGGGGAAAAAAGTACAAATGGTTAGGTTATAAAGAGCAATGGAAAGTGCCTTGAAAAACTATATCATTGTTCTTTAATTACCAATAATCAACACTTCTATCATCCCTTCATGTTGAATAATGCCTTTATTCACCTACAGGCCCTTCTAATCTTCCCTACAGCAGCAAGGAAACAGTGTGCTTGGGGGAAAATGCAATGAACTGAAATCTGTGTCACAATATTGAACTTTTTAGGGACAGACGACTATTCTAAGAATGTGACCATTTGGGTGGACACTTGCTTCGGTACTGCTGTTTCAGAGTTACCAGTTAGTGTTGCGTTAGTCACTCAGTTGTGTCCGATTCTTTGCATCCCTACGGACTGTAACTCACCAGGCTCCACTATCCATGGAATTCTCTAGGTAAGAATACTGAAGTGGGTAGCCATTCTCTTCTCCAGGAGGCTTTTCCAACCCAGGAATCAAACTCTAGTCTCCTGCATCACACAGGTATTCTTTATTCCCTTAACTACCACAGAAGACATCAGGGATACCTAGAAACCCATAAATATAGAAGAATTATTGTTGCTTGCTTGAATCTGTTGCATAGAATTTCTCCTAAAACATTTTTTTCTAGTTATTAAAGAACACAGTCTCAATGAGACCAGAAATCCATTGAGAGCTAAACTAGATTACATAATTTGTAATAATAGTCTAGCTTCACAAACTCAGTTTTAAATCATTGAAGGGAAGATAGTCTACATGATCTGAAGGAGAAGCCTTGTTTAAGAAGCTAAAATTATGTCTTGGTTAAACAAAATGTAACTGGAGGGACTTTTGTATCCCTGAAGACTCAGAAAAACCTGACAGAATAACTAATTTGAAAGGAATCAGAAGACAGGAACAAGGAAAACGCTATATCCTCAAAATGTGTACCAGAGAAGCCAACAGTGTTGTTAAAGAACTTGAGTACCAGGAATGCTTGTTTCTTGAATTTAATTAGTGCACAGTGATTAGCAATTAGTTACATGGTTTGAGCTTTGCCTTAAGAATATCCCCCACAAGAAAGAACTTTGGTGTCTTAGTATTGGGATCATCACACAAACGAAATATAGAATCTGTCAAAATTCATCAGTAGGAATCCCTTTTTTCAAATTTAGAAATGTTCCAATTTCAATGGCTTTAGTCTGATGAGCATTCTATCTTTATGGAAAGCAGTGGAGGAAGACAGCAAACCAGCAAGCAGAACAAAGAGACAATGAAAGCAAACAAATGTAAAGAAATCCTGTGCACCCCCAAATTGCCAGGTGAGGTTTCTGAATAAATAGGAAAGTACCTGAAGTCTTTCAAGCATAATCTAGTATATGCCTGACACATCTTGCTTAACATCCTCTACAATTAATTAGATAACACACTAGATATGTGGCATTTTATACTAGTAAAATAGATAGTATATAACAATTCCAAAACGTTTTCTTATTGTCCCTCAAGTCCACTTCTAAGGATTTCCATAAAGAGACCCTGAACATGAGAAATCATGTAAGCATGCAATCATTCATTTTAGAGTTTATGATATAAATAATTGAATATATATTTTTGCATATAAAGAGTGCTTCTTTCCACTAAATTAACATTGAAAATAGCAACATAAGCATGAATAACTGTATGTAAACTAGTAGATGAATGAAATGAATGAATATACATCAGAGGAAAGGAATATAATGCTTCTGTTCAGAATATTTTACATGCAACTGTGTTGATTAAGGTCTTTTTTATGTTTAAAATCTGAGTTTATACAAGAATACATGGTCCTCTCTGAGCAGCGTGAGTCAAGTTGGGTTTTCCTATCTTTATATGGAATTTTTAATTGCTGCAATAAATTTAATGGATGTGCATATGTGTGTATTGTGCATCTCTGTGTTTGCACTATTGTGGAATTAAAACAGTGCACCTTTATTGGAGTTGGTTAAGCATATATGATAAATGTTGGATGAGTGGGAAAATTTAATCAAGTATAGGACTGAGCTCTGAAGAGATAGGGACAAAAGAATAATAGGAAAAATCTATATTTCTGTCTGGATAATCCCACATGTGAAACCATGTTGTACTCAGTCGCTCAGTTGTGTCCAACTCTGTGTGACCCCACGGACTGTAACCCACCAGGCTCCTCTGTCCATGGAATTTTTCAGGCAAGAATACTGGAGTGGTTGCCATTTCCTCCTCCAGGGGATCTTTCCCACCCAGGGATCTTTCCCACATCTCCTGTGCCTTCTGTATTGGCAGGTGGATTCTTTACCACTAGCGTATTTGTCACATGTTTCTGAGAACAAAATAATTGAAAAATCCAGAGCTCAGGCAGACATAGAAATACACCTTAAATTATTCCAGAGACAACACTGAATGTACCAGAAGATAGAACCACACCCAAGAAAACATCACGAGTTTAGTCACAGGTACTAATATTTTGTAGTATGACTTTCTTAGATGTATTTTACTTGTTCTCAGGTTTTGTTTTTTTTTTTTCTTTTCACTAAAATAAGAGTGTTCACCTCTAGTAAACAAAGTTGCATCATGTATTTTAGAAAAATCTTAATTCAGTTCAGTTCAGTCACTCAGTAGTGTCCAACTATTTGCAACCCCATGAATCACAGCACACCTGGCTGTGATCCCTGCCCATCACCAATTCCTGGAGGTCACCCAAACTCACGTCCATTGAGTTGGTGATGCCATCTCACCCTCTGTCATCCCCTTCTTCTCCTGCCCTCAAGCATCAGGGTCTTTTCAAATCAGTCAGCTCTTCTCATCAGATGGCCAAAGTATTGGAATCTCAGCTTCAACATCAGTCCTTCCAATGAACCCAGAACTGATCTCCTTTAGGATGGACTGGTTGGATCTCCTTGCAGTCCAAGGAACTCTCAGGAGTCTCCTCCAACACCATAATTCAAAGACATCAATTCTTCGGTGCTCAGCTTTCTTTAAGAGAAGGTAATGGCAACCCACTCCAGTACTCTTGCCTGGAAAATCCCATGGATGGAGGAAAGTGGTAGGCTGCAGTCCATGGGGTGGTTAAGAGTCGGACACGACTGAGTGACTTCACTTTCACTTTTCACTTTCATGCACTGGAGAAGGAAATGGCAACCCACTCCAGTGTTCTTGCCTGGATAATCCCAGGGACGGGGGAGTCTGGTGGGCTGCCATCTATCAGGTCGCACAGAGTCAGACATGACTGAGTGACTTAGCAGCTGCAGCAGCAGATTTCTTTATAGTCCAACTCTCACATCCATACATGACCACTGGAAAAACCATAGCCTTGACTAGATGGACCCTTGTTGACAAAGTAATGTCTCTGCTTTTTAATATACTGTCTAGGTTGGTCATAACTTTCCTTCCAAGGAGTAAGGGGCTTCTAATCAATCACCATCTGCAGTGACTTTGGAGCCAAAAAAAAAAATAATAATAATAAAGTCAGCCACTGTTGCCACTGTTCCCCATCTATTTCCACGAAGTAATGGGACCAGATGACATGATCTTAGTTTTCTGAATGTTGAGCGTTAAGCCAACTTTTTCACTCTCTTTCACTTTCATCAAGAGGCTCTTTAGTTCTTCACTTTCTCCCATAAGGGTGGTATCATCTGCATATCTGAGGTTATTGATATTTCTCCAGGCAATCTTGACTCCAGCTTGTGATTCCTCCAGTCCGTGTATCTCATGATGTACTCTGCACATAAGTTAAATAAGCAGGGTGACAATATACAGTCTTTTTTTTTTTTTTTTTTTTTTCAGTGGGTTTTGTCTACATTGATATGAATCAGCCATAGAGTTACACGTATTCCCCATCCCGGTCCCCCATCCCACCTCCCTCTCCACCCGATTCCTCTGGGTCTTCCCAGCCCACCAGGCCCGAGCACTTGACTCATGCATCCCACCTGGGCTGGTGGTCTGTTTCACCACAGATAATATACATGCTGTTCTTTTGAAACATCCCACCCTCACCTTTTCCCACAGAGTTAAAAAGTCTGTTCTGTACTTCTGTGTCTCTTCTTCTGCCCTGCATATAGGGCCATCATTACCATCTTTCTAAATTCCGTATATATGTGTTAGTATACTGTAATGTTCTTTATCTTTCTGGCTCACCTCACTCTGTATAATGGGCTCCAGTTTCATCCATCTCATTAGAACTGATTCAAATGAATTCTTTTTAACGGCTGAGTAATATTCTATGGTGTATATGTACCACAGCTTCCTTATCCATTCATCTGCTGATGGACATCTAGGTTGCTTCCATGTCCTGGCTATTATAAACAGTGCTGTGATGAACATTGGGGTGCACGTGTCTCTTTCAGATCTGGATTCCTCAGTGTGTATGCCCAGAAGTGGTATTGCTGGGTCATATGGTAGTTCTATTTCCAGTTTTTTAAGAAATCTCCACACTGTTCTCCATAGTGGCTGTACTAGTTTGCATTCCCACCAACAGTGTAAGAGGGTTCCCTTTTCTCCACACCTTCTCCAGCATTTATTGCTTGTAGACTTTTGGATAGCAGCCATCCTGACTGGCGTGTAATGGTACCTCATTGTGGTTTTGATATGCATTTCTCTGATAATGAGTGATGTTGAGCATCTTTTCATGTGTTTGTTAGCCATCTGTATGTCTTCTTTGGAGAAATGTCTGTTTAGTTCTTTGGCCCATTTTTTGATTGGGTCATTTATTTTTCTGGAATTGAGCTTCAGGAGTTCCTTGTATATTTTTGAGATTAATCCTTTGTCTGTTTCTTCATTTGCTATTATTTTCTCCCAATCTGAGGGCTGTCTTTTCACCTTACTTATAGTTTCCTTTGTTGTGCAAAAGCTTTTAAGTTTCATTAGGTCCCATTTGTTTATTTTTGCTTTTATTTCCAATATTCTGGGAGGTGGATCATAGAGGATCCTGCTGTGATTTATGTCAGAGATTGTTTTGCCTATGTTCTCCTCTAGGAGTTTTATAGTTTCTGGTCTTACATTTAGATCTTTAATCCATTTTGAGTTTATTTTTGTGTATGGTGTTAGAAAGTGTTCTAGTTTCATTCTTTTCCAAGTGGTTGACCAGTTTTCCCAGCACCACTTGTTAAAGAGATTGTCTTTTTTCCATTGTATATCCTTTCCTCCTTTGTCAAAGATAAGGTGTCCATAGGTTCGTGGATTTATCTCTGGGCTTTCTATTCTGTTCCATTGATCTATATTTCTGTCTTTGTGCCAGTACCATACTGTCTTGATGACTGTGGCTTTGTAGTAGAGGTGAAGTCAGGCAGGGTGCCACAGCAATCAGAGCAGAAAAAGACGTAAAAAGAAACCAGATAGGAAAAGAAGAAGTGAAACTCTCGCTGTTTGCAGATGACCTGATCCTCTACCTAGAAAACCCTAAAGACTCTTCCAGAAAATTACTAGAGCTAATCAATGAATATAGTAAAGTTGCAGGATATAAAATTAACACACAGAAATCCCTTGCATCCCTATATACTAACAATGAAAAAACAGAAAGAGAAATTAAGGAAACAATATCATTCACCATTGCAACAAAAAGAATAAAATACTTAGGAGTATATCTACCTAAAGAAACAAAAGACCTATACACAGAAAACTATAAAACATTGATGAAAGAAATCAAAGACGACACAAACAGATGGAGAAACATACCATGTTCATGGATTGGAAGAATCAATATTGTCAAAATGGCTATTCTACCCAAAGCAATCTATAGATTCAATGCAATCCCTATCAAGCTACCAACGGTATCTTTCACAAAACTAGAACAAATAATTTCACAATTTGTATGGAAATACAAAAAACCTCGAATAGCCAAAGTAATCTTGAGAAAGAAGAATGGAACTGGAGGAATATACAGTCTTGACATGCTCCTTTTCCTATTTGAAACCAGTCTGTTGTTCCAAGTCCAGTTCTAACTGTTGCTTCCTGACCTGAATACAGGTTTCTCAAGAGGCAGTTCAGGTGGTCTGGTATTCCCATCTCCTTCAGAGTTTTCCACAATTTATTGTGATCCACACAGTCAAATGCTTTGGCAGAGTAAATAAGGCAAAAATAGATGCTTTTCTGGAACTGTCTTGTTTTTTTTTTGATGATCCAGTGGATGTTGGCAATTTGATCTCTGGTTCCTCTGCCTTTTCTAAAACCAGCTCGAATATCTGGAAGCTCACGGTTCACGTATTGCTGAAGCCTGGCTTGGAGAATTTTGAATAAGCTCTTCAGATTTTTTGAAATCTGTATTAGCTTAGAGAGGGCAGGATCTCTAAATTGAACATGACCAGTGTTAATAAACTACATCCAAGGACTATTTGTGAGAGACCCTTTTGATAATGGAAGTGTCATTTCTGTGGTTCTGAAAACTGCAAGAGAGTCAAATATTTATAGAATATGCAGCTACAGCTAAAGACTTAAAATTAAACAAAGAAATATATTCCAATGTACAGTACACAGTAAGAGGAGCACTCATATAAGCCTTTGAGTGTATTGCTTTTGTCATTTTATCTTTTTAAATTTCATGTGACAACTATATTCATTAAGGAGACATCATCTAAAGTCTTATCCAGGTGAAGAATTAGCCACCTAGTCGTGTCCATCTCTTTGTGATCCCATGGACTGTAGCCAGGCTGCTCTGTCCGTGGGATTCTCCAGATAAGAATACTGGAGTGGTTTGCCATTCCTTCTCCAGGGCATCTTCCTGACCGAGGAATTGAACCTGGGTCTCCTGCATTGCAGAGGGATTTTTTTTACCATCTGAGCCACCAGGATAAGATCTCTTACCTAGGTGAGCACAGTACTAAATATTATGAATTTAGTCAGAAATTTTCATTTCTTTTCATCTTTTACTCATCCAGCAAGTATTCATTGAAGGCCAAATGTGTTTTCTAGGTAATTTTCTAGGCATTAGAGATATAAGATACAGTAATAATACCAGAAATTTCTACTCTCTTGGAGTATATAGAGGGAGAAGAAAATGAGACAAATAAATTATTGCATGTATTAAACATATCATCTGTTTCTAAGAAAAAAAATATTGTTAAGGGGATAAAGATCACTCTTTATCTGTGATTATCTCATTATATTAGATTTTTCAGAAAAGAATCTTCTTGTAAGGTGGTATTTGAATAGGCACATACATGATTTAATAGGAATATATTTACTAACAGTGGATTGAGCGCTAAAATATTTTGGAGCCTATTAACTTCCTTACAAGGTGTTTCATGTTTTTATATTTCAAGCTATTATGTCAGTGGGGATGTCAGTATGTATAGTGTATGTCACTGAGTTCAGTGTGAGGATTGGCATGGTATGAAGCAGACTCTACTTGAACAATCACTTATGAGATTTGGAACTGAGCATCTAAAGAGGGTTTCCAGGTGGCCCTAGTGATAAGGTACCTGCAGGAGACATAAGCGTTTCTGGCTCAGTCCCTGCGTCTGGAAGATCCCCTGGAGGAAGCCATGGCAACCAACTCCAATATTCTTGCCTGGAGAATCCCATGGGCAGAGGATCCTGGTGGGCTACAGTCCAGGGTCTCAAAAGAGTCAGACTTGAGTGAAATGACTTAGCACACAGCATGCACGTGCTATAGAGAGAAAGGATGATGATATGTGGGAGACACAGGGAGACAGGACTCTGTGATGCCCACAGGTAGAAAGTATCTTTAAAATAGTGACAGAAGTGAAAGCTAGGAAATGATGACTGTGAACTTTCTTAGTTCATTGAATTAGCACAAGTAAAACAAGATCCAAAAGGGCAGCAAAATATTCATACAAAATGTGTTAACTATGATGAACTCACAGTAGGCAATACAACTGAAAGGATGAGTGCAAGAAACAGTCTATGCTCAGCTCTAGCACCAGCCAGAAGGATGGAACACAGCTTCTGGGGCACAACAGCTGTGTAAAGCACAGGCTTACCGACAACCAGGAAGCAGTTAAGTACCAACAATACTAAAAATGAGTTGTTGTTTTCTCATTTATTTTTATTAGTTGGAGGCTAATTACTTTACAATATTGTAGTGGTTTTGGCCATACACTGACATGAATCAGCCATGGATTTACATGTGTTTCCCATCCCGATCCCCGCTCCCACCTCCCTTTTTTTTTTTTTTTTTTTTTTTAAGAATTGTGTGTGATTTAGGAGGAAAGAGAGAGAAGCAGAAGTCACACATCCTCCTTCCCTGTGTGTCTCTGTGTATCTTTTTCTGTCTTATAAGGACACTCTCGTTGGATTTTGGGTTCACTTTAAGCTCATCTTGACTCTTACCTTAATTACATCTGCAAAGATCTTATTTCCAAATAAGGTGACATTCTGAGTTCTGGGTGACATGGATATTTGGGAGACACTATTCACCTACAGTGCTTCAATGTTGGCTCAGAAGGTGAAGAATCTCCCTGAAATGCAGGAAACCCAGGTTCATTCCCTGGGTCAGGAAGATCCCCTGGAAAAGGCAATGGCTACCCACTCCAGTATTCTTGCCTGGAGACTTCCACGGACAGAAGAACCTGGCAGGCTACAGTTCATGGGGTGGCAAAGAGTCAGACATGACTGAACAACTCACAGCTTCACTTTGCATACACTCACAACACATATCATTTTACACATGATATACAGCTATTTTATTTGACATTGAACTGAACAGAACCTAAGAGATCAAATGGACAATTTATGACTCTAAATTTATGATCTGGTGAGTTGACTGCATAATTTGAGTCATCATCTCTACAAGAAGATTTAATTAACGCTATGTAATAGATCAAATTTCTTTTGGAAATATATATCTTCAACCAAATTGTATTAAGTGATTCATTAATTTCCTGCCACTCTCTTTTACATCTTTGTTCCTGAGGCTATAGATCAGAGGGTTCAGCATGGGACTCACCACTGTATAAAATACAGAACCTACTTTGACCATGAGCCGTGAGTTTTTGGACCCGGGTACACAATAAAGGAACAGGATAGTCCCATGGAACACGGTGAGGGTGGTCAGATGGGAGGCACAAGTAGAGAAGGCTTTTTGGCACCCCCCAGCAGAGGGCATTTTTCTGATAGTGGCAAAAATGGAAATATAAGTAGTGAGGATAATTGCCAGGCTGGCCACCTCATTGAATATGGCGATGGCACAACAGAGCACTTGGCTGATGAAGGGGTCAGAGCAGGAGACGGAGACAATGACAGAGTGCTCACAGAGGAAATTATTTATGATGCTAGACCCACAGAAGGATGACGCCAGGAGAGAGCAGGTGAGTGTCAGGGAGGAGACCGCACCCCACGTGTAGGGGCCGGCCACTAGCGATGCACAGAGCTTTGGGGACATGACCTCTGGATAGAGTAGAGGCTTAAAACGGCCACAAATCGGTCATGGACCATCACTGCCAACAGGAACGCCTCTGCCACTGCAAACACAAGCCGAGAAGAGCTGCGTGATGCATCCCGTGAAAGAGATGGTTCTGTCTTCCACAGCCAAATTCTCCAAGAGTTTGGGTGTAACTGTGGTGGAATAGCAGAAATCAACAAAGGACAAGTGACCGAGAAGAAAGTACATGGGGCGTGGAGTCTGGGACTGATCCTGATGGTGGCGATCATGCCCAGGTTCCCCACCGCGGTGCCTGCATAGACGGTGAGCAAAACCAGGAACAAGGGAACCTGGAGGTCGGGATGCTCTGAGAAGCCCGAGAGGGGGAGTGTGGCTCCGGCACTCTGATTTCCTTTAGCAAACCACATAACTGTTGGAGAAAATCTGAGACAGTGAAAATAAAATAATAACAATGATAATGATGACGGTGCATGGATATCACATTTATCGTGCAGCAGACATTGTGTTAAAATATTGGTACCTTCGTTTTGACCACTAAATAAGACTTTGAATTTCAAAACAAGCAGTCTCATATTTTGCAAAGGGAAATGGAAGCGTATATGATTTAAGACACGTGTTTGAATTAACACAGCCTGCTTGTGATGAGTTTGAAGTTGATCATGAGTGACAGAAATCAAATTTAGTTAGTTTAGAGTTAGACATATTTCTTTAGTGTTGTAGAAAAACATGTTTTTCTCAGTTCCACCAATCTGAAAGTCTGTGTTGTTTAGTGGGAGTAACATAACAATAAATGAAAACATAGCCCTCAAATTTATTTTAAAAAGCAGGAGGAGTAATAGTTTTAGAGGCCGTAGTACTTCTATTCTTATGTTCAAACAGAAGATCATTGAAAAGGCAGAGGTCATGAGTCACCACAATAATTTTCACATTTTGGAAAACATAAATGGACAATGAAGGAAATAAAGCTCTAACTGCAGATTTTCCAATGATTCCAGTCTGATGGTAAAATTATTGGCTTTGTGTTCAATGCAGGAACCTGTAAAGTAATGAAGTTTATTATAATTCGTAGTGTCCTCACTTTTGCTTTCTTTCCCATTTGACTATCGTTTGTCTCACATGGTGTCACTGATGTTGCTCATTGTTTCACTGATGCTCTCAATGTAGTCTTTTAAATTCTTTGATCAGTATCTCTTAACTTGCTATCAATATTTTTAATCTAATAAATTTATTAGGAATATTATAGCATTCACTGCTTATAGAATATCTGAATTACAGAGTAACTTAAAATATATTTTTCTCAACTCTTTCACATTCTATACTGTTTCTCAAGAAAATCAGAGAATACAGTAATAAACACAAGTGGTTACGTGATCACCCTCAACACTTCTGGTGACAGGAATATTGAGTTTGTTTAAAATAATCTTGCTTTGAGTCATACAATCATTATTTGTACACATTATTTTGAGAAAGCAAAAGCATCTTGTACTGGTAAGCAGTTTATCACAACAGAAGTATATTTATTTAGCAAAGATTTTAAAATAAGTTAACCAATAACAAGCACGCATCTGAAATATTCATTATTAAAGGGACTATTAGTTCGACCCTCATAAACACAGATGCAATTTTAGTTTTGTCTGACCATGTGAAGGGAGAAATTATTCATTATTTCTTGAATAGCTTTATGGTACTTTTGAGACTCAAAAAATGCATTTCCTATGTGCAGAAAAGGGAATCAGTGGGAAGATGAAAAGAGCTAGTGACAGACACACTGGCACAATGAAAGAAGCAAGGAGCTGAAAACTCAGATTTAAATTCAGTTCCAAGCTTTGGCATTCACTGTATGATCTTTGGTGAGTCATTCAGATTTTATGAGCCTCAACTTCTTTATCAGTAATAATGACATGATCATATATATTTTATAGGTGTATAAGTATTAAGTTAGGAAATGACATTAATATAATTAGCACAAAGTCTGACTGTCGTGCAGTTTAAAATGTATAGGTTTTCCCACCCTCATCCATTTTAATTCTTAATACGCTGAATAACTGGTATTATTTTTAAACACATATTATTTTAAACAATCTAAGAAACAGATCAAGGTTCAAAGCTGGCAGCAACAATAGTGCAGGAACAGTCTGTGATGTCGAAGAGTAGCTCAGCTCTTTATCTGAACTTCCTCTCGGCCCAGTCCATGCTAATCCATCGATCACTATCCTTCAATAAATTGTCTCTGTTTCCCCTGCTTTCTCATTATCATCTGACCCTTATTAGTCATTCCTTTTTAATCTCATGGTCATCTCGGCTCAGCCAGCTTCCCTGAGCTGCTGCTGCCCTGCACTGTGAGAAAATCAGTTTCTCCTCCTCTTGGTTACTGTGGCTGTTATGGCAATTTCTGACTTTTTAAACTTTAATTTCTCCCTATTAACTAATTTATCAAGTCTAAATTTCTCTGCTTGGTTTTACCTAAACCCTTATCCTAGCTATATTCTTCAAATTTCAACCTTCTTTAATCAAGTCAGTATTCTCAGAGTATGATGCCTGTAATTTCCTCTTTTCTTGCATACTGATGCAGCGCTTGAACAATATATAAAGCATTTCATCCAAATCACTATCACGAGGACACTTTCCTTTTCACTTCAGTCATATTTTCCACACCCTTGACATACCTGCAGACATTACTGTCAGAAAAATGGAATTGTATATTATGGGGTTCATTATTGTTTTATACATATGATTCTTACCTTCTTTCGGCTCAATTTTGAGGCATTGAGGAATTCCCAGGCATTATAATATTCTTTTAAAAATTTTCACTGTGACTACTCTGAGAAGCACAGTGTGGATACTCTCAAAGCAAAATCCAGGATGATACCCCAGTGAAGGGGGAGGAGATAAAAGCTCAGCCTTCCAGAAAATGGACTTGGGAGACATTATCGCACAAAGACTGACAGCGTGTCCACTGCTTTAGAGGTTTCAGGATCTCAGTGTTCCCCAAAGGAGAGAAAAGAACCAAGATAGATATTCCCACCTGAAAGCAACTCACCTGAAGATCCCGTTTCTACTATTAATTGTCTCCAGGGGAGTTCCCACTCAGAATTCAAACATCATGTAAAACATTAAGGAGTTAATCAATATAGGAGGAGCCCACAAAAATTTAATGTGACTGGAATATACTTTTTTCTTAATATCCAGGAAACTCAGAGAAAGGAAGAAACAGAGAGAGAGAGAGAGAGAGAGAGAGATTTGGAAGCTGTATCTGATTCCTATGAACAGAACGTAGAGCTTATGTATGCTTCCGTGACCTTGGGGATTTAGACCCTAGAGAGTATTTCTTGAGCTATTTATTTTTATATCACACATCAATAAATTAGCTTGAATTTTTTTTTTTTCATGTGGCAATTTGCAAGAAGGTAGTTCCTTCTGAATCACTGGAGATAGCACCTCAAATAATCCATTTCATGAATTTCTTCAAAAATAATTATAAAAAAAAAAAATACTGAACTGAATAAGAAAACTTGATGACTACAATAAAACCCAAAATGAAAGATAAACAAGCAAAAATGAAACTGTTCAGAGATATTAACTGCTATTATATATATTTACTGTGTGATTTTTCTTTCCCATTCTGTGTCTGAAGTGCATGTGTTTTGAGATATATAAGCAATATAACCTGGTCTCTGATTTTGTTGCTTAACTTAAATATTATTGTCTTCAGAAACAGTGATGCTCTTCACTGAAACTAAATTGTGTTTTCTTCTAAATATAAGCAATCAACACTTTCAAATTTATATTAATACAATTAAATAATACAATGTCTTAAAAATGGAAAATGCATTTTGGAAACATGTTTAAATCTCTAAAACTTCTGAGTGTCAATCAATCCATTGGTTCTACTATACTGAAATATCACAGTTAGATTCACTGTCTTGCCTGGTGGCTCGGTGGTAAAAAAAGAAAAAAAAAAAAATCACCTGCAATGCAGGAGATGTAGGTTCTATCCCTGCTTGGAATCAGGAATAACCCTTAGTAAAGAAAATGGCCACCCACTCCAGTATCCTTGCCTGGGAAATCTGTTGGACAGAGAAGCCTGGTGGGCTGCAGTCCATGGATACGCAAAAGATTTGGACACAATTTAGCGACTAAACAGCAGCAACAAATGCTTCCCCTAGGCTCCTGACAACCTGACCAACGCTTGCCAGGCTCTACCAGGAAGGGATAACACACCAGAGGCTGTTTCCCACCAGGCACAGAATTATTGTACATAGTGTGGTCTTGATCCAAAATCCCACAGGTCTGCATGGCTATTTTCTCACTGAGACAGGATTGAGTCCCACGAGGCATCTTCTCCCTATTGCTGACCCCTCTGTACCCTGGACTACTTTGGAGCCAGCATCTACACCCTAGTCACCCAGAACTAGCAACCTTGTTGGATATTAGTTTTCCATGCTGCACAATAAACTGCCACCAACTTCGAGGCTGAAACTGCTATCACGGTTTCTGCAGCATCATAGTCGGGAAGTGCTTGTGCAGCTTCACAAGATACTGGTGAACTATTCTCAAAGTTATTTAACCCTGTACTCTTACCTGAAATGCATAAGCATTTAACTTGCTCCACATTTTCAGCAGTATTTGAATCTCTTATTCATTTTAGCTATTCTAAGTGGAGTAGTTTCTCCTTGTGGTTTAAGTTTTAATTTTAATAAGAATGTCATTGATGACTAGCTATGCTTAGTATTTTTTCATGTGTTTATTTGTGTGTTCTGTTTTGTCAAATGTGTGCTCAGACAGTTCATCAAAACTTTAAGTAGGCTTTCTTCTTGTATTGAGTATAAAGACTACCTCTGTGTGTTTTACACTGAAATTATTTATCAAATATAAGTTTTGCAAATACTTACAATCTATGGCTTATATTTTCACTTTATTAATGGTGTCATTTATGCTTAAGAAACTTTAACCAAATATTTTAATGGCAATGAAGCACCATTTATTGTTTTTTAAAAATCCATCCTTTTTATGTTCATTCAAAAAAACTATCATCCTAACTTATGAAAGATTTTTTCTGTTTTATGCTAAATATTTTTTAGTTTTCATTTTTATGTTTATATCTATGATTCATTCATATATGATTCCTTGGAAGGAAAGCTATGACAATCCTAGACAGTGTATTAAAAAGCAGATAAACACCAATACAGTATACTAACACATATATATGGCATTTAAAAAGATGATAATGATAACCCTATATGCAGGACAGAAAAAGAGACACAGATGTATAGAACAGACTTTTGGACTCTATGGGAGAAGGCAAGGGTGGGATGATCTGAGAGAATAACATCGAAACATGTATATTATCAAGTGTGAAACAGATCACCAGCCCAGGTTGGATGCATGAGACAAGTGCTCAGGGCTGGTGCACTGGGAAGACCCAGAGGGATGGGATGGGGAGGCAGGTGGGAGGGGGGATCAGGATGGGGAACACATGTAAATCCGTGGCTGATTCATGTCAATGTATGGCAAAACCCACTACAATATTGTAAAGTAATTAGCCTCCAACTAATCAAAATAAATGAAAAAATAAAATAATTTTTAAAAAAGCACAGAGCCATCACTTTGTTGACAAAGGTCCATATAGTCCAAGTTATGGTTTTTCCAGTAATCATGTATAGATGTGTGTGTGTTGGACCGTAAAGAAGGCTGAGTACCAAATTGTTGCTTTCAAATTGTGGTGCTGGAGAAAACTCTTGAGAGTCCCTTGAACAGCAAGGAGATCAAACCAGGTCAATCCTAGAGGAGATCAACCCTGAATTCTCATTGGAAGGACTGAGGCTGAAGTTGAAGCTCCAACACTTTGGCCACCAGATGAGAAGAGTTGACTCATTGGAAAAGACCTTGATGCTGGGAAATGTTGAGGGCAGGCAGAGAAGTGGGCAACAGAGGATGGTATAGTTGGATAACTTCACTGACTTAATGGACATGAGTATGAGCAAACTCTGTGATATAGTGAAAGACAGATTGCTGTCATGCATGCCTAAACACTTTAGTCTAAGACAGCACTTGGCCATTGTATGATTGGAATAATTGTGTTGTTGGTTGGTTAGTCATATTTTATTGTTATTGTGTATTTGATTGATTAGTTCTTGGAGTTCATGTTGCCCTCCTGTCTTTAATTTTCCCAGACTTGTGTTTTGAAGAGGATGTCATAAACAGATTTATTCATTCTTTGTATGAAGCTTGAACTTTCTCCTTAATCATTTTTCTTATGTTGTACATGCCAACTGGCCAAAGCAGAAAAAAATAGCTTATTTCATCATATACCCATAAACTTTTAATACATTTGAATTCACTCAAAAATGATTTATAAATACTACAAAAAAAGCAGTCGTTTTTTAAAAATTTTGGTTTACATATAGTTTACAGCTATTTTACTAAACACTGATGTATGCAAAAATCAATAATCATCAATAAAATGCTATCCTGCCATAGGTATATTAACTTAAAGTGTATTTATCAAAAGATTTGAATCATCAATTACACTGCAAGAATGGAACAATCTGTAGCATAGGATACCAATTTTTTTTCAGAAATAAAATAATGACTTTAAAAATGTTATGTGCAGTGACAAAACGGTTTTATGAAAAGTAATCTTGTGAATGTATTTTTCACTTCTTTGTTCCTCAAGCTGTAGATCAAGGGGTTCAGCATAGGAATCAGTACTGTGTAGAACACAGAAGTCACTTTGACTGGGAGCCAAGAAGTTTTGGGGTTAGGGATGCAGAAAAGGAAAAGGATGGTTCCATGGAAGATGCTGATGGATGTCAGGTGGGAAGCACAGGTGGAGAAGGTTTTCCAGCGCCCACTTGCAGAAGGCATCCCCATAACAGTGATAAAATGAACATATAGGACATCAGAATAATCACCAGGCTGCTCGCCTCATTGAATATGGCAATAATAGAGCATAACATCTGACTGATATAGGGATCTGAGCAGGAGACGGAAACAATTACAGAGTGGTCACAGAGAAAATTATTTATGGTGCTAGACTTGCAATAGGATAACGCAAGAAGAAAGTATGTGAGTGTCATGGAGCACATTACACCCCAGGAGTAAGAGCCAGCCACCAAGAGAGCACAGCGCTTCGGGGACATCGCAGAGGCATAGAGCAAGGGGCTGCAGACTGCCACGAAGCGGTCATAGGCCATCGCTGCTAGCATGAACGTTTCTGCTACTCCAAATAGGCAAGCGAAACAAAATTGTGTAATGCAACCAGAGAAAGAGATAGTTCTGTCCTCCACAATCAAATTCTCCAACAATTTGGGTGTAACTACAGTAGAAAAACAGAAATCGACAAAGGACAAGTGACTAAGGAAAAAGTACATGACTGTGTGGAGTTTTGAATTGACCTTGATAATTATGATCATGCCTAAATTCCCCACCACAGTGACTGTGTAGATAGACAAGAAAACAAGGAAAAGTGGGACCTGGAGTTCTGGATATTCTGAAAAACCCAGGAGAATAAATGTGGGTATGATACTCTGATTTCCTTCTGATAGCAGCATGATTCCTGTTGAACAAAGGGCCAAACATTATTCCTGAAAAATAGAAATGAATAGAAAAGAGAAACAGAGAAGGCAGAAGCTTCATGTTTCTGTGGACTTGGTATATATCCTCCAGGTATGATCCTCAAACCACCAGCAGCAGGGACACCTTAGACTATGTGAGGGATGCAAATTCTCAAGCCCTGTCTCCAACGTCCTGAATCAAAACCTCTGGAATGGAGCCCACAATTTGTGATTTATCCAGCCCTCCAGGTGATTTAAGATGCATGATAAGTTATGAGAACCACTAAAATACAGACTATTCATCCTATCGTTTAAAATTTAGCCCTTCATTAGTATGTTTAATATACAACTAAAATATAAATTTGGAACACAAGAGAAATTGTAAATCTCAAGATTTTGAGATGCCAAAAAGAAGCAGAGTACTTTGTTATGGTTCTAACAATTACACTAAGGATCAAGGAGATCACATGATATGTAAAAGGTGCCATATAAATCTTAGTATAATTTTCTTTATATTCTAGTCATATTAAAGAATTAAGCACCCATAAAGTTTGTGAATTGGCATAAATCTTAAGTTGTAATTAGTTTATGCCTTCCATCTTGTGCTTAAATTAATTATAGAATCTTATTCATGAAATAATCATGTACCTTCCATAAGAACCTCCATTAAGGTTATACTGCCTCCTGGGATAATTTTTGGGTTTTTCTATTGACATTTTGCTTAACATTGATTTGGTCATTAATTGAATCTAATTAACTTACATATATTATTTGTAAATGTGATTTTAGATAATCTATTTTAACATATAAGGCTTCCACAGTGACTTAATGGTAAAGAATCCACCTTCAATGTAGGAGACACAGGTTCAATTCCTGGGTGGGGAAGATTCCCTGGAGAAGAAAACGGCAACCCACCCCAGTATTGCTGCGGACCTCCCTCATGCCTGAGTCAGTAAATAATCCACCTGCAATGCAGGAGACCTGAGTTCAATCCCTAGGTCGGGAAGATCCCCTGGAGAAGGAGATGGCAACCCACTCCAGTATGACTTAGCAGCTAAACCTTTTTGATATATATCTAAAATTATAAATGAGTGTTAGTTGCTCTCTCATGTCTGACTGTTTGAAAAACAATGGACTCTAGCCCACCAGGTTTCTCTGTATATGTGATTCTCAAGGTAAGAATACTGGAGTGGATTTCCATTCCCTTCTCCAGGGGATCTTCCCAACTCAGAGATCAAACCCAGGTCTACTACAGACAGATTCTTTACAGTCTCAGCCACCAATATATAATTAAATATATAATATAAAATATATATGATGTTATGAGAAACAAAAGCATATAACATATTTATAAATTATATATAACTAATTATTATACTTGCCAACAATAATTTTATACTAAATGCATTCAAGATGCAGTGAAAACTACAAATTTTCTCTACCAATGAGTAAACCTCTGTTACAAGGCAAACTTGGAGAAGATGGGGAAGCAAGAGCTTTAATGCCTTAAAATAAATGGCCCCAAGATACAAACATAAAACTTCAGTAAATTAGGTGGATGGTCTGTTTCATCTAGTTTTGTCCAGATCAAGTGTCAGGCTACGGACTCAGCTCCATGAAGGCCTACTTGATATCCACTACAAACAACCCTAGGCATAAATGATATGTCATCAGAATATTTTTTCCAATAGCAAGAGGGACTGGGCAGATACACTGCAAATATCCATTATTATTCAGACTACTTTAATAAATGGCTTTCCTTCAACATTTGAAAATATTAGCAACACCCCGGTATATTAGGAAGACTGGAACCACTGTTTTAGTTTACTGATGCAATACTCACATCAATAACGAAACTGACTGGAAACTTGATTTAGTGTTCAACCTTAGCAATTTGAAATGATTTTGGAGAAAATCAGTGGATTAATGGTAGGTTTGTACTCAAATTGGAACTAAGTTTGTAGAATTACAGAATTCTGTGTATTTTTGCAATTTCCCTATTGTTCATTGCTGCCAGTTTCAGTAATATAAATCTTAATTGTCAAAACCACTTCATGCCATATTAGTGCAAATTAAAATGTTTCTGATCATAGAAAGGGATCATCTATAGCTTGTGGAGTAGTCTATATGAGCTGTAGCTCCATCTTTTCCACTTAATTTGAAAGATACAGAAAGAAACATGAACTGACCTGAAACCAAATGTTCTTGATTAATTTACTGAGAATTTCTTTTCAGGATTAATGAATCTCAGGTGTATTTCTTCTCAGTATTCAAACATTCTTTAAGATATTAAAAGACTTCAGGCTTGCCAAAATGGTAGTATATTTCAATGAGCATGGCAGTAAAATGGCATTTTGTTTCTAGGGACATTAGAAATATCAAAAAATACAAAGAAAAATTTAAAAGCTGAATTCACAGTCTAAATTCTGCCAAACCCTGGGTCTTATATTTCCCCCCATGACCATGAATATAATGAGTACACAGAATTGTAATTGGAGTAATACCCAGTGGACCACAAACCATTTAATTAGGTGAGACACTGTCTCTTGTGTCATTTTAGTGGATGCATTTTCTTCTAAATCATTAAAGATAATTACACCACCACATCTATCCCATTAATTACTTTTTTTTTTTACAATGAACTTTTGAAACAAGAGGTATTCATCAAATAAACATGAAATGTAGACTTTGAAATATGAAAAAAATATATATAAACAATTGTTATTAACTGCATGTCAAATCCAGCATTCAAGTTTATAGTAGAGAAACTTGACCAGCTCTGCCTTAAGCAAAAGATAAAAGTGGTCTTCTCCAGTGATGTAATATGGATATCATTCACCCTGATATGATGTCATGAGAAAAGCTGTGATAAAACCATACTGAAAATCTACAATACCAGTTTAACGTGAGAGAATCATTAGGTAAACCCATATCCGGAAACATTCTTCAGAATACCTCACCAATATTCCTTAGAACTGTCAAAGTCAAGAACAAATAAGAAAGGAGTGAAACACTGTTTCAGACCAGAGGATACTGAGGAGATGTGAAAACTCATCCAATATGGTACCCCGGATTACATCTCAGAAAGAAAAGAGTATATTAGCAGGAAAAAACAAACCAGATGAAATCTAAAAAAATTTAAATTTTAGTCATCACAATATACCATTAATTCTTTCTTAAATTTTATTTTACTGTGTAAGAACACAATATGAGATCTACCCTCTTAAGATATTTTTAAGTGTACAATACAATACTGTTGACTACACATATAATTTTGTACAGTACACAAAATGTGTGTGTCTTGCTAAATTGAAACTTCTTGACCATTGATTCATAAATTCCCACTTCCCTCTCCACTAGCCTCTGATAAGTATTATTCCACTCCTTGATTCTAATATATCATATAAGTGGAATCCTGCAGTATTTGTCTTTCTATGACTGACATTTTCATTTAGCATAATGTCTTCAAGTTTCACCCATGTAGTCACATATTACACAATTTCCATCTTTTTAAAGGTCAGATTGTATTCCTCTGTTTACATATGCACCACTCTTTTATCCAACTATCTGTCCACAGACATTTCAGTTGTTTCCACACTCTGGCTATTGTGAATGGTTCTACAGTGAGTGTGGGAATGCTAAAATATTTTTGAAAGTTTGACCTAAATTTTTAGGATTATACCCATAAGAAGGATTTCTGGATCATTTACAATTTAATTTTCAACTTAATAGAGAACCTCTATACTATATTCCATAGCAGCTACAACATTTTGAATTCCTACTAACAATGTACAGTGAGGTGTGATGAAAACTCTGAAATATCTTTACAACTTATTTTTTAAATTAAAAATTATATAATTTATTTTTTAAATGCCATCATTCACACAAGTAGTCCCATTTTATTGTATCTTCAATACTACAACCAGCTCTGCTTTATGCCAACATACTATCAATTCTGAACTGAAAAAGTGTAAATGTAATACGTAGCTGTCAGTATCACTACTTTGCATTATTTTGGTACAACATTTGCCAGACTTTACTTTTAGTTTCTGTGACTGTCAGTGTGTTGGTTCAAGGTTGAGGGGTAGTTTTTGGGAGTAGTAAGCAATATTTTTTAACTTATTATTAACTAAATAGCAACTAATTTAGTGACTATAAACTTACAATTTCCTAATAATATAGGGCTGGCCATAAAAGTTCATTCCAGTTTTCCCATAACATGTTACAGAAAAGCCAGAACAAACTTTCTGGCTAACCCAATATACACATTTCACAAAGAAGTAAACAAGACACAACAAACCTAATTTCCTGGGCCAGAAAATTGGTATGTGAAGCCAGGGTTCAAACACTCTTTTCTTCACTTAAATAGATAATAAAAATCACAGTTTCTTGAGGGCCTCCTCCACTAATAGGTTCCGTGGCGGCTCAGACAGTAAAGGACTTGCCTGCGAGGTGGAAGAACTGGGTCCAATCCCTGGGCTAGGAAGACCCCATGGAGGAGGGCTTTGCAACCCAGTGCAGTGTTCTTGCCTGAGAATGCCGTGGACAAAGGATCCTGGTGGGCTACAGTCTCTGGGGTCACAAAGAGTCAGACGCAACTGGGTGACTAAGCATAGCAGTAATAGCCATTACTGGAGTGACTGCTTGGAGTGCAGTAACTGGCCTTGGAGTGCAGAATGAAGCAGGGCAAAGGCTAAGAGCTCTGCCCAGAGAACGCCCGGGCATAGCAAACACCCTCTTCCCACAACACAAGAGAAGACTCTACACATGGACATCAACAGATGGTCAACACCGAAATCAGACTGATTATATTCTTTGCATCCAAAGATCCAGAAGCTCTATACAGTCAGCAAAAACAAGACCGGGAGCTGACTGTGGCTCAGATCATGAACTCCTTATTGCCAAATTCAGACTTAAATTGAGAAAAGTAGGGAAAACCACTAGACCATTCAGGTATGGCCTAAATCAAATCCCTTACGATTATACAGTAGAAGTGAGAAATAGATTTAAGGGACTAGATCTGATAGACAGAGTACCTGATGAACTATGGACAGAGGTTCATACATTGTACAGGGGACAGGGATCAAGACCATCCCCGAGAAAAAAATATGCAAAAAGGCAAAATGGCTCTCTGAGGAGGCCTTACAAAGAGCTGTGAAAAGAAGACAAAAGCAAAGGAGAAAAGGAAAGACATACCCATTTGAAAGTAGAGTTCCAAAGAAAAGCAAGGAGAGATAAGAAAGCCTTCCTCAATGATCAGTGCAAAGAAATAGAGGAAAACAACAGAATGGGAAAGACTAGAGATCTCTTCAAGAAAATTAGAGATACCAAGGGAACATTTCATGCAAAGATGGGCTCAATAAAGGACAGAAATGGTATGGACCTAACAGAAGCAGAAGCTATTAAGAGGTGGCAAGAATACACAGAACTGTACAAAAAAGACCTTCACAACCCAGATAATCACAATGGTGGGATCACTCACCTAGAGCCAGACATCCTGGAATGCAAAGTCAAATGGGTCTTAGGAAGCATCACTACAAACAAAGCTAGTGAAGGTGATGGGATTCCTGTTGATCTATTTCAAATCTTAAAAGATGATGCTGAGAAAGGGCTGCACTCAACATGCCAGGAAATTTGGAAAACTCAGCAGGGGCCACAGGACTGGAAAAGTTCAGTTTTCATTCCACTCCCAAAGAAAGGCAATGCCAAAGAATGCTCAAACTACAGGACAATTGCACTCATCTCACACGCTAGCAACGTAATGTTAAAAATTCTCCAAGCCAGGCTTCAACAATACATGAACCGTGAACTTCAAATGTTCAAGTTGGTTTTAGAAAAGACAGAGGAACCAGAGATCAAATTGCCAACATCCCCTGGATCATCAAAAAAGTAAGAAAGTTTCAGAAAAGCATCTCTTTCTGCTTTATTGACTATGCCAAAGCCTTTGACTGTATGGATCACAAAAAACTGTGGAAAGTTTTGAAAGAGATGGGAATACCAGACCACCTGACCTGCCTCTTGAGAAATCTGTATGCAGGTCAGGAACCAACAGTTAGAAGTGGACATGGACCAACAGACTGGTTCCAAATAGGAAAAGGAGCATGTCAAGGCTGTATATTGTCACCCTGCTTATTTAACTTATATGCAGAGTACATCATGAGAAAAGTTGGGTTGGATGAAACATAAGCTGGAATCAAGATTGCCGGGAAAATCAGTAGCCTAGATATGCAGATGACACCACTCTTAGGGCAGAAAGTGAAGAAGAACTGAAGAGCCTCTTGATGAAAGTAAAAGAGGAGAGTGAACATGTTGGCTTAAAGCTCAACACTCAGAAAACTAAGATCATGGCATCCAGTACCATCACTTCATGGCAAATAGATGGGGAAACAATGACAGACTTTTTTTTTTTTTTTTGAGGGGGGAGGTGTCTCCAAAGTCACTACAGATGGTGACTGCAGCCATGAAATTAAAAGATCCTATCCTTGGAAGAAAAGTTATGACCAACCTAAACAGTGTATTCAAAAGCAGAGACATTGTCAACACAGGTCGGTCTAGTCAAAGCTATGGTTTTTCCAGTGGTCAGTGTGGATGTGAGAGCTGGACTGTAAAGAAAGCTGAGCATCGAAGAACTGATGCTTTTGAACTGTGGTGTTGGAGAAGACTCTTGAGAGTTCCTTGGGCTGCAAGGAGATTCAATCAGTCCATCCTAAAGGAAATCAATCCCGAATATTCATTGGAGGTACTGGTGTTGAAGTTGAAACTCCAATACTTTGGCTACCTGATGCGAAGAGCTGACTCATTTGAAAAGACCCTGATGCTGAGAAAGATTGAAGGCGGAGGAGAAGGGGACGTCAGGGGATGAGATGGTTAGATGGCATCACCGACTCAATGGACATGAGTTTGAGTGAACTCTGGGAGTTGGTGATGGACAGGGAGGCCTGTTGTGCTGCAGTCCATGGGGTCACAAAGAGTCGGACACGACAGAGCAATTGAACTGAACTGAATAGCATTTAACTTATAGTTTTTTTTTAATATGTGTTTCTCCCTATCACACTCTTTTTCATTTCTACATAATATTCACTGAACTGAATAAAAAGACTCTCTTACCATTTTTGTTTTAAGAGAAAAATATAATTTTGATGGCAAAAACTAACAAGTAAAGGACAATAAAAGAAAATTACAGAACAACCTTACCAATGATCATAGAATTTTAAACTATACACAAATATTGACACATTAAACCAATCAACTAATAGAAATGTAAATATATAATGTTTACAGTAATGTTCTCAGGAAAAAAACACATATTTTGACATTAGAAAATTTTTTAAAATATAATTTACCATATCAAAATATTAAAGGAGCTAAAATGAGGAAAATTAGCTTGATAAATTCAACATTCACTCACTAAAAAATGAAATATAGCAAGCAAGCACATACAAAAGAATACATGAGATAACTTTGCTTAATACTTTAAGCATGAAATGTTAAGTATTGATACTTTCCTTGTTAGATGAGGAAGTCAAGGATACCCACTTTTCCTGTTTACTCAAAATTGTACTAATGTTTTCAGTTAGTTAACCAAACACAAGAAAAAATAAAAGGAATAGCATTGGAAATAACATATCCAGAAAATGTTTAATTAGAGATTGTATGATATACATGTTGAAAATCGAAAATAATCTACAAATAAATTATAAAATTATTGAGATATTGTTAGAGTTGCCAAAATGCATTGAATCCTAATTAAAAAACAATAAACATTTTACAAATGAGATTTAAAATAGTATGAAAAAAATAATCACACATCCAGATTAATTTTAAAATATATGTAAGAACTTTATAAAAATATGATATATCTTATATTGTAAAACATGAAGTAGATCTAAATAAACATAACAATGTTGAGTGCTTATGATTTGGAAGACTTGAGGATGCAAATTTATCATTGTCTGCAAATAGATCTACAATTCTGTTTTTCTACACTAAATCTAAACAAGCATAATTCTAAAGTTTGTTTTAAAAGGTAAAGATAAAGAATATCTTAAACACTCTGCAAGATAAAGAGTTAACTTTTTAGGAGTTGCTCAACTTGATGCCAAAGCCTATTAGTTAAGGGTAGTTCTGGTTATAAAACCCCTAGAACCATACAGAAAGTCCAGAAACTAACTATAGATATACTGATGTTTGCTTTATGAATATTCTGGCACCACAGAGCAGTGTTAAAATGAGTGAATTTTTCAATAATTATTTCTGGGGTAAATATACACCAATAAGTCAAAATATAAAATTAGCTTATAATCACGCCCCATCAAAATTTACTTTCAATTTGAAATAAATTTAAAAATCAATGTAAAAAGAGAAAATAAAACCCCAAATTGAAAACAGAGGAAGTAGAATATAAAATATAATGCTGTACGAAATTTGTGATAATTTAGCACGTAAAATATGAGAATGTGTTTATTATTTTGGAGATAATAAGTGGATCTTAAATAAGACATTAGACGCCTTCACTGTGTAAAGAAACAGTTTGATAAACATTAGTTCATTAAACATAAGGAAATGTGTGCCTCTAAATACATCACCAACCGAGTGAATAGACAAGCCACAATCTAGGAGAAAATATTCATGATACATATATCAAAGGACTTTTATTTAGAATGCATAATGAAATACATATTTCATAGTAAAATATTAACAACCTAATAGAAAAATAGGTTAAAAAAACTCTGAATAGGCCCATCACAAAGAAGTAAGTCAAGTCAAATGACTAATAACTAAATTATAGGAATTCAGCCACATTAATAAAGTGGAATTGAATTCATAACCAAAATGAAGTACCCCTACTCATCCACCAACCTAAAAATATTAAAATGTCTGTTATGACAATATTAGACATGGACAAGAATGGACAATAATTAGAACCCACATGCAATAAAGTTGGAGTTTAAACTAATCCCTCTATTTTGGAAAATTATTTGATGGTATCTAGCAAAAGATCAGAAACAAGCTCCCTTCAATCCAGAACATTCAGAGATGGGGCACACCTCACACAGTGAGTGCCCACGGGCAATGCGGCACACACTTGTGTAAGAGTGTTCAAGCAGCATTTCCATTAAAGACAAAAAAGGTGAAACATCCAGGAGTGAAGCCGCTGGCTCACGTGGTAGTTCTATTTTTAGCTTGTGTGTGTGTGTGTGTGTGTGTGTGTGCAAAACCCCATACTGCTTTCCAGCATTGGCTACACCAATTTACATCCTCACCCTCAATGCCCAAGCTTTCCCCTCACTCTAATTCTCTCCAACAATCGTTATTTGCAGGCTTTATAAAGGAAAGCAGGCGGGGCAATTCAGGAGTGTAAAGCATACAAAATACTCTGTATAAAACAGGTAAGCTACGAGGATACCATGCGACCCCGTGGACTGTAGCCCACAAGCTCCTCTGCCCCTGGGATCGGGTTGCTCTGCCCTCCTCCAGGGGATCTTCCCCACCCAGGAATCAAACCCATATCTCCGGCATCGCCTGCATTGCAGGCAGGTTCTTCACCCACTGAGCCACAAAGTTTTAACAGTGTATAATCTAAACACATAATGAATCACTATGTTGTGCATCTAAAATTATTATAACACTGTAAATAAATAATACTCCATTAAAGAAGAGAAAATAGCCAAACTCCACTTGCAGTAGTAGTATGAATAAACATTATCATATCAATATATTTATTTTGTGGAGCATTCTTCAGCAACAAAAATGGAACTACTGATACAGTCAATCACTTAAAAATTCTTTTGAAACAAAATTCTGAGCCAAATAAGCCAGACATAAGGGAATATACTCTAAGATTTTAATAATACAAATTTCAAAAGCTACAAAGCTAAGTTTTAACTCTCATAACCTATTCTCTGTTTTGAAGAAAAAGTTTTGAACACCGCAATGGAGTTTGCTCCTAGAGGCATCAGAGAGGCACAGTGACTAGAAAAATGCTTACAGAAATGCTATAAAGAGCAGATAATGTCTTTAATTTCTTGGAGAAACTAGCATACAGGATGATGATACAAAATTACTTGTCTACCTATTTATCACATTTCATAATTTGAGAGTGAGAAAAAGAGAAAGGAAAGGAAGAGAAGAAAAAAAAAAAGAAAGAAAGAAGACATGGAATATAAGTCATTTGCAAATTCTGAGGATGTTAGGATGTGAACAGCCTTTTGCTGGGCTGTGCTTAGCCGCTCAGGCTTATCCGACTCTTTGCGACCCCATGGACTCTAGTTCACCAGGCTCCTCTGTCCATGGGGATTTTCCAGGCAAGAATACTGGGTTGGGTTGTCATGCCCTCCTCTCAGGGATCTTCCCTACCCAGGGAAAGAACCCAGGTCTCCCGTATTGTAGGCAGGTTCTTTACCATCTGAGCCACAAGGGAAGCCCATGGACAACATTAGATTATCATTATTTTGCTTATAACACTCTGAAAGTGAGACATAAACATAATTTTATTTCTTTTTTTCTTTTAAACTGAAGGTGATATTTTAAAATCACAGTGCAGTTTAAAAATCACATTATATTTGTACGATATATATGTATATGTATATGTATAATTTTCTCAACAGATTTTATCCCATTGTGTCCCAGTCACTAAAGAATCAACATGCACTTCAGGAGACATGAGTTCCATCCCTGGCTTGGGAAGATCCCCTGGAGAAGGGCATAGCAACCCACTCCAGTATTCTTGCCTGGAAATTCCCCATGGACAGAGAAGGGGTCGCAAAGAGTAGGACACTAATCAGTGAATAAGCACACATTTGAAGAAAAATGTAATAACCACCAACACACTGTACAAAGCGCATTTAAGAAAGTGCTTTCCTCTATCTCTCTTCTCACTCAAAATTACATTGGGTGAGAAAACATTTTGGTGTTGACTAATTTTCTGATGGTCTCCTTCACATCATTATTTCTAAGGCTGTAGATAAGGGGATTTAGCATGGGGATCACTACTGTGTAAAGCACAGTGGCTACTTTGACGAAGAGCCCTGAGCTTCTGGAGTTGGGTGCACAGTAGAGAAGAAGGATGACCCCGTGGAAAATGGTGATGGCGGTCAGGTGGGAGGCACAGGTGGAGAAGGCTTTTTGGAGTCCACCGGCTGAAGGCATCCTGATGATTGTGACAATTATGAAAATATAGGAGGCGAGGATAATCAGGAGGCTAGACACCTCATTGAGAGTAAAAATGGTAAAACATGTCATCTGACTGAGGTGACAGTCAGAGCAGGAGGCAGAGACGATAGCAGAATACTCACAGCCAAAGTGATGTATGATGTTAGAACCGCAGAAGGACAGCTCCAAAAGAGAACACGTGATTGTCAAGGAACACATTCCGCCCCACGTGTAGGTTGCAGCGACCAGGAGGCTGCAGAGCTTAGGAGACACAGCAACTGTGTAGAGCAGGGGGTTACAAACAGCCACAAACCGGTCATAGGCCATCACTGCTAGCATGAACATTTCCGCAATCACAAGTGTGCAACCAAGGAAGAATTGCATCATGCAACCCACGTAGGAGATGGTCCTTACGTCCACAACCAAGATCTCTAAGAGTTTGGGTGTAGTTGTAGAAGAGTAACAAAAATCAAGAAAGGAGAGATGGCTGAGAAAGAAGTACATGGGAGTGTGAAGCTTGGGACTGATTCTGATGATCACAATCATACCCAGGTTCCCCACCACAGAGACTGTATAGACGGCGAAGAAGACCAAGAAGAGGGGCACCTGGAGCTGTGGGTATTCTGAGAAGCCCGAGAGGACGAAGGTGATTCCAGCACTCCGATTTCTCTCATCCATCACTACGGTTCCTGCAGAGAAAATCAGAGTTCACCCTAAGCAACCAGACAGGACAGAAATAGAGGGTATTTTTTTCCCAACCTGGACAGGGGACTGGTCTGCAGTGGTGAAGTCTGGGATTTCCCAGGAAGGCGAATGAGACACAGTTGGAGCCCAAATGGTACACCGCATGTCTACAGGTGTGGAGAGTGCAAGGCAGCTGCTGATGGAGGGGCAAGGAGAGGATGGACTGGGAAGAACTGAGTGTCAAGGTGACTCAGAAAATGTCCTTGTTTGGATTTTCTCAGCCTCCTCAGCTATGTCTCCCTTTTCTCCACATGGATAATTCCTTTCTTTAGCTTCATTTAATTGAAATTGTTGATTACACTTGCAAATTCTTATGTTTGTTCAGGCCATTCTAACTGCTCAGGATGTCTTCTGTTTTTCTCTCACTTTTCCTTAGAGCTCTCCAATCACAGAGGGCTTCCCAGGTAATGCAGTGGTAAAGAACCCTCCCGATTGTGCAGGAGATGCAAGAGACATGAGTTCAATCCCTGGGTCAGGCAGATCCCCAAGGGAAAGAACTGGCAACCCAGTCCAGTATCCTTGCTGGTGAAATCTGATGGACGGAGGAGCCTGACAAGTCACACAACTGAGAGATTCAGTGCCCAGCTTATCAGAGAAGCCTCAGGTTTACATTCCCTTAATGATCTCGCCAACTGGCCAAACCTTGATAAAACGTCGCATATCGTATCTCCTAGAGAATATGAATGATGTCTTGTTAATAATCTAGACTCTTTAATCAAGTCAACTTGCCTTCAAATTTAACCTCAGCCACTTATTAATATGTCTCTGACAAGTTAAACTCTCTGAAACCTTACCTATAGAATATAATTCTATTATAAGAATTTGTTTTTACTACACAATTATGTATAAAATATAAGTTAAACTAGTGAATTATTTTCTAAAATGTTTAAGACTTTAATTTCACATGTAATAATTGCCCCCCACCGAATTTAGTTTAGAATACCAGAGTGGGTAGCCATTCCCTTCTCCAGGGGATCTTCCCAACCCAGGGATTGAACCCAGGTCTCCCACATTACAGGCAGATTCTTTACCAACTGAGTCACAAGGGAAGACCAGAAATACTGGAGAGGGTAGCCTATCCCCTCTCTAGCAGATCTTCCCGACCCAGGAATTGAACCAGGGTCCCATGCATTGCAGGCGGATTCTTTACCAGCTGAGCTATCAGGGAAGTCCAACTTTAATTTTTCTAAAACATTTAAGACTTTAACTTCACATGTGATGAATGCCCCTCACCAAATTTAGTTTCTTCTCTTGTATTTCTAATGCTGTTTTTCATGTTTACTTTGAATTCGAAATATATGACCTCAAAACATTCTACAACGTAGTACCACCTATAATTTTACAAAGTCTAAAATGGTGCAAATAGTAACTAACAAGTAGAAAAAATGCATACATGGGGGAAATCTTTTTCTTACTTAATTCTTTCCTAATGTTTCCTTCTTAGCTGCACATTTCCATTAATGTCTCAAGCCATCAAGGCATAAGCTTTGTTTTGTCCATTTTTCCCTGTCCTTGTCTGTATCTCTATGATTTCCTTTCCATTCAAGTTTAAGGCTGTGAAAAATGTAATTAGGGCAAAATGAACATATTCTTCAAAATACACTCCCATCTTTATTACTAGCTACCACCCATCTACTTAGCAGCTATCTTTATTTAAATTTCCTACAGCCATTCTTCAGGATCAATTTTGTTTCAATATTAGTTTAAAATCATGCTCAAATGCTTACCCATATTCAAAATCATCTCCATACAAATTACCTGCCTGCAATCTGGATGCTTCTGTCTGGATTTCTGTGATCTCTAAAAGAACTAAACTACCAATGCAGCAGGCATAAGAGACATGGGTTCTATCCCTGGGTCGGGGAAATCCCTTGGAGGAGGGCATGACAACCCACTCCAGAGTTCTTGCTTGAAGGATCCCATGGACAGAGGAGCCTGGAGGGCTATAGTCCATGGGGTTGTTTATAAAGAGGCAGAAAGGACTGGAGCAACTTAGCATGCACTGTATCGCTGCATCATCCAGACTGTTTGATAGCTACTTCTTTTGTTTTGCTCACTGCAGCAATTTTGATTTTTGTGTACAAAATACACACATTTTGTTATATAAAAGCATTATTACCTTTTAATATCAAATACCAGGCAACATATTTCAGACTACTTTGGGGTTTAATTCAGAAGTCAAATTTGCTGTGCTGCTCCAACTTGCTTTCACCTGCATGACTTTAAACTCAAAAAAAAAAATTAATGCAAAGTCTGGCATATTTCTCTACAGCTTTATAGATTTCTTTTTAATATTTCCCAAAATTTTTAAAAAAATTTTAATTGAAAACAAATACTACTACTTGAGTGCCCACCAAGGGCATCACTCAGCTATATAAGCAAAGTTCAAAACTAAATGCATCTGTGAATATTAAAGATATATGAAATAAATTCAATATCTTGTATTCTTACCCTTAAATGAATTAAATGAATATCATTTCACTGCTACTAGGGTTGCATAGGTGTTTCTCTGCCAAAAGTATTGTTAACTTCAGAGTTTCCCACATCAGAATTAAAGTAAGTCACTTAATTTAAACAACTCACCAGAAGCCATATAGTCTATATAGATTGATTTACTGAAGACTTCTTTAATTTAAATAAGAATCTTAAAAAGTATTCAACAAAAATACTTACATTTAATTAAAATTATTGTAGTTTGTAATGAGTATTGTAACCTCTTCTGAAGTATATTTCAGTAAAGTCATCAAGAAAATTACATTTTTTTCTCATTAAAAAATAGAGGCACTCTTAAGGGTAAGCAATACTTGTAAGCTAAACTTATGGATCATGCTGTATATTTATGTCTACCTGAGGGACTTTGGGGATTCACACCCCAGATAATTTTGATTGGGGTGTTTTCCATCTACAAACAAGACAATTTAAAGAAAATCCCATATTCCTCATCTAGAGTATAATTTATTTTAAATCATTAAATCATATAGGAAGCTTGAGCACATTTATCTTCTCATCTTAGAAAAATAACACTAGAAATAAAACTGTTTATATTCATCATGGAAGACGTGAATTCCAAAATTCAGAAAGAGAAAATCACAATTACTGTTCAATAGAGCACACATAGTGTTGTTCCTGTGTTATGTTTATTTCAGTCTTTCCTCTAAGTTTTCCTATTTGGACATCTACATTTTCATAAAAAAAAACACATTCAATATCACACTGAATACAAATATGATATTATGACATTTGCAGTTATTATCATATCCCAATGTTTCCCTGTTTTATTAAACTTTGTTGAGTATACAATTTTTGATAATGCAATTAATAAAACCTATCAATTATGCTGTATATTAATGGTCTATTTCATCATAATAAACTGCTGCAGATTCAGTGACTTGAAAAACACTCATTTATTAGTTCACAATTTCATATGCCTGAAGTTAGGCACAATACACCTCGTCCCTCTATTCATGTTTTCACAAGGCTGAAATCAAAGTGTCATCAAGTTTCTCATCTAGAAATTGGTTCTCTTCCAAGCTCATTCATATTGTTGGAATAATTCAGTTCCTTGAAGATGTAGGAATAGGGTCTTGTTTCCTTGACATCTGTTTTGGGGTTATTCACAGTTCCTAAAAATCACTCCTAGGCATCCACTTTATTTTCTCCACTCAAGTCACTCTTGCACTTCAAATTTCTCTTTCAATACCCTCTTATAATTCATACATCTCTTTAAAGAGGGATTCAAGCATTTTTAACAAATCATTGGATTATATGAGGCCACCAATCAGGATAGTTTTCTTTTCTTATCAACTGATTTAAAACTAGTTATAATTTAAAATTATTTGTCATTAGCTCCCAGTTTAACGTTTAATTGAATGGCTAGTTGAAGATATGTGTACACCAAATGGTGGGGAATCGTAAGGAGTAGTTTAGACTTCTACTTGTCACTTATGAGGTCAACATTTTTGTACTCTCTCGATTTATAACTCATTCGCTCTAACATAGCACCTACTTGCTTGAATGTTTTACTTAAGAGAAGAAACTTGATGACCTGTGATTCCATCTTAAGAAGATAAAAAAGAAAACATAGTTTTTAATCTCACAATAAATAGAAGGAGGGTCATATGGCAGTTCTATTTCCAGTTTTTTAAAAAATCTCCACACTGTTTTCCATAGCAGCTGTACTAGTTTGCATTCCCACCAACAGTATAAGAGGGTTCCCTTTTCTCCACACCCTCTCCAGCATTTATTGCTTGTAGACTTTTGGATAGCAGCCATCCTGACTGGCGTGTAATGGTACCTCATTGTGGTTTTGATTTGCATTTCTCTGATAATTGGTGATGTTGAGCATCTTTTCATGTGCTTGTTAGCCATCTGTATGTCTTCTTTAGAGAAATGTCTGTTTAGTTCTTTGACCCATTTTTTGATTGGGTCATTTATTTTTCTGGAATTGAACTGCATGGGTTGCTTGTATATTTTTGAGATTAATCCTTTGTCTGTTGCTTCGTTTGCTATTATTTTCTCCCAATCTGAGGGCTGTCTTTTCACCTTGCTTATAGTTTCCTTTGTTGTGCAAAAGCTTTTAAGTTTCATTAGGTCCCATTTGTTTATTTTTGCTTTTATTTCCAATATGCTGGGAGGTGAGTCATAGAGGATCCTGCTGTGATTTATGTCAGAGATTGTTTTGCTTATGTTCTCCTCTAGGAGTTTTATAGCTTCTGGTTTTACATTTAGATCTTTAATCCATTTTGAGTTTATTTTTGTGTATGGTGTTAGAAAGTGTTCTAGTTTCATTCTTTTGCAAGTGGTTGACCAGTTTTCCCAGCACCACTTGTTAAAGAGGTTGTCTTTTTTCCATTGTATATCCTTGCCTCCTTTGTCAAAGATAAGGTGTCCATAGGTTCGTGGATTTATCTCTGGGCTTTCTATTCTGTTCCGTTGATCTATATTTCTGTCTTTGTGCCAGTACCATACTGTCTTGATGACTGTGGCTTTGTAGTAGAGACTGAAGTCAGCCAGGTTGATTCCTCCAGTTCCCTTCTTCTTTCTCAAGATTACTTTGGCTATTCAAGGTTTTTTGTATTTCCATACAAATTGTGAAATTATTTGTTCTAGTTCTGTGAAGAATACCATTGGTAGCTTGACAGGAATTGCACTGAATCTATAGATTGCTTTGGATACTATACTCATTTTCACAATATTGATTCTTCCAATCCATGAACATGGTATATTTCTCCATCTGTTTGTGTCCTCTTTGATTTCTTTCATCAGTGTTTTAGTTTCCTGTGTATGGGTCTTTTGTTTCTTTAGGTAGATATACTCCTAAGTATTTTATTCTTTTTGTTGTAATGGTGAATGGTATTGTTTCCTTAATTTCTCTTTCTGTTTTCTCATTGTTAGTGTATAGGAATGCAAGGGATTTCTGTGTGCTAATTTTATATCCTGCAAATTTACTATATTCATTGATTAGGTCTAGTAATTTTCTGGTAGAGTGTTTAGGGTTTTCTATGTAGAACATCATGTCATCTGCAAACAGTGAGTTTTACTTCTTCTTTTCCTATATGGATTCCTTTTATTTCTTTTTCTGCTCTGATTGCTGTGGCCAAAACTTCCAAAACTATGTTGAATAGTAGTGGTGAGATTGGGCACCCTTGTCTTGTTTCTGATTTTAGGGGAAATGCTTTCAATTTTTCACCACTGAGGATAATGTTTGCTGTGGGTTTGTCATATATGGCTTTTATTATGTTGAGTTATGTTCCTTCTATTCCTGCCTTTTAGAGAGTTTTTATCATAAATGGATGCTGAATTTTGTCAAAGGCTTTTTCTGCATCTGTTGAGATAATCATATGGTCCCACTCCTGGGCATACACACTGAGGAAACCAGATCTGAAAGAGACATGTGCACCCCAGTGTTCATTGCAGCACTGTTTATAATAGCCAGGACATGGAAGCAACCTAGATGCCCATCAGCAGATGAATGGATAAGGAAGCTGTGGTACATATACACCATGGAATATTACTCAGCTATTAAAAAGAATTCATTTGAATCAGTTCTAATGAGATGGATGAAACTGGAGCCCATTATACAGAGTGAAGTAAGTCAGAAAGACAAACACCAATATAGTACACTAGTGCATATATATGGAATTTAAAAAGATGGTAACGCTAATCCTATATGCAATACAGAAAAAGAGACACAGATGTACAGAACAGACTTTTGGACTCTGTGGGAGAAGGTGAGGGTGGGATGTTCTGCGAGAACAGCATTGGAAAAAGTATACTATCAAGGGTGAAACAGATCACCAGCCCAGGTTGGATGCATGAGACAAGTGCTCAGGGCTGGGGCACTGGGAAGACCCAAAGGGATGGGATGGAGAGGGAGGCGGGAGGGGGGATCAGGATGGGGAACCCATGTAAATCCGTGGCTGATTCATGTCAATGTATGGCAAAAACCACTACAATATTGTAAAGTAATTAGCCTCCAACTAATGAAAATAAATGAAAAAAAAATTTTAATATATAAATAGAAGGAGGAAAAGATGAGAATGGTGATCAGCAAAATAGAAAATGGACTGTGAAACAGAAATAAGGGATTGAACAAAACTAAATTTCTGATGTCTAAAATAATACATAAAATCAATCATCTGTTAGATAAATTGATTAAAAATAAGAGATAATAACGCAATTGCTACTCAAGGGGAAAAAAAATGGAGCTTCATTACAAATGTTGTCAATGTAGAAAAAATAATTAGGCAGTATTATGTATAATTTTCTTCCAAAAAATTTAACTATTTAGTTGATGTTGAAAAATCATTTGAACCATACAAATAAAGTTACTAAAGATGAAATACAAAATATGAATAGCCTCTATCTTTTTATAAAATTGAATTTTCAGTTAAAAATCTTCCCATGAGCAGAACCCCAGGCCCATACTATTAAATGGTAAATTCTGTCAAGCTTTTAACTAATAAACAGCACAAAAAAACGTGCATGGATATTTGAACAAACAGAGCAATAAGACGTATATGCAACACTTTTTCTTCACCCGTTAATATAGCTCATTCTCAAACTGGAGGCATTGGGATTTGATAATTCAGTCAGTCTGACCCTAGAGTTTGTGCTCTTAGTTTAAAAGTTATGTCATTTGGTTGCAACTGGGTCATAAAGATTCTTAAAGGATAAGCTTATGATCATGGGTTTTATATTCTCATAGTTGGGAAGGTTTTGGTTGAAGGAAGGGCTTGATGGGAATTTTACTCCAGGAAGACGATTCAGATGGGAGGGGGAGGAGGGACTAGAGGAGGAAATGAGACTGGGAATGTTATTTAAACTTGATGCTGTTACTATCTTACCTATACCTTGTGTGAAACATGTACTTAGGATTGTGCTTATTTGTATGTGACAGCTCTCTGATTCCCAAACATCCGTGTACATAAGAATATTCCAAGAGACTTGTTTAAAATGAGCATTCCTGCGTTTCTCAGCCAAATATCCGGGAGTTCAACTGATTTTCCAGGTGATTCTGGCAGCGGTTCTAAGAAACCTCTATGATAGAAACCAAAGGTTTCTGGGTTTGATTTTCAGGCACAAATATCTAGAATCCAGCGCTGGGCAAGGACAATGACAGAATTCCTTGGCCTCTTCCTGACCTTCAGGAGCACAGAATTCAGTTGAAGAGGCAACGACAACTCAATCAGCAATGTGCAAAACCTGAAAATGATTAGTTTAGAATGTGTGAATCATAGCTCCATAGTTTAAAAACTGATAGCTGAGATGCGGGTTACTGGCAGCCATCAGTATATATATATATATTGTCCCCAGTAAAAAATGCATTTCCCAGTGAGGCAGAAATTGTAAATGAGCTACGAAGCTTACTTTTAGAGACACAGCACAACAAGCGGGCGAGCGCACAGAGAAAGCGTTAGGGTCGGAGCAAGGCGGAGGCACACCAGGAGAGAGGGTGTGGGTGTCTCCGAGAGGGAGGAGGAGCCGCCGCCAATATTTCTCATCGTTTTCTGAGTTTTTGGACACCTCTGGTGTTTCATGGGTTTCCCTGGTGGTTCAGAGGTAAAGAACCCATCTGCCAGGCAGAGGACACATGTTCTATCCCTGGATCAGGAAGATCCCCTGGAGAAGGAAATGGCAATCCACTCCAGCATACTTGCCTGAAGAATCCCATGGATGGAGGAGTTTGGCAGGTTACCATCCATGGGGTTGTAAAAGAGCTAAGACTTAGTAACTAACCAACAACATGAACAACAAAACCAGACAAAGATGTTGTAAAAAAAAAAAAAAAATCAAGATAACTAATGCACTTCATTACAGAAATACTGAAAAAAAATTAGAAAATAAAATATCACAGTATATGATAGAAAAATAATTAATGACTCACGTGAGGGGGAGGAACCAAAACAATTGCCTGCAGAGCAGCAAACAAGATATATAAGAAAATTCCTTCAATCTGATAAAGATCATCTACAAAAATACCTCTAGCTAGCATTATGTTTAATATAAAAACAGAAAACAGAAAAAAAAATCCTACACCAAGTAAAATAACTTGATTTTCTCCTAACCCTGTGTATAACAACAACCAAAAAAATAATGTCCTCAACCACTTTTATTCAACATCTTATTTCAGACTTTTGCTGAATAAGGAAAGAAAATTGTAATTACTGAAAAGTAGAAAGTAAAACTGTCTTTATTTGCCAGCTAGAGTCTGTATATAGAAAGCTCTAAGGAATCTGCAACCAAAATATAGGAAAATAATAACAGAATGCAGTAGTGCTACATAAATGAGTATATCTAAAAATATCAATTGCATCATTGTATTATAATGGTGAGCAAATAGAAATGACTTTTAAAAGTATAATTTGCAAGACTTATTCATGCATGCACGTGTGGGTGTGCGCTAGTCTCTTGGTCACGTCTGACTCTTTGCGACCCCATGGGCTGTAGCCTGCCAGGCTCCTCTGTCCATGGAATTCTCCAGTCAAGAATACTGGGTTGCCATTTCCTTCTCCAGGGGATCTTCCCGACCCAGGGAATGAACTCAAGTCTGCGAGCATATGGATTATCAATAAACTGTTGATAGCTAAACTGTAATCCCTGAGTACCTCAGTTACACCAAAGGCAAGCCTTTTCTAGTATTCATGATCATCAGGTCAAGTTTTTCACAACGATAACCTATTTCTGACATTCTATACTCTAACAAGAAAGTGAAAGTGTGTCACTCAGTCATGCCTGACTCTTTGGGACCCCATGGACTGTAGTCCGCCAGGCTCCTCTGTCCATGGAATTCTCCAGGCAAGACTGCTGGGATGGCTGACCATTCCCTTCTCCAGGGAGTCTTCCCAATCTAGGGACTGAACCCGGGTCTCCTGCACTGCAGGTGGATTCTTTATCATTTGAGCCACCAGAGAAGACTGCTGTCTTATCAGGAAGAGGTTAATTTCGATTCAACACATGAATACTAGAAATATTTGTCACAGCCATCTAGGAAGTATGAACTTTTCAATTACAACTCTAGGGGACTGCCTTTGGATTTGTACATTCTTGGGAAAATGTTAGCAAGGTATATACATAGTATTACAGCCAAAGTATTTTAAAATTAATCACAGTAATTTCAATAGTTAATATGAGGATTACTTAAAGTTTCTTGTAACTAATAACAATTTTATTAAATGCGAGTTGAGAAAAATCATCCATTCAAAGTGCAATGAGTTTTGTATTTAATGAAATAATTTTTCTAGAACTATAAATTGCAAGAATGATATATCTTCCCTTTTGTTTCAATATGTTGATTTGTGGTTATTAATTCATGATGGTTAAACCACTTTTCAGTTTCTGGAATAAAATCCAGTGTGTTAATATTCTGTCTTGAATATTCATTATATAACCACATTAGAAACATTGATCTATAAATTTATTCTTATAATAGCTTTGTTCGAATTGATTGTTAAAAACTCAGTGAATATAATGTATTATTAAGTATCCTCTTAATCTATACTCTAGAAAGATTTGTGCGTGATTGAAAATATTTCTTAAATGTTTGGAGAAATTCATAACATAATAAAAGGGGCATATGATTTCTTTGTTAGGAAGTTTTTGAAAACAAATTCCATTACTTTGGGCTTCCCCCGTGATTCAGTCATAAAGAATCCACCTGCAACACAGAAGACACAGGAGATGGAGGTTCGATCCTGCATCAGGGATATCTCTTGGAGAATGGCATGGCCACCCACTCCAGTATTCTTGCCCGGAAAATCCCATGGACAGAGAAGCCTGGCAGGCTAAAGTCCGTGGGGTCACAAAGAGTCAGACATGACTGAGCACACACAGACATCCATTACTTTAATAGATAAGACTTTACTTAGATTTTCTATTTTTATTGTATAAGATTGAATGCTATGTTTTCCCAAGGAAGGTGTTCATTTCACTAAGATTTGCAATTTCTTAACAATGATTCTTCACAATATATTCTTATCTGCCATGCCTGTAGAATTTTACCTATGCCCATTTTTTCCCCTAATCAGTAAAGAAAGAGATAAAGTTTGGATTGTTTTTAACTCAGCATGTCAAACTCAATATATAACATGCCTTTGTTGTCTCTTTTCCCTCAGAAACCAAATCAATCAAAGTAATAATAATGAGAAATAAATCAAATAAAGTCCCATCAATAAAAACAATGGTGGGATTTCCCTGGTGGTCCAGGGGCTAAGATTCTTTGCTTCCACTGCAGGGAGCACGGGCTTTATCTCTGGTTGGGAAGCTAAGATCTCACATGGCGTGCAGCACAGCCAAAACTAAAACTAAAAATCAATACATTTAAACAATGGTAAAATAAAAACCAGCTAATATGATCTTATAATTATGAAGGAGTATAGACGAATGAAGCCGAGAGGGCCTGGCTACAGCCGAGAATGTGTTAACGTGCAGAGCTAAAGAAAAAGTGACGTAGATTTTAGAGCCCCTAAGAGTCTCAGGGTTTAAAAGAATGAACAAAATAAATACTGAAGTCTGTATGAAAATGAAACAGTCAAGGATAAATGGGATCCACTTACAGGGAAGAAAAGCTATCAGAAGTTGCTCTAATAGATAGTGAGCTTTACTTCAAAGTTATCATAAAGAATACGTGGTAATGGCAGGTACTTCAAAGGAATAAAAGAAAGACTTATTATACTGAATGAGGTAGATTCATGATTAAGTCCAGTTATTCAGAAGCATTTCTGTTAATCTCATTATAATTTTTTCATACTTCATTATTGACAAAGAGCATTTCTTTTCATTTGGATTATGAGTGCAAACCTGAGACGTGAATGAGTATATGTCAGAAGAAGAGAAAATAAAGCAGTTCTTAACTTGGGCTTTATCACTGAGTAATCATCATAACTCCTTAAACATACATTTAACTTTTTCTCAACTTTCAGTATCATCTTAAGTACCTTTTGTTGAACTATATTATACTGGTATTCAAAAAATGAGTGATGCCTACAGAGACTAGCTATTATTTTCAGGATCTTCTTGCTTAAAATCAGGTAATATTTTTATCATGCAAACTCAAAAGTCTTCATTTTAGCTGGAGTAAAATAAAGTTTTGAGAAAAGCTAAAAGTTGCATTTTATAGAACTGAATCAAAAGAGTTAGTTATGAGAACCTGAGTGCAAATTTAACCCTAACCCTAACACTAACCCTAACCTTAACCCTGACACTAAACATAGTTATCATCTGTGTTTGCAGCAGTGTTACAAATCACAACATAAACTGTAGCATAAGGAATGAGTCCCTAACAATATATCTCTTTTTGTCACTCTGACTTCCACAATGTATTATTTCTATATTAATTCAGAAATAATTGTAGCTCATCCTGATCACCAAATAAAAAATGCAAAATGCAACATACAATTTATTTGAAACATAACCATATATTTACTTAAAATAAAGATAAGCTAGCATCAGAAAAATATTTGAAAATTATTAGGCATAGTATGAACATAAACATATTTGAGTTATACACAACTTGACTTTAATTCAAGTGGCTTTTCAGTCCCATTGGACGTCTGAATTATACTGAAGGAGAAAGCAGTTACATAGTTATCAAACTCCTTTATTTCACATCTTTATTCCTAAGGCTATAGATAATAGGGTTCAGCATAGGAATCATGACAGTAAAAAACACGGTGGCTACTTTGACCAGGAGCCATGAGCTTTTGGAGTTGGGGACACAATAAAGGAACAGGACAGTCCCATGGAAAATGGTGATGGCGGTCAGGTGTGAGGCACAGGTGGAGAAGGCTTTTCGGAGTCCACCGGCTGAAGGCATCTTGATGATTGTGACAGCTATGAAAACATAGGAGGCGAGGATAATCAGGAGGCTACACACCTCATTGAGTGTAGAAATGATGAAACATGTCAGTTGACTGAAATGGGTGTCAGAACAGGAAGTAGAGATGAGGGCAGAATACTCACAGCCAAAGTGATGTATGACATTAGAACCGCAGAAGGACAGCCCCAAAAGAGAACATGTGATTGTCAGGAACACATTCCACCCCACGTGTAAGTCCCAGCGACCAGAAAGCTGCAGAGCTTAGGAGACATAGCAACTGTGCAGAGCAGGGGGTTACAAACAGCCACAAACCGGCCATAGGCCATCACTGCTAGCATGGACATCTCCGTAATCACAAATGCACAGCCAAAGAAAAACTGTGCCATGCATCCTTTGAAAGAGATAACTCTGTCTTCCACAACCAAGACACCTAGAAGTTTGGGTGTAAATACACTGGAAGAACAAATATCCAAAAAGGATAGATGGCTGAGAAAAAAGCACATGGGTGTGTGTAGTTTGGGGCTGGTCCTTATGATCACAATTATGCCAAGGTTCCCCACCAGAGTGACTGTGTAAATGGTCAAGAACACCAGGAAAATGGGTACCTGGAGGCGTGGGTATTCTGAGAAGCCCGAGAGGATGAATATGGTCACAGAGCTCTGATTTCCTCCATTCAGTACCATGGCTCTTGATTTAAAAAATAAAAATGAAGAAGAATTAAAATTGAGCAGTGGAACATGAGAAGGTGGAGTGAAAGAAACTGAAGATAGCTCAACCTATGCTAGTGAAGGCAGTGTGATCAGCGTATACTCAGGAATGTTCTGAAGTGTCAGGTTGAAGTCTTTACTTGACAACTTAAGTGAATGTGATTATGGGAAATTAGTTCTATCTTTTAGAATTTTAGTTTCTCAATAAGAAAGAATAGTATTTATCAATAGTAGTATTATACATAAATGATTCTTAAATGAATGTGATGCTTAGAGCATTAAATATCCCCAAGATAGAATATAATTCTGTGAAAATGCAGGCTACAGAGAAGGAAATCAGGAAAAAAAGAAAAAGAACTAAACAAATAGTTGGTTGGATTATGGGAGTCCCATGATAAGAGCAGAATTGACTTGGGAAAGATTAAACACTTTTAATACATAAAGAGAAATATAATAGTAAATTTCTGTTGGATTAAACATATAACTGCACATGCATGATGGTCCTGGGACTAATAAAAGTAGAATTTAGCCTGTATATTGCTGTTTTCAGCTCATTTAGGTTTCCTCTGCCAAAAACCTTCTGGATTCTATATCCCTCAGAATGAAAGGATGATCCTAGGTTGAATCAACTCACCAAATGCCAGATATCCTTGGTGTGTTTTTATGATGGATTCCTTGCTCACACTAATATGCTGCATACACGTTTTGTATCAAAATTGAAATTTTGGTTTAAATATTTCCAGTCCTTTAATCAGAAAGCTGATGATTCCTGCAAAATATAGTTAATAAAGGTAGCAAGAAATATCACCTGTCATTTTTGCAACAGTCAAGAAATTGCAGAAGGAGAATGAACACACCCTTGAGGAATAGACAGACCTAGAAATTATATTCATGATGGTGTTTTAATTTGTTTTATATCTAACCACCTAACCCTGGGGACTCAAACCCTGAAGAATTCTTAGAGTTTATTGTCATGAGCTACAAACAGAATAACTAAAGAAAACTTCCTCTTCTGTAATTTACAGTATGATTTCTTTTGTCATTGACCTATTGCTGATGTTTTTAAAAGTAATTCACCTCTATACAGAGGCTGTGTTCATGCATGCTAAGTCGCTTCAGTTGTGTTGGACTCTTTGCGACCCCATGGACTGTAGCCTGCCAGGCACCTCTGGCCGTGGGATTCTCCAGGCAATAATACTGGAGCGGGTTGCCATGCCCTCCTCCAGGGGATCTTCCTGACCCAGGAATTCAACCCCTCTTATGTCTCTTATGTCTCTTGCATTGGCAGGAGAGTTCTTTGCCACTAGCGCCACTTGGGAAGACCATTCAGAGGCTATACTCCTTATCATAAAAATTATATTAACATATTTTCCAATGACCCTAACCCAAATTATGGCTGATAAGATATGCTTTTTAGTCTTATATATCTCTACATATATTAATATGAAAACACACTTAACAATACACTAGACAAAACACACAACATTATACTATACATATTTTCGCATTTAGTCAGTTAGGCTTATTATTTGTCATGCCCTGAATATGAGCACCATCAGCTAAGGGTTGATAGAGTGGAGAATTATTAGGTGTCATGATACTGGCTTAGACTGCAAGGAGGCCCAACCAGTCAATCCTAAAGGAAATCAGTCCTGAATGTTCATTGGAAGAATTGATGCTGAAGCTGAAATTCCAATACTTTGGCCACATGATGCAAAGACCTGACTCATTGGATGATGCTGGGAAAGACTGAAGCAGGAGGAGAAGAGGACCACAGAGGGTGAGATGGTTGGATGGCATCACCAACTCGATGGTCATGAGCTTGAGTAAACTCTGGGAGTTGGTGATGGACAGGAAGGACTAGCGTGCCGTAGTCCATCGGGTCACAGAGAGTCAGACACGACTGAGCGACTGAAATGATTGACTGACTGACTGACTGATGATCCCGGTGATAGATTCAGCTATATTTTTGAACTACAGTCGTAGAGGTCTTAGCACTAATATTTTAAGTTCATCCATGTGATCCCGGCACCTACTCCTTTATGTCACATATCAAGAAAGAAAGAAGGCCGTGTAAAATATTGACCCAATAAGATGTTACTGCACAGTTTCTTTGAAAGAGGAAATTGTAACCCCTCCAGTATTCTTGCCTGGAAAATTCCATGGACAGCGGAGGCTGGTGGGCTACCATCCAGGGGGTCGCAAAAAGTCAGACACAACTGAACATATACACACTTTCATACATACATACACATGTAGTTTCCTGTATAGGAAATCTTGATATACACATATGTAGGGGCATTGTAAAACAAAGATTACACAAGTTATTCAAAGTGATTGACAATTCTAGTGCAGCTAATTTTGGAAGATTTAGCCAAACGGGTAATCTACAACTCAGCAGCTAATTGAAGTTCACATTTACAACTGTAAGCTATTTTTAATATGTGATGATGAAGAAATAAAGAAAATATCTGCTTACTTGTTTGAGCATCTATTGTAAGCCACATCAAAGCAGTTGGCCTGATATTTCAACTGAAGGTTTGTTAGGGCAGGGATTGAATCACCAAATATACTTGTAATTCCAACCAAAGGAGCCTTTTAAAAGAGAATCACTTGAAATAGGTTTTTGGTTTTTTACTTTTTTGGTATTTTATAGATTTCCTAGTATGCTTTTTATTAGTAAGTCAAATATAAATGATAAAGACAGCTGAAGTCCATGTAGACCAAAGATAATTAGTTCAACAAGTTCTAATTTTAATTTTATTATTTCTATAAAGAATTACTCTAAAATTCTAAATTCCTTTCTTCAAAATTTTGCTCAGAATTGAATGCTAGTTTTAGTTAAAGCAAGCACTGTGTATATGATATGAACTTGTTTCTTTTTAAAAATATTTATTCATTTATCTTTGGCTCATGGGCTCCAGAACACAGGCTCGGTTGTCATGGGGCACAGGCTTAGTCGCCCTGTGACATTTGGGATCTTCCCAGACCAGGGATCCAAACAGTGCTTTTATCCTCCAATATGGACTTTAGTTAAAGCTTTAAGACCTTGATTCCATAAACTTTGACAGTGCTTCTAAATAGAGAAACCCAGATTGTGAATGCTCCCACAGAGAGGTTGGGGATTGCATTATGTAAATATGTTTGTGAAAATGAATATTTTAATTATTTGTGATATGGGATCTTTTGTGTTAAAAAACAGAATTATTTCAAATTCAGATGAAAAGATTTGTGGGAGAAGTAAGTGCCAAATGCTCATTTAAGTAATAAATGACTAAATGGTTTTATTTACAGAACTTGTTATTTTTTAAACAAGTAGGGTGAGGAAAAAAAAAAAGAGAGAAATTAAAATAAAGGCAAGTTAAACTACAGGAAAATATTTGTCAGGAGAAATATGGAGGTTCTAGAGTCTAGACTAGAGAGATATTAAAATAAACTGTGAATGGACCAAGACAGATTGTTGAAGAAACTTTTTCAAAGGGAGAAGTATTTTTATTTTTGGTCTAATACAAAATCAGACTGTATCCTAACAGACACAAACAGGCAATTGGGGGAAAATATCAAAATATACTGGAATGTCATCAATATTGCAAAGTGCCACAGATCATGTGATGAAAATTATTTTATTATGTGGAGGACTATATAGTCTCTGACACACAGTTTTCCCACTGAGAAATTTAGGGAAGTTTACTAGTGGCTTAATAAAAAAGAAGATTCCTTTAGGGCTACCATATTTCAACTTATTTCAAACTAAATTTTGCCAAAGTGTTGATGCCCAGAATTTTGTAGTTTCCTACTGTAAGTTCCCCAGGACAATCAAAAGAACACATACCTCATTTTCTCCCATTTCCTGTGGCCACCACAACTTTCATGATAGTATTCTCCACCAGACACCCAATTTTTCAAGACATTTGGTTCAGTGAATGTTACATTACAGTATCCACAAAGGGTAATTTATAAACTATAATATTACTACAGACCACTGATTATTGGAATCCATTTTTTTTTTTTTTATTCACATGATGCTTGTTCTGTGTTTAAGGCTAAAGATATTGTCCAGATACTCATCTTTGAAAGCCTTCCCCAAAATTACCACCTGAATTTCTTTGGGAAAATATAAACCTCCCTAGAAGGTTATACTAGGAAATTAGGTTTGGTTTTTTTTTAAGTATTGAAAAAATTAATCACGATATTGCACAGTAATGATCAGACTGGAAATGTGCCATCTTTAGGAGTGGAGGATGCTATGGTTAGTAGAATATGGAAAAATGAAGATAGGTATTACAGATCGAGAAACTATTTTTTATCAACTTGAATCAAGAGCTCTTTTACTAATTTCCTACTAAATCTAGTAGATTTTATATTTTAAACATTTTACAACTTTTGGTTCTGAATTTCCCTTATGTGAGGGCTTCCTGGTGGCTCAGATGGTAAAGAATCTACCTACATTTCTGGAGATGTGGGTTTGACCCCTGGATGGGGAAAGATCACCTGGAGAAGAAAACAGCGACCCACTCCCATCCTAGGCTCCCTCCCCTCTCCTCATTGCATTCTTCAGGTCATCACAGAACACCAGACTGGGCTCCCTGTACTGGAAAGGAACATTCGGTTATGACCCTTGGATGACAAACAAACGCTAAATCATTATCACTATTGTCATACACAAAGAGGGTCGGGAACTTCGTTGTACACCCTAAACAATTAAAGACATAAGATTGTGTAATCATAGATTACATATGATATGGTAAACATTTAATTTTCATGGAAAACTAAATCATGGGAGGAAACAAACAATATTTAATATGTTGAGTTGTAACTACAACACATGGTCCCTCCCTGCCCTCTGCTTATAAACCTTAGTAATGCTTCGTGAGACCCAAATAGGAAAGACAAGTTCATATTCTTAGTCTCAATCAGCCATTTGCTTAAAGCAGTCCAATGGTCCATCAATTATTAAAACCTTTGGTAAGACCAGTCATGGTCATGGATTATCTGTTATATGATATAGAATTACCTGAAATTATCAAGGTTGAATATCTTTAATGAGATAAATGTTTTAATTAATCTTTGGTGAATATTGAGCCAGGGCTTTCCAGGTGGTGGTGCTAGTGGTAAAGAATCTGCCAGCCAATGAAGGAGCCGCCAGAGACTCTGGTTCAATCCCTGAGAGGCCTGGATTTGATTCCTGCATTGGGAAGTTTCCCTGGAGTAGGGAATGGCTATCCACTCCAGTATTCTTCCCTGGAGAATTCCATGGACAGAATAGCTTGTGGGCTATATCCACGGGGTCGCAAAGAGTTGGAGGAGACTGAGCACCTAACACAATGAGGTTTATTTTGAACTTATAACATTTTCTCCATTAAGAGACTATTCTGTACATTTTTTTCTTTATCTTGTGAACAACTTCATTAAAAATATTTCCACAGCACTTTAGAAACAAAACAAAAAGCTGCACCTATGCAAACCACCAAGAAGAATTTAAAGTTAAAAGAGTACAATTTATTTCTGGAAATAAAGAGCTCATCATTAGGACTTTGTAGAACAGACAATAAAATCATTTATATTAACAGATTTTCAATCTTAAAATCATTACTTTCATTGTAAAATTTTACTGTCAAAATTTATGGAGAATTTCTGCTTTAAATACATGTAAATAAATGACTATTCACAGTATTTTCTGAAGCAACAAACATTCTATTCTAAAGGATTCTGTAGCCATCCAGACTTTTTTTTTTCTTTATAATTTGTTCTGGCTTTTCTTGAAAGACAGAAACCTAGTTACAGCTTCAAAATTATTCTTTGCCTAAAATCTGTCATCTATTTTTTTAAGATTAGGATCTTAAATACAAGATGTGTAACATATGTCAAAGATAGTCCATTGTATAAACTGCAGGTAAGTTTGCTAGTTGGGCAAAATTAAATCAGGTTAGCCAAGATGCTCTAGCTGATATTAGCAGGGTTCCCATTCAGTCCACCAATAATGTTACTTACCAATGAAGTTCTCTGTTATTTTATCTTTATATAACAATAGCTATATCATACACAGTTTAAGATTGACGTGAAGACTACTTTAGATTTAGCTGGAACTATTTCTGAAGTGTGCAGTTCTTATTTTATTTTTGATGTTTTATTTACAAAAAGCAAATAAATTTTATATTAACAAGTACAATTTGACCAAATTATATTCAGGATTTTGTGGGGACGGAAATATGACTTCTTTGAACTTATAATGTACCAATGTTCCTTGTGTGGGATTAAATAAATATGTCTTTTCAATTTAGTGTCTTAGTGTTGAACAACTCTCAGTTTACTATATTTCTGTTGATGCAACTCTCATAAATTTTCTATAAATTTAACTATAAATTACTTTAACTTTTAGCTATATATTTTCAGAGCAACTCTATAAATCCATTGCTCGATGACTGTACCTTGGCAGCCAAATGATAATGTGAGCTTACTCAGAAATCTTTATATGAAAAACCACCTAGAGACTTAATTTAAATGGTCCAGGCTTTAATTATGTGTTGTTTGTTATTTTATAGGTAATTCTCTGAAGTTTACTAAAGTTGTTGCATGTTGTATTAACCAGGGCCTTCCACACTTCAAAAGTGTGTACTGTTTTCTTTTCTGAAAAAAAAAAAAAAAAAAAAAAGTTTGAAAGTACTATAAATTCTGGAAGACTTGGACAACTATCCTCTTGAAAGTGCACACTCAATCTTAGTCATTTTACATTAATCATTAATTGACATATTTGTTATGCCCGATGTCCGAATCCCCAAGCGGGAATAGAGAAGGCTTCCAAGACAATGCAACTGGCAAAAAGGGAAAGTTTATTACTGACTCGAGCCAGGGCCCTCTGCCACATCCAACACAGTGGTGCAGGTCAGAGAGCCCCGAGCCGAAGCTGTTACACAAATTTATAGGGTGAGCACACGCCGTTGGTAGCTGGTTTAAGCGGATTGGTTACAAGTTTGCAAAGCAATTTCATTGGTCAAAACTTTTGCGCGGGCGGGACTTTCCTGGGGGTTTCCGCCCGGTTCCTAATTTCCTAATTGGCAAACAGCGGTCAGGGTTAAGCGAAAGCTAATTGGTTGTATCCAGCTGGCCTGATAATCTTACCAGGTAGGAAGGCCTACTCCTAATCTAAGCTGTGTTACTTCTGCTCGCCTCACATTCTCCCCTGTCTGTTGTTCAAGTAGAGGGATCTTCCTCTTTTCCATCTTGGGCCACTGACACTATAAGTGGACCCAGGAGGGTGGAAATTAAGGTAGTCAGCCAGGGGGAGTGCTGAAACCAAGACTCAAACCATCTCTGCTGGGCTTCCCGTTCTCTCTTTCATTGTGCCAGTCCCTCTCTCACTGTTCTCTTACCACTCTTGTATGGTCTGCATAGAAACCTCATAGACCCTACCCTGTTGGAGCTAATCCTCTCTTATTCTGCAAGACCACCTCAGACAAGGAAGTCAAGGACTTCTCTAAGTGACTGATTGCATCTACAGAGGCTCATAGGGAGGAAAGTCCTTGGCCTTGCAGAGATAGTGAAGCTGATCACCCATATCTGAGGTACTTGGCCCTGCAATTGTGCCACACTCGGGGCTACCAAATCTCTGTTTCCTACGTCCCATTCCCGGGGCCCATCACAAGAGGTTACACAGCTCCAGCTCCTGCAATAAGCTTTCCATGCCACCACAGGTTGCTCAGGCACGTGAAGAATCCCTCTTGGCCGAGATTTCTCCCGGTCCCCATGGCTCCCCATGGCCTGAATTGTGGGTATTTCCCCTGGGGTCCTTCCCTGGGGAAGATTCCCCTTAGGTCAAAGTAAAGGTCTGGCCACCAGGTGTTCGGAGGGTGGATTTCTGAGGACTTGTTGAGCAGCTCATGAGTCTGCCCGACGTAGGAGACCTCCCGGCAGACGAGTTTCAGTTTCAAAGGATTTGAAGGGTGAGGACTCGCCTTTCATTCTGCTTGTGCTTTTTCTTGTTCTTCTGGTGTGGCTTGCCGCACGTGATGGCAGTGAACCCAGCGTCCAATCCCATCGACCTTGACAGCAGTAGGAGTGGTAGGGAGAACAACATAAGGGCCTTTCCATCTAGGTTCTAATACACAGGAGGGGGTCTTCCATACAGAATGTCAAAAGGGGTAAGATTCAGCTTATAAGGGGTGTTACGCGCCCAAAAGAGCAGAAGGGAAGGAGGGTCACCCAGTCCCCGCCAGTCTCTATTGCCAACTTTGTCAAAGTTTCTTTTAGGGTCCGATTCATTCTCTCAACCTGTCCTGAGCTCTGGGGATTATATTCACAATGTCATTTCCATTTCATCCCCAGAGTTTGGGCCAGCCCTTGTACAATCTGACTCACAAAGGCAGGTCCGTTATCAGAGCCCATAGTCACTGGCAGCCCATACCTAGGCACCATCTCCTCTAAGATCTTTTTAGCAACCACTATTGCTGTCTCTCCCTTAGCACGGAAGGCTTCCACCCACCCTGAGAAGGTATCTACCAGAACCAACAGATAGCGATACCCGTACTTGCCTGGCCATCCGTCAGTGAAATCTATCTCCCAGTGTTACCCTGACTCTTCCCCTCGGTACCTCGTTCCCGTGTGCTGCTTTTTCCCTGTCCTCATCAGCTGGCATGCTTTGCAAGCCTGGATTATCTCTCGTCCAGTTGCATTTTCCTCAAACACTGATCAACACGCAGATTCAGTCCACATTGGCTTTCATTTATCTACTGAGTGTACCCAAGCTTCTTCTTCAGAGACTCTGGCATCTCAGGGGGAGGAGGGTGAGGGAGCCTGAAGTAGACCTTCACAGAATCATAGATAAACCACTGTAGCGCAGTCAGAGTGTCGATCATGATGATGCGGGCAAAGAGTCCCTTCCATACACCTCTAAATCCAAGTCTCTTGAGGACCTGAGAGGCACTGACACCCTTCTCTTTATTCAACACAGACACCACGGAATCGGCAGGGTGGGAAACAATGGCACAGAAGACTCCAGCTAGGTAACCTGCCACAAATGTGACAACCAGCTGCTCTGGCTTTGAACATTCACTTCAGGCTTAGGAACCACAAACCTGTACAATGCTTCAAGAGTACGTTCAAAGCAGGCAAACTTCATCATGGTGTATGGCATCTGTCTCATCCAAAGAGGAGCAACCCCCTTGTAGAATGCCTTTCAGCCTTCTTCCTTATATATTTTGGGAGCTGCATCCCTCAGAGTGTTAGCATAACCTGGTTGGGTTTGAATTTGAACCTTAGCAGCTTCCATAGGAGCCAGAGCAATGTCAGCAAAGAATTCAGCACTGGCAGAGGCAGCCAAATACAGTGATGTGCGCCACAGATAGGCATTCTCCTCGCCAAGCATGTTGCTGTACAAAACCTTGAAGACTTCATAAAAGCCAAACTTGCAGAGCCCCTGCAGGGAGTGACCAATGATGGTCAGGGCCCATCCTTTGGCCAAACCACGGAAACCATCCTCTTTGAGTGTAACTGAAAATCCATTAAAAATGCCCTTGTACTTCTTGGGTCCACCTGCATACGGCATTTCACTAAATCCAGAGGAACAACAGCAGTGTGTGTCAGACCACAACTTAAGACCTCACCAAAACCACACAGTGCATAAAACTTCACGGAGCCATATTCACAACTGTACTCTTCTACTGTGGCAGCTCCAGCTTTCCTTTGCCCATCTTTTACACAGCTGCTCCCATCGGTGAACCACACTAGCTCACTGTTGTCTAGAGGTACATCAGTTAAGCCTTTTCATGCCGCCAGGGCCTCAGCCAGTATTAAGAGGTCCCCAGTGGCACGGCTGTATGCCTCCTCCGTGGTTCCAGCCAACATAAGGTCGTCTACATATTGTAGCAGAATAACCTTTGGGTGGCAAGTCCAATATTCGTAGAGGTCCTCACTCAGAGCCTCATTATACAAGGTAGGGGAGTTTTTGAACCCCTGTGGGAGGCGCGTCCAAGTTAATTGTATTACCAGTTGGCCTTCCCCCTCGGCCCACTCAAAGGCAAATATCTCCTGGCTCTGGGCCACCAGGGGTAGGCTGAAAAAAGCATCTTTCAAGTCCAACACAGTCTCTCCGTTTGGCCAGTCCCATCCCTGCCATTTCAGCCCAGGCCAACGGGCATTTATTCATCTCTTAAGGCTCGGGATAAGATATGTATCGGCTGTCCAAGTCCATCCATGACTGTCATTCTCCCAGCTCTGTAGGCTTAACTGAATAAAACCCAATGGCCTCTCCTTTCTTCCACAGAATCTTAGCATAATCAGTACTGCTATGACACAGGAATGGGATCTCATTTCTCTCCATTTCCTGCTTTAACCACTCTCCCCCCAAGAGTTCTCACCTGCTTAAGCCCCTCTCTAGAAGGGACAGATGTTTTCACAATACCATCAATAGCCCACCACTGATCAGCAAGGTAAAGTGTCACAGCTGTGAGTGAGTCCTCAGGTGCAAAAAGAGCAAGAACTTTCTGGGTCTGATCTCCACCATAGAGAGGTACAAAGCCTACATTTGACAGGCTAATAGGAAAACATTCCAGATTTTCAGGGTCCCCACACCTCAGATCTAACATGCAATCTTCAGCAGAGTTTTCCAGTTCCTCATGACTGCAATTATCCAACATATCCACAGGGAATGCCATCAGTCAAAATGAATCTGAGCATTAACTTTAGTCAACAAGCCTCTTCCAAGTAGAGGGGCTGGCCATTCTGGTATCACCAAAAACGAATGGAACACCTGGTGGGTCCCCAGATCTACTTTTCGTTCTGTGGTCCAATAATATCTTTTTGTCCCCATGGCTCCTTGCACCAAGCTGGTTTTCTTAGACATTGATCCCAGTTTTTGATTTAAAACAGAGTGTTGGGCACCAGTATCTACCATGAAGCCAATGGGCTTCCCCTCCACATGTATGGTTATCCAGGACTCGGGGAGGGGTGCCGAGTCTTGACTCCCCCAGTCACTGTCTTCCCCCGCATATAGAATTGGAGTTCCAGGAGAGATTCTCTCTCTCTGGGTTGTTTCTCTCTTCAGGTCCCTCTTAGGGCACTCGTTTTTCCAGTGCCCCCGTTCTTTGCAGTAGGCGCACTGATCTTTCTTTAGGGCCTGCCTTTTTGTTTCTGTTTTTCTTCCATCCAGGGGTCTCGAGGTTCCCTCAGTTCTGTTCCAGCTTTTATCACCACAGAAAGAATCTGGGCTAGCTCCCTCTGGTTCTTCCAGTTTTCCCTCGTTCTATATTCTCTATCTTCCTTCCTGATCTTCTCAGCTAATTCCCTTTCCTCCCGTCGAATTCGTTCTTCCCTTTCTTCTGGGATCTCCCTATTATTAAATACCTTTTCAGCTGCTTTCAGTAAATCCTGTATCATCTATTCTCCCAATCCCTCTATCTTTTGTAATTTCCTCCTAATATCTGGGGCTGCCTGATTTACAAACGCTAACAGAACTGCAGCACGTGACTCCTCAACCTGGGGGTCCATAGGTGTATATTGCCTGAAAGCTTCATTCAGCCTCTCTAGGAAGGCTGCTGAGCTCTCAGTGGGCTCTTGTCTTCGGCTTTCTTGCTGCGGCCCGCAGGCCAGTCATCAGAGTCTGGTGGTACACTGGGAGATGCTCCCTACCTTCTGCTCGCTCAAAATCCCAGTTAGGTCGCAACAGAGGAAACCCCTCGTCCATGATATGAGGCTGGGCGGTTGGCCTCCCATCGGCCCCTGGGACCCGTTTCCGCGCTTCAGCCAGAATTCGCTCCCATTCTGTGGTGAAGAGCACCTGCAACAGCTGCTGACAATCGTAGTGAAAGGAGAGTTTCACGTGATCAGGCTCTAGTCACTGAGGCTCACTTATTGTAGGGCCTTCAGAGTCCGCCAGAGTGTAACCCTGGTCAGGACTCACCAATTGCGCCCACAACCGCTCGCCTATTCACTGAAACTCCTGAAAAGAGTAGGAACGAGACCAGAGACAATGCCAGCACACACACAAACACGGAGAGCTGAAGACAAACACACGGACAGACAAACGTCGGCCGACAACACAGCGCTGGGTTTTCGGGCCCCCTGAGTTTTCTCACCAGCCTCGGGATCAGGACAAGAACTCTCCTTCCCACAGAGCCGGCTGCCTTCCAGTGCGCTCGCTGGCCTCGGCCTTATACCGGCTGGAACGTTTAATCCGTTCCCCCCTTTATGGAAAGCTTTCTCCTGTGCCAGATACCTTCCTGCTTCACAGCAGGGCCTCAGATTTACACTGAACTTTCCTGTCCTGCCTGAGACAATGCCGGCACACACACAAACACGGAGAGCCAAAGAAAACACACGGACAGACAAATGTCGGCCGACAACACAGCGCTGGGTTTTCGGATCCCCTGAGTTTTCTTGAGCACCGGTGCTATTATCTATTCTTCCCCTCTGTCCTGGAAGTGTTCTCTTCTCCCGGTCAAGGGATCCCAGACGAGCCCCCAAATGTTATGCCTGATGTCCGAATCCCCGAGAGGGAAGAGAGAAGGCTTCCAAGACAATGCACCTTGCAAAAAGGGAAGTTTATTACTGACTTGAGCCAGGGCCCTCTGCTGCAACCAACGCAGTGGTGTGGGTCAGAGAGCCCCGAGCCCAAGCTGTTACACAAATTTATAGGGTGAGCACACGCCATTGGTAGTTGGTTTAAGCGGATTGGTTACAAGTTTGCAAAGCAATTTCATTGGTCAAAACTTTCGCGTGGGCGGGACTTTCCTGGGGGTTTCCGCCCCGTTCCTAATTTCCTAATTGGCAAACAGCGGTCAGTATTAAGTGAAAGCTAATTGGTCCTAATGAGCAAACGGTGGTCAGTGTTAAGCGAAAGTTAATTGGTGGTATCCAGGTGGCCTGATATTCTTACCAAGTAGGAAGGCCTACTCCTAATCTAAGCTGCATTACTTCTGCTCGCCTCACATATTAAGTTGGTGTTGATTAACTTTCTGACAGCGGCCTTCACATCTTTGCTCCTGATGCTGTAGATCAGCGGGTTCAGCATGGGGATGACCACTGCGTAAAACAGAACCCACCTTGAGCATAAGATATGAGTTTTTGGACTTAAGAACACAATAGAAGAAAAGGATGGTCCCGTGGAAGATGGTGATGGCAGTCAGGTGGGAGGCACAGGTGGAGAAGGCTTTATGGCGGCCCCCAGTTGAAGGCATCTTCAGGACAGTGATAAAAATGCAAACATAGAAGGTAAGAATAATCATCAGGCCGCTTACTTCATTGAATGTGGCAGAGGCTAAAGTGATCTGTTGGTTAATGCAAGGGTCAGAGCAGGAAACAGCAACTATGGCCGTGTGCTCACAGACACAGTTATTTATGAACTTAGTCCCACAGAAGAATAAAATCAAAAAAAGTAATGTGTATATTAGGGAACAGGCTATAACCCAAGAGTATGTAGCAATCACCAACACAAAACTAAACCTCTGGGACATCACAACTGTGTAGAGAAGAGGGTTGCAAACGGCCACAAATCAGTCATATGCCATCACTGCCAACAGGAATGTCTCTGTCACCACAAATATGCAGACAAAGAAGAATTGCATGAGGCATCCTGTGAAGGAGATGCTTCTGTCTTCTACAATCAGGTTTTCTAGTAGCTTGGGTGTAACTACTGTTGAGTAACAGAAATCCACAAAGGATAAGTGGCTGAGAACGAAGTACATGAGCGTTCAGAGCCTGGAGCTGGACTTGATGATCGGGATCATGCCCAGGTTCCCAAGCACAGTGACTGTGTAGATGGTCAGGAAGACCAGGGACAGGGGCAGCTGGAGCTGAGGATATTCTGAGAAGCCCAAGAGAATAAAAGCGACCTCAGCACTCTGGTTCACTTGGTTCCTGTGGACAAAATATTAATGTTGATCCAGAAGTAAAAACTAAACTTTGAAATAGGTGAGAGAACAGAAAAGTGTTGACAAGCTCAGTGGGTCTCTGTTTACAGTGTTTCTGTAAATGCTATACTTCTGCCTTATTTCAGATGCTAATGTCCACTTATATGTTAATTAAATAGCCAATAATAATTTTCATTGTGTATGATCTTCGGAAACAAAGAACTAAAACAGATTAGATCCAGCTTTATTTCAAATAATAAAATTCATTATTATCAGCTGCTTTCAAGAGACATTGTCTTTGCATGACTCTGAGCTTTGTGAAAATATCTGATATGACAATTCAATTACATGCATTGGAGAAAAACATATCATTAGGTTCCAGTTTCTTACCTGCCTCACCTCCTGAGATATGAGAAAATTAACTTATATGTTTATTTGTAGAATGGTAACATCTCTGCAAAACAGTTAATATAATATCTTCTTGGTTGTTCTATCTCCTTTCAATTCTTTTCTTATTCCTAGTTATTCCAAATTCTCAACCCTTTCTGGAGCTATGCTATAAAACATACTGAATTTTTTCACTTATGTTGAATTAATTTTGAAAATATTTAAATGTATTCTTCATAGCCAATTGTATTATTTATCAGAAGTTTCAAAACAAAATATGTGCTATGCTTCCTGTGATAATAGTTGAAACAGTATTGAACAGAAAACTCTTACTTTTTTCCATTGTAGCAGACTTTGGAGTTTGGGTGACAAAAATAAGAACTGTGAAAGTACTGGAGAAAGTATATAGGCTTCAGAATGGATCAAATATATACTCTGCCATTTTGAATTAAAAAGAATTTGAATTTGAATTCCGAGGAAAAGTGGCTGGAAAACACCTATTTCAAATGGGACACCAGAATGTTTCTTGATTATTACTGATCACAAGGCATTTCCTCAACAGTAAGATAAGAATATTAATATAAACTTTCAATCACTAGAATGGAACTAGATACTTCAATAATGAATTCAAATGCTGTAAGACATGGTAGAACAGATATTTACCTTTTTATATATTAGAATTATGGATAACTGTTAGATCAAACACCTGATATGTTTGTGAAAATCCTGCAGAAACATGGACATCTATCAACTGGAGGTGACATTGGGGAATAAAATGTCAGAATCCCTTCTTCTAGAAGCCCCACCATAGAAGCACTGTAGAATTTCATTAGGACGCCTGGTTTAAGATGCATATTTCCTTATTTTCCTCTAGGTTTTCTCACCACACTATAGCTTTCTCTGATTCCCACATGATGAACTTGTAAGAAAGATATCTTCCAAAGACCATATCCACAACAGATCCTCTGTGAAAATACTCTGTAAGCTCTCAGCTCTGCAAAGATTGATTATGACTCTATTATTCCAGTCACATTCCTTCCATTTAAAACACTCTGTGAAAGACTATGAGAATAATTTTCCACGATTGTTTAATATAACAGTGACTTTAAGGTTCCAAATAAATGTTAAGCAAATGCATAACATTAACATTATTCAGTATGACTTTTCCAAAAACTGCTTAGATCTATATTCAACCTCATTATCACTTGATACATCCTTCTTTAGTGAAGGTGGATTTATCAACTTCTGCTATGTAGTACACGCCTATTTCTTTATAATTTATTTCTCCATTTGATTCTTTCTTATGACGTTTGCTTTATTTTACCACCTACTTTTATAGACATGACTCATTGTTTCATCCCCTCTGTATACAGACAAACTTTCATATTTATCACTTACAATTGCTGTAGGTTATTTTCCTATTATTTACAAATATGGTTGTTACTGTCACTTTGTTTCTAGAAAATTACAGGAAAATCTTGAAGACAAGGCCCACTTTGTTATAATTCTTCCTTTTACCAAAAGGAGAATTCTCCATTTCTGACTTTATGATGAATATCCAATGAGAAAACTATGATAAAAACTATTTGAAAGAAAGAATTGGAATATAATTCCATAAACCTTCTCAGCCAAAAAGTGGTTCTTTGTGGACACTTTGTTCTACACATGTGTTTGTCTCCTACAAAGATTACTGGATCCTTGTGTTTTATTTTTTAAGTAAAACAAAGGAGACATGAGTCAACTCACCTAAACACAGAAGAACTTGAATGAGTCATTAGTGAAGACCTCTTTGCCAAGATTAACGAACTCTAGCAATGCTGCTGCTTGGTACTTGATAGAAACACACATGAAAAGGGTAATAAAAGTGCCCAGCATTTTTCATTAATTATTTCATATCTTATGATTTTCCAACCTGTTAAGAAAACTCAGAGATACCAAAGATAAGATGAAGCCTGAAAAGTAAATCCTGGCACCACGCTGTATCACAAATATATGCCATCATGACCTTAGGGATGTGAAAAATAGAGAATATAACTGAAGTACTGCCTTGATGACTGCAGTTCAACTAATCACGTGTTAACACTGTCTCAGGTGGTATATTGGTTGTATATTCTTTCCCTAAAGCCTTAGGGCAGCTGTATTATCAACTTTACTCATTTAATCCTAACAAATAAACAACACCATTTAAAAAAATTTTATGTGGATATAAAATACATAAATCCACAAGGGGAAATTATACCACAATAGATTTATCTTTTATTATCCATATTTAATTTTTTTAATATTCTTATGAAGGTACATATATATATATATATATATATATTCTTATGTTTCTAAACGTATGGCTGCTAAACTATAATTATACTGTTTATTTTGTACTTTACAATATTTGTATAATAAACTTTATTTTATATTTACACTATTGATTCTATTGATAGAAAACAGCTTCCATTGGCTTTTCAAATATAGAATGTTCTCAGATGTTTATTACTGAATCTAAAAAGAAATTTTGGATGATATGTTTTCTAAAAATATCTGTTTATGAAAAGGATGATATTTTCACTAATTTTGGTAACTACCCATTTTGGCTTTAAAGACACAGGTTAACAATAATAATAACGTGATGCAGAAGGAGCTGAAGTGGAAGCAGTAAGTTTACTTTCTTGGACTCCAAAATCACTGCATTATGGTGACTGCACCCATGAAATTAAAATGCACTTGCTCCGTGGGAGGAAAGTTATGACAAAACTAGGAAGCATATACAAAACCAGAGACATCACTTTGCCAACAAAAGTCCATACAGTCAAAGCCATGATTTTTCTAGTAGTCAGGTGCGGATGTGTGAGTTGGACCATAAAGAAGACAAAGTGCCGAAGAATTTTCCTTTCAAACTGTGGTGCTGGGGAAGACTACTGAGAGTCCTTCATCCAGTAAGATCCAACCAGTCCATCCTGAAGGAAATCAACCCTGAATATTAATTGGAAGGACTGATGCTGAAGCTGAAGCTCCAGTGCCTTGGCCACCTGATGTGAAGAGCTGACTCACTGGAAAAGACCCTGATGCTGGGAAAGAGAGCAGGCTAGTGGAGAAGAGGGCAGCAGAGGATGAGATGGTTGGATGGCATCACCGGCTCAATGCACGTGAGTGTGAGCAAACTCCAGGAGACAGCAAAGGGCAGGGAAGCCTGGCATGCTGCAGTCCATGGGGTGGCAAAGACTTGGATGCGAAACTTAGTGCCTGAAAAGCAATAACAACACGCTCATTTCTCACTAGTGGAAGACATAAAATACACTTTGACTGTGCAGCTGTGTCCTATACGGGCTCTGATTTCTCCCAAATGGTACCTCAGCATCATCATGGTGCTTCTGAGGTTATGGATCTCTTAATATTCATTGGAGAAAGCATACACTCTTCTTCAAATAAATGATGCCATGACAATTGGGTGTTCACAAGTAAAATTATGGGATTGGACACTCACCTCATATTATATACAACGATTAACTCAGAAAGTGAACAAGGACTTGAATGAAAGAGCATAAACTATAAAACTCTTACAAGAAAAACATAGACCTTAAATTTCATGGCCTTGAATTTGGCAGTAGATTCTTAGGGAAACAAAAACATAAGTGACAATAAATAAATAAATAAATTGCTAAATTGAACTTCCTCAAAATTTAAAATATTTGTATATTAAAAACATTATCAATAAAGTGAAAAGAAAAGGTACAGAAAAGAAACAATAAAGACAAAAAGTCAAATCAGATACAACACAAGATTTACAAATGTCCAGCAAGCATGTGAAAATATTCTCAACTTATTTGGTTATTAGGAAAATGCAAATCAATATCATGATGAGATATCAATTTATATCCACTGGATTTGCTATAATAAATGTATATAATAGCAATGATTGGCAAGGATATGAAGCAACCAGAAGTTATATATTGTGCCTGGGAATCTAAAATGCTACAGACACTGTAGAATAGGTTGGTGGTTCCTGTCACATGAATGAACATAGAATTACTATTAGACAAAATGCTTAGCAGGGAAAAAAAATAGTCTTTCACAAAGAGGTGTTAGGCTTTCCCCCCAATTTCTGACAGATATTATATGTCTTATGTGATAGTAGACTCTACTTAGGGAGGAGGGGCTGGGTACACTTGATATCAAGGTGTGTGCATGCTAAGTCGCTTCAGTGGTGTTTGATTCCTTGCCAATCGATAGACTGAAGCCCACCAGGCTTCACTGTCTATGGAATTCTCCAGGCAAGAGTACTGGAGTGGGTTGCCATGCCCTCCTCCAGGGGATCCTCCCAACCCAGGGACTGAACCCATGTCTCCTATGTCTCCCGCACTGGTAGGCAGGTTCTTTACCACCAGTGCCAGCTGGGAAGTTCCACAGCATATGTCAAATAGATTCACTCTATAGACTGGACGTGAGTTTACCGCAAAGTGTGTTAGTTGCTCAGTCCTGTCTGAATCTTTGTGACTCCATGGACTGAAGCCCACCAGGCTCCTCTGTCATGGGATTCTCCAGGCAAGGATACTGGAGTGGGTTGCCATGCCCTCCTCCAGAGGATCTTCCCCACCCAGGGATAGAACCCAGGTCTCCTGCATTGCAAGCGGACTCTTTATCATCTGAGCCATGAGGGAAGTCCATGAGTTTGCCAGTTGGGCAAAGTTAAATCAGGTTAACCAAGATGCTATAACTGATGAAGTTCTCTGTTATTTTATCATTCTACATCAATAGCTATTTTATATGTAACTTGACTGACATGAAAGACTATTTTAGATTTAGCCAGAACTATTTCTGAAGTGTGCATTTCTTAATTTTATTTTTGATGATTTGTGTATAAAAAACAAATACATTCTATATTAACAAGTAGAATTTTACCAAATCATATTGAGGACTTTGTGGGGGCAGAGACATGACTTCTTTGCACTTATAATGTACCAATTCTTTCTACGTGGTGTTAAATAAATGTATCCTTTAAATTTAGGCTTCCCTGGTACCTTAGATGGTAAAGAATCTGCCTTCAATGCCGGAGACATAGGTTTGATTGCTAGTCATGCAGATCCCCTGGAAAAGAGAATGGCTACCCACTCCAGTATTCTTGCCATGGGCACAGGAGCCTGGCAGGCTAAAGCCCTTAGAATTGTAAAGAGTCGGACATGACTGGGCAACTAAGCACCAGCAAGTCTTTTAACTTCACTGTCTTAGTGTTGAACAACTCTTAGTTACTGTGATTCAACTGATGTGACTCCCTCATCAGTTCAGTTGAGTCGCTCAGTTGTGTCTGACTCTGCGACCCCATGAACCGCAGCATGTCAGGCCTACCTGTCCATCACCAACTCCCAGAGTCCACCCCAAACCCATGTCCATTGAGTCGGTGATGCCATCCAACAATCTCATCCTCTGTCATCCCCTTCTCCTCCTGCCCTCAATCTTTCCCAGCATCAGCATCTTTTCAAATGAGTCAGCTCTTCTCATCAGGTGGCCAATTTTCATGACAACTCAAATCCATTCTTCCATGACTTATCATGACTTAAAGAAAAAAAAAGAAGAAGAAGAAGACTCACCTGAACAGGCAAATGGTAATGTGTCTTTACTCAGAAATCTTTTCGTGACAAACAGGTTATCTAGAGACTTTTTAAATCATCTAGGCTTTAATTAGGTGTTATTCATTATTTTTTTGCTAATTCTCTACAGTTTACTAAAGTTGTTGAACGATGTATCAACAAGGGAATTATGTTAAATATGTGCACTGTTTTCCTTCCTAAAAATTGGAGTTTGAAATGCTTTTTAAAATGCTAGAAACTTGGACAGTTCTCCACAGTGCTCTTGAAAATGAAAAAGCAAACCTAAGCCGATTTGCATTGTTGACATAATAATTTGGTGTTAACTAGCTTCCTAGCAGTCTCTTTCACGTCTTTGTTCCTGAGGCTGTAGATCACCGGGTTCAGCATGGGGATGACCACTGTGTAAAAGACAGAGGCCACCTTGACCATGAGCCATGAGCTTCTCGAGTTAGGAACACAGTAGAGGAAAAGGATGGTCCCGTGGAAGATGGTGATGGCAGTCAGGTGGGAGGCACAGGTGGAGAAGGCTTTGTGGCGCCCCCCAGTCGAAGGCATCTTCAGGACAGTGATAAAAATGAAAACATAGGAGGTAAGAATTATCATCAGGCTGCTTACTTCATTAAACGTGGCAGAGGCTAAAGTGATCTCCTGGCTAATGTGGGGGTCAGAGCAGGAAACAGCAACTATGGATGCGTGCTCACAGACAAAGTTATTTATGATATTATTTCCTCTAAAGGACAATTCGGATAAAAAGTAGGCAAGAGTCAGGGAACAGACTGTACCCCAAGAGTATGATGCACCCACCAGTAAGGAACAAAGCTTCGGAGACATCACGACTGTGTAGAGAAGAGGGTTGCAAACAGCCACAAATCGGTCATACGCCATCACTGCCAACAGGAATGTTTCTGTCACCACAAATGTGCAGGCAAAGAAGAATTGCGCGAGGCATCCTGTGAAGGAGATGGTTCTGTCCTCCACAGTCAGGTTTTCTAGTAGCTTGGGCGTAACTACTGTTGAGTAACAGAGATCAACAAAGGACAAGTGTCTGAGGAAGTAGTACATAGGGGTGTGGAGTTTGGGGTTTATCTTGATAATTAGGATCATGCCCAGGTTCCCCAGCACCGTGACGGAGTAGATGGTTAAGAATAACAGGACAAGGGGTATCTGGAGTTTGGGGTATTCTGAGAAGCCCAAGAGAATGAAAGTGACTGCAGCATTCTGGTTTTCTTGGTTCCTGTGGACAAAATATAAAAGTTGATTCAGAGACCTCTGAAGCAAAATTTGAATGAAAAGTCGTGTCATTCGCTCAGTCTGGTCAGAGGTTTTTGCAACTCCATGGACTGTAGCCTGCCAAGTCCCTCTGTCCATGAGATTCTCTTGGATGGGTTGTCATGCCCTCCTCCAGGGGATCTTCCTGACCCAGGCATAGAATGAGAGTACTTATGGGAAAAAGAGTGCATTGAATTCTTTTTTTTTTTTTTAATTAACCTCTTTTCCTCCAAAATGCCTCTATTGTCTTTTTTCGACATTAAAATTCATTCTTTTCAAACTACTTCCTAAATTCTTACCGAAACCTGAAATGGCACTCAGTGTAAAGGGAAGTTCATTCCACATAGAATTCTCTAAAAATTCTATATCTCATTAGGAGTTGAAATTAAACACTCTGTTACTTTCACTCAGGTTTTATAACTTTATACTCCAAGAACACATATAACACTTGAAGATTTCCTCTACATGTATAGCTATGCCATTCACATATTCCCCCACTCTTTTTCTTCAGTTGTTCGTTTACATTCCTAAACATGTGATTAATTCCTGATTCCCTGAAAGTATGTTTCACTTTAACATACAAATCATAGAGGACACATTCTCTAACTGAAAACACTTTTTCCAAAAGTCAGGATTTGTTCCCTATGTCTATGGTAACAAAGTTTGAGTAGTCCAGGGTTGAAAGGGAAATCTTCACCAAGGATGAATACAATTTCTGATGCATACTTGTTCCTTCTTCCCCACACGCCTTCTCCACACCTGCAGCTTTTCACTCCACCTCCCACATTCTGTATTCATCAACAGGCTGGGGCCAATGTTCCCAATCGCCCATGTAGCCCCAGGAAGTGTCAGCCATGCTCAGTTAGGAGCACAGGTGCTGTGCATAGTATTTATCTTCTTTTCTGTGCAATTACCCTGGAATAATTTTCCCATTGCAGACCCACTATGTACTCAGTCCTGTAACAGGCATTTTAGAAATTATAAAATTATAAAATCTCAGCCTCAATTTGCTTCTTAGAGCATTATTCCAGGATATAATCCGTATAAGCACAAATGACAACTTATACTTCTTGTTTATTATTAAAGTTTGTATGTATAAAGGGAATGAAAATATTGTGACTCAGAAAAACCAAAGATATTTCCTAGCGATGTAGCCTAGTGAACAACAATAAATGTGGTGAAAGATAAATAATCAAAGACTTTTAGTCAGCTAAACAGGTAACCTGGCAATTAGATTTATGCACATGTTGTTTGCCTCCTGCAAAGATTAATGGAATATATTAGAAACATATTATTTTCCCTTTAAAGTGAAATAAAAATCAACTCACCTGAGTGTAGAAGAATTTGACTGGCTCATTTAATAAAGCTTCTAAGTTTAATGGATTCCAGGAAAATTTCTGCTGAGAAGTCAATTTTTTTTTAATATAGTAATAAGCCTGAAAAATAGGAATCTATAGTATATTACAGAAAATGAATTTCTCTTATAATGTATTAAAAATATATTCAGGCATGACAAAGAGCAAAGGAGACCAAAAAAGCTGAACCCTAACATCAAACTGTCACATATATATGCCACCAAAACCCTACGGAGGTTTACCTTAGAGAATATTATTTAACTATTGCCGTGAGACCACGAATGGGGCAATTAGATGAAATAATGCCCTTGTGATACTTCGGTTGCATATGCATTTTTTTCCAAAGTTTGGGGAACAATTTCATCATGCACTCTAGTTCATTGATCTTTTAGAAATGTTGAACTAGACACTATATTTTTGTCTTTAAATACTTGCAGAAATATACTAAAGCAAAATCAGCTATTGTGTCACAATCCAAAGATTCTTAATTTTTGTTGAATTCTGGTTGTCCATCTGTATCTGTATCTGTGGGCTTCCCTCATAGTTAATTGGTAAAGAATCCTCCTGCAATTCAAGAGACCCCAGTTCAATTCCTGGTCGGAGAGATCCCCTGGAGAACGGACAGGCTACCCACTCCAGTATTCTTGGGCTTCCCCTGTGGCTCAGCTGGTAAAGAATCTGCCTGCCATGCGGGAGACCTGGCTTCAGTCTCTGGGCTGGGAAGATTCCCTGGAGAAGGGAAAGGCTACCCACTCCACTATTCTGGCCTGGAGAATTGCAAGGACTGTATAGTCCAGGGGGTAGCAAAGAGTCGGACATGACTGAGCAACTTTCACTTTCTCTGTATCTGAGGGACATATTGATGTGTTTGATGTAAAACTTAAACAATATGAATCATATTATAGTGTTTTTTTAATCCTTTCTTTAACATTCTGTTGTGTTTCATTTTCTATAAAAGTGATTGGTTTTCTTAAGATAATACAACTTGCATTACTATTACAAATATGAGCAAAATTTTTTTTATTCTTACATTTATTATTGAAATTCCATTCTATTTTTCAATTTGTAGTCTAGGTTTATGGGAAGTATAGTATACTTATTATTTAAGAAGCTGACGTATCAACATATAAACATCTCAACTCCAGTGACTTAATTAATAGAACAGGGAGCAGCACTTTTTTCTGGAAAAATGTGTACAGTAAATACTTTATCGCTTCTCGGCCTTTTGGCTAAGATCAAGTGTAATACTTTAGCCTTTGTGGGCCACATCATCTCAATTTCAGCTATGCACGTCTGCATCTTGCAGCCTGGATTCACCTGTAGACAATACATAAATCAATAGGCATGACTCTGTTCCAATAAAATTTTATTTATAAAACAGTAGGACAGATTTGGTTTGCAGATCACACCTTGTCAACCTATGCAATAGAATGCATTTCTTGATTGTTCAAAGTCTCAAATTATTTCCAGATTAGTAGGCAGATGCCTTTTGAGTGGCAATGCAGAGACTTAAGCTTGTTCTCAGTTATGGCTTATGATAATGTGACTGGGTGCATGTGTGTGACTTGTGACTGGGTGCATGTGTGTGAAGTCACTTTAGTGGTATCTGACTCTGTGCAGGGGTATGGACTGAAGCCCGACAGGCTCCTCTGTCCTTGGGATTCTCCAGGCAGAATTCTGGACTGGGATGCAGTGCTCTCATCGAGGGAATCTTCCCAGCCCAGGGATCAAACCTGTCTCTCTTGGATTGGCACTTGGGTTGTTTACCACTAGCGCCACCTGGGAAGTACAACAATAGGATTTTTATGGTATAATTATAATGTAGTGAGAGAAATAATAATTTGGTTTAAAAAATACTACACTGTTCTGCATTGCTACTGTGCATAATATTTTTGTGTTTTGCTTATTTATTTTTCATTAAACTTTTGTCAAACATATTAAGAGTGCTCTTCACATGTTGAGATACTTGAATAATGACCAAGGTATTTCCTGATCAATAAAATCACAATAGGACTTTGAAGTTTGAGTCAAACTATAGTGTTAAGGTAGAGGGAAGGGATAAGAAAGAAAAACAAAAGACATTTTAAGCAGAGAAGACAGTCTGAACCAAGGTAGGAGTTTGAATGTTCAATTTTTTTTTTCAATTAGAAGTAGAGTTTATGCAGGGCAAACTTTGGGAGATGGTGAGGGACAGAGAAGCCTGGCATGCTGCAGGCCATGGGGTTGCAGAGTCTTACAGGACTGGGAGACTGAACAACAGAAAGTAATGAGAGGGTAGCAGGCGGGAAGGCCAGGGGTCTCCAAAAGGAGGAAGGAGGCTGCAAGTGCCAGACATTTTTATCTCTCTTAAGCAGCAGGAAGAAACAAACCAGTGATATGTTTTCTTCTCTATACAAATTTAAAAGAAGGTTTCTCTTAAAATGCTGTGTTGCCATGACACCTGGTCTCACCTGAAGCTAACTACTCTCAAACCTTGAGCTAACCAATGCGTTTCTTTTTCTTATGGAAATGTTGTCTTAAGCTATGTTAATGAACCCCAGACTCTATCTTCAAGTTGGTTCTGCCAAATGGCCTAACTTACTTACTCAGGTTTTGTTCCCCTAATCTATGTAAACGAAACTATTTGATGGTGATCTGCCCTTCTACAAGATTCAAGTCAATCGTTTTATGGCCAGGGATGAATTATCTGGTGCCATTCTAAATTTTATGACATTCCTTTCTTTTCATTAACAGACTGTGAGTGACTATATAACATACAGCTAAAGACTATGAGGGGGGTACTCTTTTGCCCCCTTCTGATGCCTATGTCAGAAGCTTTCTCTATCTCCTTTATACTTTAATAAAACTTTATTACACAAAAGCTCTGAGCGATCCAGCCTCGTCTCTGGCCCCGGACTGAATTCATCTCCTCCGGAGGCCAAGAATCCCGCGTCTTATCGTTCAGCAACAACCTTTCAGTATGAGATTGATCAGTCGACCAGGGAATCTAAACTGTGTAAAGAATGCAATTAGGATTGGTACCGGTTGCTGAACAGAGTTGAAATAGAGTTCCATGCCCACAGGACAAGTCTGTAGTAATGAAGAGGTTGTGGTTGTAAAACAGTGTGGACAATGGGAATGAAACTGATTCAGTTTCAATATTATAATCATGGCATTCAGTGTGGTTTCATTAGTAGTTGACGTAAACAGAAAGAAGTAACTCCCATTATCATTTTGATTCAGAAGCAAACATTATGTTCTTGACAACATCTCACTGCAGATAAGTGAATAATTCCCAGAAACTAGCGATAATTATACAGGCACCTAAAATGTGAAGTAATAAACAGTGAGGTGTAATATGGGAGCTAGAGCATCTGATAGTCAAAGGCCTGAAGACATCTGGAACACAGAAAGAAAACAAAAACAGACTCTTAACACTGTCTTCAAATATTTCAAGGCTAAAATATGAAAGAAACACTGGCCCTTTTTTTCTGTTTCCTGAGGACAGAAATTTAATTTTAAATGAATCCACTTCTAAAAGCAACAGGAAGCTAATTTCAGAACAACAACAATAAAAGAATTTTCTTTTTTTCTCCAGTGTCAATAAACAGAATAGTATGAATGACTCAGAGTCTCTGGGTTGCCCAATTTCACTAAAAGTATATAAGAAGGGGCTCTAGAGACACAAACTTTAATGTAAACGAAAGGAAGGCGGAGACTCCTCAGGAAGCACGCAGACAAGATATTAAACTCCACAATGTGTCTCTACATTTCCCATATTCTGTGACTGGTCCTCACACTGGCCCAGAGTTCTCACTAAGATCACTTTTTACTTGGTGTTCTCAAAATACTGTTTTAAAATTATTTGTATAATTCTCAAAATCCATAATTTACACATCTGTAACAGGTTGATTTAACTACTCCACCTGATAAAAAATCTATTGCTATAATTGGGTGGTGCATTCTAACCACCTTAACGCAGAAGGATTCAGTTCAATGCAAACTTTATTAATCTTTGTCTATAACAGAGGAGGGCCTTCCCTGGTGACTCAGATGGTTAAGAATCCTCCTGCAATGCAGGAGACCCAGGTTCAGTCCCTGGGTTGGGAATAGCGCCTGGAGAAGGGAATGGCTACTCACTCCAGTATTTTTGCCTGGAGAATTCCCATGGACAGAGGAGCTTGGCGGGCTCTTGTCCATGGGATCACAAAGAGTTGGACACGACTGAGTGGCTGAGCTCGGCACAAACTGAGAGGTCATTCCTGTAAGTGTAGTGGGCAAAGCATACTTGAAAAAAGTAAGAAAGTTAATTCAAATAGCCTCCTAAATTCAGTATTACATGTAAGTATGTAGTTTTAGATAGATCCCTGGGGGCTCAGATGGTGCAGATTTGACCTGCAATGCAGGAGAGCTGGCTTCTATCCCTGGATTAGGAAGATTCCCCTGGAGAAGGGAATGGCTGCTCACTCCAGTATTCTTGCCTGGAGAATTCCGTGGATGGAGGAGACTGGTGGGCTATAGTCCATGGGATCATGAAGAGTCAGACACGACAGAGCCACTAACACCTGCACTTTCCTCCCCCAGGTATGTGTGTGCAGATGCCTCTGAGAACGGCGAGTGTGAAGGCAGGCCATCACGAGCACCCTGGTGTCCAGGGTCCCTCACTGTGCTCACAGGCAGTTTTATTTATCTTTCTTTGATCTAGCCTGGGCCTCCAGTCTGGCACATATTTCAGAAAAGATTCAAGAATTAGAGTAAATCTGATCATCTCAGTCCAGTATTATTTCTTATTACACAAGAGATTATTTTTCCCCCTTAAGTTTATATACAGTTTAAATACTAGTTTGACATAATGGGAAGGAAATGTTGGTTTTACTTTCCCCCAACATTCCCAGTTTGACCCTACATTAGCTATTTGTGGTCTCATTCTCAGCAAAATTACATAGCAACTGGCAGAATGTTTTCATAGGATCGAAGAGTATAAAGTGCTAATCGCTCAGTCGTGGCTGACTCTTTGCAACCCTGTGGGCTGTAACCCAGCAGGCTCCTCTGCGCCTGGAATTCTCCCGGCAAGAATACTGGAGTGGGTTGTCATTCCTTTCTCCAGGGTATCTTCCTGATCCAGGAATCGAACCCAGAATCTCTCACTTTCTAGACGGATCCTTTACATTCTGAGCCACAAGCAGCATAAAATCCCCCTGCAAATTAGTAGCAGAGAGTATGAATTAGTCTTTCCCTAACAAGTGATGCACCTAGCATATCCACTAGATGGCAGGGTGACACTATAATTTAAATCAAGGCACAAATAATGTGCATTGACTGCTTTAGAGAAAGTAGCAGAAACTGATAGAAAGCAAGATGTTCGTGGTTTAAATATAACTTTGAAAACATTTTGTTTTGTGAAGGAAAACTGACCTGTCGTGCCGACCGACAGAGGATGCTGAGGCCACCAAGCCGTCAGCACGGCTCCTGCACCCCCAGCTCCCGCCCAGACCGTGAGCCTGAGGAGCTCTGGGTGGGTTCAGAGCTGCACCCTGAGAGAACAGAATAGGAAAGAACAGGCACCGGCCCTAAGCAGCTAAGGTGCAGCTCACAGGGATGATGTCAAGGAGCCCAGACTGTTCCCCCTTCCCAGGCGCAGAGAAGCCCTGAATTCATTAACACGAGCTCCCTGGCTTTCTCTGATTTACAGTAATCTTCTGATGGCTGACTACCTGGATTTTGCTGCAAAATGCATGGACATTCTGACTCCTGCCTTCCCTTTTCAGAGCAGTTTCCTTGAAGTGAGCTGTTGTCTCCCAGGTTTGTGCTGCGCATAGTCTGTCAGTGGAGTCTGACTCTATTGTGACCCCATGGGCTGAGCCCACCAGGCTCCTCTGTCCCTGGGATTCTCCAGGCAAGAATATTGGAGCGGGAAGCCATTTCCTCCTCCAGGAGATCTTCCTGACCCAAGGATTGAACTCCGGTCTCCTGCACAACAGGTGAATTCTTTACTGTCTAAGCCACCAGGGAAGCCCCATAATTTCTAGGTTTCAGTCAATAGAATAAAAAATAATTATCAATATTTAGGTTGTGGTGTTTTTTTTTTTGGTCAGTTGGTAATTTCACTTCTCTTTCAGGAATAAGGAAACAAGTGTTCAAAGATGGTAATTTACTTGATCACATTCAAGCATCCACTCACCTTTGATTTTTATCTTTGCTTTTTCACTTTTCAGTTTTGAACTAGCAGCGATGTGTTGTCCCTTGGTCACTTACATAATCACATATTTTGGTTAATAAGAGTTAACACTTCATTTCAATTAATTGCATAAGAAGCTAATACACAAAAATGTGGTTAATACTATGTACAGATATTAGTAAAAATATTAAAATCCTTACAGAAACAAATACAATTAATATACATGGTTTCTGTGAATCCACAGTTCCACATCTCCCAGATTCAACCAACTGCAATTATGTAGTACTGTGTTTAATACTGAAAAAATGTGTGTATAAGTGGACTCGTTCAGTCCAAACCTGTGTTGTTAACTGTGTTGTATCCTCTGCGAGCCCATTGCCTTCTTGAGGTTAGGACAGGGAGAGTTATTCATCTCAACTGTAAAGCAGGCGCTCTTAAAGAATGAATGTTTTATGGCATCTTCTATGATCTACCCCACCAAGTTGGTTCTCAATAAGATTGAATAAATCATTGTAATAGTCTTATTTGACACAATTTACTGTTTGTGTTCATAACTCTGTAAGGTTGTGAATAAGAATTCATAAAATTTTTCTTAGCTTTAAAGCAGTCTTACTATAAATGAAGAGGAGTTAAAACAAAGTAATGGCAAAGTAATGTCTCTGCTTTTCAATATGCGCTCAAGTTTGGTCATAAGTTTTCTTCCAAGGAGTAAGCGTCTTTTAATTTCATGGCTACAATCACCATCTGCAGTGACTTTGGAGCCCAAAAAGATAAAGTCTGCCACTGTTTCCACTGTTTCTCCATCTATTTGCCATGAAGTGATGGGACGGGTGCCATATCTTAGTTTTCTGAATGTTGAGTTTTAAGCCAACATATTCACTCTCCTGTTTCACTTTCAACAAGAGGCTCTTTAGTTCTTTTCTGATTTCTGCCATAAGGGGGGTTGTCATCTGCATATCTGAGATTATTGATATTTCTTCTGGCAATCTTGATTCCAGCTTGTGCTTCATCCAGCCCAGCATTTCTCATGATGTACTCTGCATATAAGTTAAATAATCAGGGTGACAATATACAGCCTTGACATACTCCTTTCTTTATTTGGAGGACACTGCTGTTCCATATCCAGTTCTAACTGTTGCTTCCTGACCTGCATACAGATTTCTCAAGAGACAAGTTAGGTGGACTGGTATTCCCATATCTCAAAATTTTCCACATTTTGTGGTGATCCACACAGTCAAATGCTTTGACAGAGTCAATAAAGCAGAAATAGATGTTTTTCTGAAACTCTCTTACTTTTTCGATGATTCAGAGGATGATCTCTGGTTCTTCTGCCTTTTCTTTGAACATCTGGAAGTTCACAGTTCACGTACCATTGAAGCCTGGCTTGGAGAATTTTGAGTGTTACTTTACTAGCTTGTTAGATGAGTGCAATTGTGTGGTTGTTTGAGCATTCTTTGGCATTGCCTTTCTTTGGGATTGGAATAAAAACTGACATTTTCCAGTCCCGTGGCCACTGCTGAGTTTTCCACATTTGCTGGCATGTTGAGTGCAGCACTTTCACAGCATCATCTTTTAGGATTTGAAATAGCTCAACTGGAATTCCATCACCTCCACTAACTTTGTTCCTAATGATGCTTCTTAAGGCTCACTTGACTTCACATTCTAGGATGTCTGGCTCTAGGCGAGTGATCATACCATTGTGATTATCTGGGTCATGAAGATCCTTTTTGTACAGTTCTTCTGTGTATTCTTGTCACCTCTTCTTAATAGCTGCTGTTTCTGTTAGTTCCCTGCCATTTCTGTCCTTTATTGAGCCCATCTTTGCATGAAATGTCCCTTGGTGTCTCTCAGTTTCTTGAAGAGATCTCTAGCCTTTCCCATTCTATTGTTTTCCTCTATTTCTTTGCATTGATCACTGAGGAAGGCTTTCTTATCTCTCCTGGCTATTCTTTGGAACTCTGCATTCAAATGGGAATATCTTTCCTACTCTCCTTTGTGTTTTGCTTCTCTTCTTTTCAAAGATATTTGTAAGGCCTCCTCAGGCAGCCATTTTGCTTTTTTGCATTTCTTTTTCTTGGGGATGGTCTTGATCCCTGACTCCTGTACAGTGTCACAAACCTTCATCTATATAGTTCAACAGGCACTCTGTCTATCAGATATAATCCCATGAATCTATTTGACAATTCCACTGTATAATCATAAGGGATTTGATTTAGGTCATATCTTGAATGGTGTAATGGTTTGTCCTACTTTCTTCAATTTAAGTCTGAAATTGGCAATAAGGTGTTCATGATCTGAACTATGAGGGAAGCCCACTTTTCATCGGGGGGACTGGAATGCAAAAGTCAAAAGTCAAGATATACCTGGAGTAATAGGCAAATTTGGCCTTGGGATACAAAATCCTTGGGATTCAAATCCTAAAAGATGATGCTGTGGAAGTGCTGCACTCAATATGCCAGCAAATTTGGAAAACTCCCCAGAAGCCACAGGACTGGAAAAGGTCAGTTTTCATTCCAATCACAAGGAAAGGCAATGCCATAGAATGCTCAAACTACCACACAATTACAGGAAATGGCAACCCACTCCAGTACTCTTGCCTGGAAAATTCCATGGACTGAGGAGCCTGATGGGCTATAGTCCATGGGGTCACAAAGTGTCAGAGATGACTGAGCGACTTCACTTTCACTTTCACTCACTAGCAAAGTAATGTTCAAAATTCTCCAAGCCAGGCTTCCACAGTACATCAACTGTGAACTTCCAGATGTTCAAGCTGGATTTAGAAAGGGCAGAAGAGCCAAGGATCTAATTCCCAGTATCTGTTGGGTCATAGAAAAAGCAAGGGAATTCCAGAAAAACATATATTTATGCTTTATTGATTATACCAATGCCTTTGACTGTGTAGATCACAACAAACTGTAGAAAATTCTTCAAGAGATGGAACTACCAGACAACCTTATCTGCCTCCAGAGAAATCTATATGCAGGTCAAGAAGCAACAGTTAGAATGGGATATGGAACAACAGACTGGTTCCAAATTGGAAAAGGAGTATGTTAAGGTTGTATACTGTCTCCCTGCTTATTTAACTTATATGCAGAGTACATCATGAGAAATGTCGGGATGGATGAAGCACAGGCTGGAATCAAGATTGCCAAGAGAAATATCAATAACCTCAGATATGCAGATGACAACCACCCTTATGGCAGAAATCAAAAAAGAATTAAACAGTCTCTTGATGAATGTGAAAGAGGGGAGTGAAAAAGCTGGCTTAGGACAACACTCTGAACACTAAGTTCATGGCATCTAGTCCCATCACTTCATGGCAAATAGATGGAGAAACAGTGGAAACAGTGAAAGACCTTAATTTTGGGGGCTTTAAAATCACTGCAGATGGTGACTCAGCCATGAAATTAAAAGATATTTGCTCCTTGAAAGAAAAGCTGTGACCAACCTAGACAGCATATTAAAAAGCAGAGACGTTACTTTACCGACAAAGGTCCATCTAGTCAAATCTATGGTTTTTCCAGTTGTCATGTATGGATGTGAGAGTTGGACTACAAAGAAATCTGAGCACCAAAGAATTGATGCTTTTGAACTGTGGTGTTGGAGAAGACTCTTGAGAGTCCCTCTGACTGCAAGGAGATCCAACCAGTCCATCCTAAAGGAGATCAGTCCTGAATATTCATTGGAAAGGCTGATTCTGAAACTGAAACTGCAATGGTTTGGCTACCTGATGCAAAGAACTGACTCATTGGAAAAGACCCTGATGCTGGAAAATATTGAAGGCAGGAGGAGAAAGGGATGACAGAGTATGAGGTGGTTGGATGGCATCACCGACTCAATGGACATGAATTTGAGTAAGTTCCAGGGTTTGGTGATGGACAGGGTGGTCTAGCATGCTGCAGTCCATGGTGTCACAAAGAGTCAGACACAACTGAGCTACTGAAGTGAACTGAACTGAAGAGTAAATTGCAAGGTTGGAAAAAGGGATAGGGGATCTGCTTGGTGGTCCAGTGGTTAGGAAACCACCTTTAGTGCAGGGGACACGGGTTCAGTCCCTACTTGGGAGCTAAGATCCCACATGTAGAGGAGCAACTGAGACCCCACACTGCATTGAATCATCCAGGTAGAGTAATGAGAGATCCCTGTGCCACAGCTAAGACGCGATACAGCCAAATTAACTAATTAATTTCAAAAAACAGGAGAAATAAACATTGTGTGATTCCATTTACATGAAAGATAAGAAGCAGGTTCCTAGAGGCAGAGTATATTACAGGATATCAGTTAGAGGGATAGGAGGCTGAGGAGTTAATATTAATGGGTGCAAATTTCTGTTTGTGGTGATGAAAATGTTTTGGAAATATGTAGCGGTGGCACAATATTTTAAATGTAATTAATACCACTGTGTTGTGCACTTAAAGTTGTTAAAGTTCCATTTTTTAAGATATTAATACATTTGAGGAATATGGTCTCTGGAGCCTGAATAAAATGCTGTCAAAGAAGAGAAAATACTGTCTTAAAATGTTACTGAGAAATAAGAAAAACATAAACAATCACAAAAATGCTTGGCATTATCTTCCATTACAGGGATGAGGTAGATAAGGGAGATGTTTGAGTGACTTGTTGACAGAAAAATCAACAGTGAAGGACACTGAGGAGTAAAGAATAGATTGTGGTAGCTTTTCAAAGAGGTTTCATTATTAATAGACTTTAGGAGATGCATGCTGGAATAGCCAGCATCCCCCACAAACTGTCAGTTGAGGCAGCATCAATGCTTCCCTTTCACCTGCAACTCAGAGTTTCCTTTTCTTTCCTCACCTCTTCCTTCTGAGGTGTGGGTATTGTGAGGTTTCTTTCCAAGTCATTAGAGTTTTGCTCACAATTGTCACCATATTAAAGTAGAAGCTGACTTGTGCTTAGTTTCCATATACACATAGGGAAAATATGGCTTGGTCGATATAATTATTTTTAGGTCTTTGAATAATGTTCCAAAAGTTCAGCTTCACTTTGGTCAAATTATCCCAAAGGGAATTTCCAGACTCACAGAGATACTGCAAGAAGTGTCTGCAAGTTAAATGTCTCCCAAGTAAAGTTTTTAGAAATCAGATGGGAACCTTGCGTTGTCTTTGCTTTTATGCTCACCATAGAATACAATAAAAGTGTTATTTAAAGAGAAATAAAGAATAGCTGCCAACATAAATGCTGGCGGTGCCCCCTTTTATTTTCTTAAATATTAAAGTAAGACTGGGAAAAGCCTTTTGAATTTGCTTAAGAAAAAAGCTGGACACCTTACCTTAGAGAGCAGGTAAGTCCTATTTTCAGATTTCTTTAAAATTATTTGTATAATGAGACATATTACTACATAGTCATAAAATTTACTGGTTAACTTAAGATATGGTACTGTGAAATACTACATGTACCTTAGATTTAAGCCAAATATCTGGTGAGTTGGACATGAGTTGACTTTTCTTTAATCAACCCACAATTAATTACTATTGCTTGATCAATATGATTTTAGAATTAATTATCTAAATATAATTTAATGATCATTTGCCCTCTGGCTAATGTTTGTAAGTAAACTTTAGCCACATTTACACACAGTCAATATTTGAAACTATTGCTCTACCTACCGGATAACATAGAGCATCTCTTTCATGGTTATACAACTCATGTATGATAACTTACCCTTCCGATGTCAGTTGCATAAAGTAATAAACAATAACAGTAATAAACACTTTCTCATAACTTGGGGGATATTAAAGGGAAACAATTAAAGCAGAAAGTCGGTGACTTATATTTCAGTTAAGGATACAGAAAATCTGTTAAGGAACACCTCAAGAAGTACTGCTGCTGCTAAGTCACGTCAGTCGTGTCCGACTCTGTGACCCCATAGACGGCAGCCCACCAGGCTCCCGTCCCTGGGATTCTCCAGGCAAGAGCACTGGAGCGGGTGGCCATTTCCTTCTCCAGTGCATGAAAGTGTAAAGTGACAGTGAAGTCGCTCAGTCGTGTCCAACTCTTTGCGAGCCCGTGGACTGTAGCCCACCAGATCCTCCGTCCATGGGATTTCCCAGGCAAGAGCACTGGAGTGCACAGAGTGTGTTAAATCACTCTGCTCTTACTCTCTATGAATGTGCCATATTTGTAGCTTGAGTTTCTCATTCCTGTATTAACACTACTTATTCTATTGCATTTCAACCAAGACAGAGCTATTTATTAAAATAGGAGGTTAATGAAGTTGATCTGAATAATTATTCAGAATAAATGAAAGAGTGGTGAATGGAGCATGGTCAGATTTAGTTCTGTACATTTTGGAAACCACCCAGGCTGGAGACAACCAGGGTTTTAGGGCAAGTGACTGAGTTTGAATATATAAGACTACTCTTCAGGGTCTAGTCTCCACAGTAAGCCAAGGGAGTGAAAAATGGAGAAAGGCTACAGGGAGGGGGTTATGTGAACTTCAAATGATTTTTGCTAATAGACAGAATACTAGGAAAAATTAGAAGAACAATCCTAAGTTGATCTTTCCGAGTCTCTATCTTTCTGAAGTAAATATGATTATAAGATTCTGTGCTTTTATGTCTCAAAACAATTATATTGATAATGACATAACTAAACTTTTGTTTCATTTTATCAAATATTGAAATAAAATTATTTCTTTGACAAATATACACTGAACACTTAAAGTATAGAGTGAGGATATAATGAGAAAACTAATATAATTAATAATTTAATTCATGATGAGACAAAGTGCACTACAACTGATTAAATGAGGAATGTATTGTATAATCTAATACATCAAATCCTTCATAATTCATCATTTCATTATCGAGTCACAATCTTATTATAGGAGAACTGGGTAACTAACTACTAAATGAGAATTTCAGTGAAGTCTCCTAGGTGATTTTAGTCTTTTTTCCAGCTAGTACAACTCTTCGCATATAGTAGTTGATAACTAATTAATAATGAGTTTTATTTTCCTTTCTTTAGAGATTAAACAAGTAAGGTGGCTCAGAGTTTACATAATCTGTTCCAAAGTTAAGCATTCACTATTCAACATAGATCTGAATGGCATAAATTTTGTTTTGTTTCATTTTTAATTTTGTTTATTTCAGGGAGAAAATGAGGCACTGGCCCTAACTCTCACCAAGATAAGATTTTTTTAGAGAGATAAGCTAAAGCATTTAATAGTATCTGACAATAATCAGATAAAAATATGAGGCAAGGAACCACAAGACAGAATATTTGGGCAACCGTGGCATGGTGGGCTGTAGTTAGTGAAATCTACCTGGAAGTAGCTGGAGTTTAATACACTGTGATAGTATTGGACAAATATTGATTTGGAACTGCTAGTCTAGCTTCACTACTTCACAGAATCATTAGAGATTTCAGAGAATACTTAAGTATGAACTATAGATGATAGAGATTTCCATATACCTGGATTGGATAAAAGGAAATTAAAATAGCAAGCTCTAAAGGATCAAATTAAAGGAGAGCTCAAGGAGTTGTGCTTCTTTCTGGAACCGGATCAGTTAATCTTATAAGAGGTAAGAGAGACAATAACCTGGAGAGGAGTTGTAAATTTACTCTGATTTGTTTGGAAAACAATAATCATCAACATCCAGCTGCTGACGCCTCAAAATTCATGTCAGAACCATGGACAAAAAGTTCAGGTCCAGCAGAGATCCTTAAAGATATAGTTTAACTCCCATTGCTCGTTGATGCCTAAACTGAAATACAAAAAAGGGATGTGGCATACTCAAGTCAACAAGTTAGAAAATAGCACAACGAGATGAAGGAGAAAATACTTTGCTTCATTTTAAAGAATATCTTCTGTTAAGATGATATAATACTTATTTTTTTAAATGTGAAAATGCTGTGATACTTTTAGACATGAGTCATACTTTTTTATTTCTATAGAAATAACTGAAAATAGGGGAAATGCTTTCAAGTTGTTCAGGAATACAGGCTATAGCTTTTGAGTCATGCATTATACAGTTTTTATATTTTAAAAGGTAAATTAGTTTTTAGGAATTTTTCACATATTTCCCTCTCTTCCTAATAGAGTAGATTGAGTGCATTTACATGATTGTTATTTTTAAAAAAAATTTTCAATTTTGCCTGAAATATTCAAATATTGGTAGGACAAAATAACCTGTATTTTAAAAGTGTGTTTATTTTCTTGATAATTCATAATCATTTCATTGATTTTCCAATTTTAGTGTAAGCACACTCATCAAAATGGCATTTACATTGTCTTTTTCAAATATAATTTGGTCTGTCATCTGATAAAGAGTCTCACAGATGCAGAATTTTAGACAAATAGTAAGGGTGAAAAAAGGCTGAGAAAATGTAAGTTAACTGATCATGCAGCAAATCAAGTATTATATAAAGAATAATCTGTGATTGAATATTTAACTTGCAGTGTTTCCCACCAAATAAGAAGAAGAATAAAATTTAGGGGAGAAATCAGAATAGAGAATTACATGCTTTTAAATTATTGGGAATGATTAAAAGCCTAAAGCATAATTGTTAGTGCTGGTTGAAGGAGATGGCTTATTTGACCACTACAAATATCCCCTCTTCACTATTCAGTATGATACCTATTTAAATGTCATCTTGTGGGCATTGATGGTAACCCTCATACACCGGACAGATTTGCAGTTTTCCTCTTCCAAACCCCACTTTATGTATACAGATTTGAATGGCAATTTCTCTGAAAATGAAAAAGAAGGAGAGGAGCATTACAGATTTGAAAATAAATTGTGAATATATTGGCTCTGAAGTTTGGAGTAAAAGAAATAAAATATTTTAAATACTAAGATCCTCTGTTTTATATAGTTGAAGTAGAGAATTTTGGTGTGATTTAGTGTGATGATTAATTCTCAGTAGTTTCCCCTAGTCTATGCTTCTTGAACTTCTGCCAATAGAAAGTTATTGGTTTGTTCAAAGGTGTGATGGTTATAAACACATTATTAGCACTGGTCTTACATTACTTTATAGCAGTGGCTAGGAGGAGAGGAAGTAAAAATAACAGAAATTAAAGAGAGAAAAGCCAGCCTGAGATACTAAGACGTGTGATGTAGGAACAGAAAGAAACAAACATTTTCAAGATGACTGATTATTAGGAAGATTTGAAGAGTTTGAGTACATCAATTAGAAAGAAGCAAATTTATGCAAATGAAAAAGACACTGTGTGAAACCAAAACTCAAGTGAAACCTACTATTATCCTAAAATGCCTTCAGTTCAGTTCAGTCACTCAGTCGTGTCTGACTCTTTGAGACCCCATGAATTGCAACACGCCAGGCCTCCCTGTCTATCACCAACTCCCAGAGTTTACTCAAACCCATGTCCATTGAGTCGGTGATGCCATCCAACCATCTCATCCTCTGTCGTCCCCTTCTCCTCCGGCCCTCAATCTTTCCCAGCATCAGGGTCTCTTCAAATGAGTCAGCTCTCTGCATCAGGTGGCCAAAGTATTGGAGTTTCAGCTTCAACATCAGTCCTTCCAATGAACACCCAGGACTGATCTCCTTTAGGATGGATTGGTTGGATCTCTTTGCAGTCCAATGGACTCTTAAGGGTCTTCTCCAACACCACAGTTCAAAAGCATCAATTCTTTGGCACTCAGCTTTCTTTATAGTCCAACTCTCACATCCACACATGACTACTGGAAAAACCGTAGCCTTGACTAGACGGACCTTTGTTGGCAAAGTAATGTCTCTGCTTTTTAATATGCTGTCTAGGTTGGTCATAACTTTCCTTCCAAGAAGTAAGCATCTTTAAATTTCATGGCTGCAATCACCATCTGCAGTGATTTTGGAGCCCAGAAAAATAAAGTCAGCCACTGTTTCCACTGTCTCCCCATCTATTTCCCATGAATTGATGGAACCGGATGCCATGATCTTAGTTTCCTGAGTGTTGAGCTTTAAGCCAACTTTTTCACTCTCCTCTTTCACTTTCATCAAGAGGCTCTTGAGTTCCTCTTCACTTCCTGCCGTAAGGGTGGTGTCATCTGCATATCTGAGGTTATTGATATTTCTCCCTGCAATCTTGATTCCAGCTTGTGCTTCCTCCAGCCCAGCGTTTCTCATGAGGTACTCTGCATATATGTTAAATAAGCAGGGTGACCATATACAGCCTTCACGTACTCCTTTTCCTATTTGGAACCAGTCTGCTGTTCCATGTCCAGTTCTAACTGTTGCTTCCTGACCTGTACACAGGTTTCTCAAGAGGCAGGCCAGCTGGTCTGGTATTCCCATCTCTTTCAGAATTTTCCAGAGTTTATTGTGATCCACACAGTCAAAGGCTTTGGCATAGTCAATAAAGCAGAAATAGATGTTTTTCTGGAACTCTCTTGCTTTTCTGATGACCCAGCGGATGTTGACAATTTGATTTCTGATTCCTCTGCCTTTTCTAAAACCAGCTTGAACATCTGGAAGTTCATGGTTCACGTATTGCTGAAGGCTGGCTTGGAGAATTTTAAGTATTATTTCACTGGCGTGTGAGATGAGTGCAATTGTGCGGTAGTTTGAGCATTCTTTGCCTTACTGAATGTCTAAAACAAATATTTTTAAAGTTTGAGATGATACCTTTTGAAAAAATAGATGTAATTATACTTTGCTTGTTATCTTTTTGAGTATAAAATATCATATCCTATCTGTAAATTAGGCACACTTATAAATTAATCATATCTGTAAATTAGGCACAATAGATATATAAAACTGAATTTGGCCACGTATATATGCCTCATGATTCCAAATTGGTTGATTTTTTTTTTTTCTATTTATCACCTAGGATAGATGTAAGGAAATTTTTCACATATAACATTATCCACATATAAGTGTGTTTGTATTTTCTGTCAAAGTTTCGTTTCTATGTCTATTTTCTCAATAACAAATGGTGAAAATAGGAAATGGATGACTGCTTTTTTTCTACAGTACCATTTCTTGAATTCTACCAGGGCATAATATCCAGTTATGTTTGTTAATACATGCTAATAGAATGGTTGCGTAAATATGCTTGCTACATTCTACAGTGTTAGTTTTTAAATCAGGTATCAAATTTGCTTCTCAGGAATTAACATTTTCCAGAAAGAGACAAAGAGAATGCAACAAAAGCCTTTCAAAATAAAAATCAAATCTTTTTCTTCAAGTTTTGAATGCTTTCCATTATAAAATGCCCATGACAAGGACTAATATACATCATTGTATTTACGTATTTATAAAGATTGATAACTTTAATTTTAGGTAGCTACAAACTGCTCTGAGTCATGGAAAATAGGAATAACATTACAGAATTTATTCTCCTAGGACTTTCTCAGAAAAAGGAAATTGAAATTCTCTGTTTTTTACTGTTCTGCTATGTGGCCATCTGCAAGTCTCTGCGCTACACTCTGATCATGACCAGACAGAAGTGCGTTGCCGTGATCACTGCTTGCTGCGCTGGGGGGTTCCTGCATTCCTTTGGTCAGTTTCTCCTGGCCATCTTTTTACCCGACTGTGGCCCCAACGAAACAGATCATTACTTCTGCGATGTGCATCCTCTGCTGAAACTGGCCTGCACTGACACCACCAAAATCGGTCTCCTTGTCGTCGCCAATTCGGGCCTGATGGGCCTGGTGACTTTCGTGGTCTTGTTGATATCTTACGCTGTGATCTTATACGCGGTCAGATCCTACTCTGTAAAGAATCACCGCAAAGCTCTCTCCACCTGCAGTTCCCACATCACTGTGGTGGTCCTCTTTTTCGCTCCTTTATTCTTCATTTACATTCGACCAGTAACTACTTTACCAGAAGAATGCCATAAAGAAACTCTGGTGCCATATCGCAGTAAGAGAGGAAATGAACTAAAAGATACCTCTGATTTCCACCGCTGAACTTGTTGAATATAAGAATTTTCTACAATGAAGACTTTAAAATGTATAATGCTTGCCTTATATGCTTTCTTGTTTCATTTTGTTTTAGCAATATATAGGTTTAAGTACGAGCAAAATCTTGCAACTCCCTGGATTTATGCAAATTCTCTGACGTGCTCTTTTCTAGTTTTCTTGTTTTTTTATTTATATCTCCTCTTCCCCTCTGATCTTTTGGCTGTGTAATCAATTTAGATATTTAGCATATCTAAATATCAATTTAGATATCAAAGGCATCATGTAATACAAATCCACACTGAGAACTCTTAGAGCCCATTCTTTGTATGTGACTTTATTCAATACAGACAATTCCGGGTAGCAATGATTTACAAGATAATTCCATCATTTTACTTGCATCATTTAAAGAATATTCTAAAAGACCAAATTTTGGACCTGCAACTATATTTCTTAAAAATATAGCTTTCTACTCTGATAATTTTATAGCCAGTGGCAATCTGGCGCTTCTCACATGTCCAACACCAGTACTCTTACCTAAGCCCCACATCAATCTCTTTTCTTTTGTTCAAAGGAACTGTCTCTCCCAACTCTGTCCGTGTAAATGTGAACTGCAACTCTGGCTAATTCTAGCAGCTGATAGTCTATATTTGTTATGGGCATGTGTTCTAGACCCAGAATTGCTTACTAACCATGAGGACTGGGACATATGCTCAACAGATCATCCGTCAAGTGATAACAATAGCCCAGCACACAGTCTTGTGAGGATATGTGCCGGACTGAAACACTGCTTGGTCACCCAGTCAGTGCTGAACACGGATGAACTGTTTTATTGCCCAATCTCCTGTTATGCATCAGAAATGCAACCGTTCTGATAATAGCTTTCCTTGGGAGCAGTGAGGGTGTGAGAACGGGGCTCATGTTAATATCATGCTTTTATTAATAGGCTTCCCTGGTGGCTCAGACAGTAAAGAATCCGCCTGCAAAGTGGGGGATCTGGGTTCAATCCCTGTGTTGGGAAGATCCCTTGGAGGCGCGCATGACAATCTATTCCAGTATTTTTCCCCCATGGAGAGAGGTACCCGGCAGGCTGCAGTCCAGGGGTCCCAAAGAGCAGGACATGACTGAGTGACTGAGCACAGCGCAGCGTGCAGTGGGCACCTATTACTGGGGAAATTGTTTTTTTCTTAGAGTGGGCAAGTGGAGAATATCACTTAAAGTCAATGGGCACATCTTTGGCACTGTTCAAGTTAATGGCAGTTTTTCCAGTAGAAACTGAAAGTCATCCTGGAGCTCCTTTGCCCAATGTCAGAAATGACTAGGAACAAGATAGGCCACTAGATAACTGATTAGGAATGGGTAGAATCTCAAAAGTCTTTAAAAAACTTTGTGGATATGATGTACTTGCATGAGAATTTGTTTTCAAGTTGTAGAGAGAGCCATGTTAGATAAAAATGAGTTGTCAATGTTGAGGATTCTTAAAATGGGTTCATAATATAAAAAAGAAAAATAGCATAGTTCTATGACTCAGTTTAAAATGCCCAACAAATAAACCTAAAAATAGTATGTGCTAGAAATTCTTATAAAAAGATCCTAACATATTTGCTTATTGTTGTTTTAAACCTAATTCTTGACAGCTATCTGAGAACTCCTGGATAGGGCATGCACAGTATACATGTCAGAGAACATAACAGAGCGGGAAAGTGAAAGATCACTTCTGGTGTGAAATAAGCAGGGTCTTTAATAAGAAGACCAGCCAACCCTCAAAGTTTCCCCCTGCTTCAGAAGTCCTATCCTCCAACCAACCAGACTTGTATTATTGAAAAATAAAACTTCAAAAATTAACACAAATATTTCTGTTTTATTTTTATTCTTGGAATAAAAGTTGTGAATGAGGATTATTAAAAAACTTGGGAGTCGGCAGCAACATGGATGGACCAAGAAATCTAAGTAAAATAAGTCAGACAGAGAAAAACAAATACATGCAATCACTTATATGTGGATTCTAAAAAAAAAAAAAATTACACAGATAGACTTAATTACAAAACAGAAAAAGACTCACAGACACAGAAAACAAACTAATGGTTACCAAAAGAAAAAGGGGAGGGGAGAAGATAGGTAAATTGGCAATTGGGGATTAACAGATAGAGACTACCAAATATAAAATAGATAAACAACAATGATCTATTGTATAGCACAGGTGACTATACTCAATATCTTGTAATAACCTATAATGAAAAGTAATCTGAGATGGAAAATATACATACATATGACCACACATATATATGAACTGAACACATGACTATATGCCTGAAACCAACACAACATTGTAAATAAACTATAGTTTAATAAGATAAACAAGCAAACACTGCATTGTCAATATCAATCATTAGCAGGGAATTATGATTTAACTCCTTCACTTTTGCATTGTAACCTCCTCCCTTCTTAGGTTCTCAAGAGCATAAGCCATATTTCTCTCTTCAGATGGATCATTAATAGCACATATAATATCAAGAAAGCATAGTGAGATTCTTTGTAATTTAATGAGTGACCCTACTAGTTCTTGCATTCAGGTTATTATCTACCTTTCATTATTTTTGGCTAAGACATTTTACAACTCAAAATAGAAAAGCTGATTCACACAAAATAATATCAACATCAACAATGCCTGGACATAGAAATTCAAATTGTGTCAGGTGACATGCAATTAATGATAGCCCGTTGGATATTTGACTATTTTGCATCAACTTATAAATGCACTTTAGCACCCCTTACTGATGATAAATATGTAGTGAACTGTTGCCTGAATTGATGGTAACATCTTACTGGTTTCTACATTAAATATTAGTAATAAATTCAATAGAATCTTTGAAATGTCCATTCATCATTTGCATAAAAATTCAATTATATTCTCTTTTAAAATGTATCCTTTGACAAATGGTAAACTTTAAAGAAACTATAGAAATAGATCCATTCACAGATACCCACTGACTGTTTAAAAAAATTCAATGGTACATCAAAAGATCTTAGAAGCTTTCAGACAAACAATAAAGATTAAGTAAATTTCTTAAAGGATTAATTCAGTCGTATGATTTCAACTCTTCAACAAATATAAATACTACATTTTCAGGTAAAAAATGGATGAGAAAATACAATTGTCTTATGGAATTACATAAAGTAAAATTCAAGAGGCAACTAAGGAATAAATATCTGTATAACATAAAAATGTCCTAGATTTACACTTGACTAAAACTTCTATAGATTGAAAAGAAATGACCCACAACTTCCTATTCATTTATTTAAAAAATACTATTTATAATTATACACTTGCTTATTTTCTTGTTTGTTTCATTGCCTGTCTCTTTCCTTAGTCTTCAGCCTCACTGAGGCAAAGGCTGTTTTGTTCACCACTAAATACATTCTCTAGGGCTTCCCTGGTGGTCTATGGTAAAGAACCCACCTGCCAGTGCAGGAGATGTGAGTTTGATCCCAGGGTCAAGAAGTTCCCCTGGAGAAGGAAACGGAAACCCACTCCAATATTCTTGCTGGAAATTTCCATGGACAGAGGAGTCTGGCAAGCTACATTCTGTGGATTTGCAAAAGAGTGGGACATAAGTTAGCGACTAAACAACAAATGCATTCTCCATAGTAAGTTTTGTCCAAGTCAGACCTTTTAGAATTAGGAGATAGTAAATATTTATATATGAATAAATTTATGAGACCATTTTATTTTTGTTACAGTTCTCTTTAATATATATTTTCTGCAATATACATATGGAAAATTCAATCAGAAGAAAAAGCATATCTTTTTAGAAAGGAGTTTGCCTTACAAAGATAAATTGGTAAATTGCGCATCTGCAAGAGAGCCCATGGGGGCATGTAAGTTTCCCCCATGCAAAAAAAAACATAGGGGTAAAGCATAGGAGTCTTTTCCAGTCATCAGCCAGAAATTATAATGCCCTAACAAGCTTTTTTTATCCTCCCCAGGAAAAATTAAGTCTTAAATCCTGGGTCTACTCTCTGAACTTTTAATTCTAGCTATAGGGTTCTCAGTATTTCCCATGGCAGCTCACTTCAGTCTTAGCTTATTGTACCCTATCCTGACAAATGAGCTTTATATACTCCACGTCCATCGTCATTATATACTCCATCTCCTCATAGTCTCCATGTCCATGTCTGATCTCAGTGGTTTGGATGTTGATGCAATAGGGAAATGCAATTAAGAACTTTGGCATATTTATTAGGTAGAAATTGAGAAACTGAAGCTATGATTTACATCTTTGGTGAAGTATACTGATGGGAAATTTCTATATCTTCAGAGATATTGAGACCTTTTCCATATTACACATTTTGTCAGAATTCTCCTTAAATGCCAATTTAACATCAAGCAGAATATATCATGTATATATGTATGTGTGTAACTTTTCTATAGAGAAAAAGGCAAAATATCACAGAGACTCATTTATTTTTTTTAGAAATGGAAAAACTGCATGCTAAAAAAAAATCTCAAAATTAGTTAAATTTACCAAACATATCTGTAACAGTGGAACTCACAAGTTCTCTTGTAAGATTTTATGCAATTAGAGATGGGTTACTGCATGGAAATGATAATTATTAAAATTCTGACTTATCTTAGGTGTGAAGCCTCATCTTATAAGAAATCTGTCTGATGAGTTAAGCAGCTGGTAAGTTAAATCCAGTTCCTAATTATAATACTGACTTTCCTTAAAATGAATGTTTGAATCATTCTGATTGTATTTATGGTCTAAGCCTTCTAACTAACCTCTGAAAAACTCCAGAAACTTTAAAATGCTATTTTCACTATTTGGGCAAACCTGGCTTCAGCTGTCGTGAGTGGTGGTTTGCACACGAGCTCTTAAAGCTATCAGTGCCACGTCTCTCTGCAGCTACCAAAATATTACAGACTTACTTGTCTTTCCATATTTCACAGATTTAATCATATTATTAGCTCTTTGGATTCCATTATGGAAAAACATTTAATATAAAGAACAATGCACTGGTCCAGCAAATAAGTGGACAGTATTGCAGTTAAGGCGCAGAAGATATATTTAAAAAAAATAAAATCAAAACACCAGTATGCTTCTAAGGTTATGCAGAAGCAAACATGTATGATGAAGTTTTCAAACAAGCTACTTGAATGGATAGAATTTAAGTGGTAAGTTTCTTTTTCCTAAGTTTAGTTGAGATGAAGAAAAATTATCAAAGGGAACATAAACATCTGTCTAATTTGGATAAGGTTAATTAATTCAAAAGAAAGAAAACAAAAATATTAACTGGCTGAAATAAGCAGTACATTTATCTTCAGAAATGTGGGGAAGTCAACTCAACCCAGACCAAAGAGAAAGATTTTGCTTAATGATAGGATGTTTCCCCAAAATGAGCAACCCCAGCCTTCAGGTAAGAAATAGCAGATGGCTTACAGCAGGGAAACTCTGCTATGTCTTATCCGTATTTATCCCGTGTTACAATACTGCATATTTTAAATAAGCTATTCAAAACGTTAGTAAGAATAATAAAATAGGTCCATTGATATGACATATATGATGTCAATAACAATGAATATTTACTAAATGTTTTATCTTAATATATACCAGTTTCTGTCCTAAGCTGTTATATAAGTGATCCTGTCACATCTTTACAGCAGATCTCAGAGTTAATTACAGCATTATTCATTTTATAGGTGAAGAAGCTGAGCTTATATATTTTATCTGTGATTATGCTCCAAGTCAATTTTGGAGCCAGTATCTCATTCTATGTAGGTCCAGAACTCATAATCTTAATTACTAGAATCTACTACCACTCGAACTGTGTGAGGACCTCCTAAATTTATAACACTATGGGCTTCCAAGAGGAAGGAGGGGGAACTAGCATGTTTTTGAGCATTAAGTTCTGTATATGTAAGCTTATTTACATTCCACAGTAATCCTGTAAATTAGGCACCGCATGCTTATTTCAAGGAAGAAGGAAAAAGTATTTAAGGAGGTGAAGACTCTTGCATTTGAGTATCAGAGCTGTGTGCTAAGTACGACTCTGTCTCTGAAGTTTCTGATATTAATATTTCTAATATTTCCTATCTTGTTCAGGGAAGGATAGTACAAGATACAATTCCTAAGATGGTGTACTTACATTTTCTCTGGGCTTTGATCTTATAGTTAGTAATCTTGTGTGTGTTATTTGCTCAGTTGTATCTGACTCTTTGTGACCCCAAGTACTGTAGCCTACCAGGCTCCTCTGTCCATGGAATTTACCAGGCAAAAATATTTATTGAGGTGTACAGCCATTCCCTTCTCCAGGAGATCCTCCCAACCCAGGGATTGAACCCTGGTCTCCTTCATGGCAAGCAGACATTTACCATGGCAGCCACCAGGGAAGCCCTTAGTAATTGTTGAGGATGGCCAGTAATTATTAAATATATAGTACTCTCCAGATACTGCTTTAAGAACTTTCATATTTAGAAACTAATTATTCAAAAATCACCATATAAAGAGATATTATCTTTACTTTGATTTTTATAAAGAAGTAAACTGAGGCACAGGAATTGTAATGAAATTACCACTGTATTTGTTACTTTTCATAGTCTCAATGTATCAAGCAGAGAAGGGAAGGCAGGAGAGAGGTAAACAGATGTCTTCCTCAAATTAATGGAGAATCAGAAATTGCACAATATTGGAATCTGGGGAGATCTTCAGAGATTATCTAATCGCTTTATTTCATGAATGGGAGCCTGGGATCCTAGGGAATGAACAATTAAGCAACAGAATGGGAGGAAAAAACTAGCTATTTTGCCTGCTTATATAGTGTATTTACCAGATGATTACCTGAATACAGGTATAACTGCTTCTATTTTAGAGAACTGAAGAGATTCTTTTAGTCATGCAGATTGTGTGGGTGAATTCTCTAAGAAATTAAGGGAAGAAGTGCTACATCTTGTTTATTGTATTGTGTTTGGGGGAACTATTTTGGAATTAGAGGAGCCCACTTCTCAGTATATTATTTCCAAACTAGGCAACTATAATTACAGTCTGACAAGACATAACTCATATAACTTCTGAATGTTAATTTATTTTGAAAGAGGATATAATCTTGCAAAAGAAATATAGACAAATAGGAAAAGCAGAGTTATAGATATATTAACTTAGAGAAGCTACAAATTAAGTTTAAGAAATATGGAAGTTTCATGGAGTATTTCACATGAAGGAATTATTTCTTCTTAAAAGTCAGAAAGGATTATGAGTCCACTCATAAAAATGATTTGTTCTTCAATTTTATCATGAATTACCTGACTAAAGGATGATTGATTATTTCTTGTACTATTCCTTCAAAATTATAGCACATTGTTCACTTTTCAGTTTTTTTTTTTATTTAATTGGTATTTATTTAACATTGACTCTGCACCAAGCCCTGTAAAGCCCACCCACACGCCCTACACCAATTTTGTGATTTCATTAGAAACCGCTTAATCAAGCAAATTCTGTAGTTGCCTCTATTTTGCATCCTAAATTGGCACATTGTATGTCACCCTACTTAACACTATTATCTCTTTTTTTTTTATTCTTGACAAATATAATTCCTTGCTTCCTCACAAAATAATTTAAATTATATAAAAACTGAAACTTTGTCTAATTTATCACTGTATTCTTAGCTCTTAGAAGAATATTAGTACTAGATATTCAAAAGAGTTGTATTAAACGAAAATGATTTCAGTGGGTCTCAAAATAACTTGTCTTTAAAAGGCATTGGTGCCATTTTAAGTAGATATTAGGTTTCCATTTTCTCATCAATGATTAGTTTCATTGCTTTCATCATTTCAGATAACTTTCTTGACCATCAGATCATGGAAGATAGAAATAATGTTACTGAATTTATTCTTTTGGGACTTTCTACGGACAAGAAAGTCCGGATCCTCTGCTTTGTATTTTTCTTATTCTGTTACCTGGCTATTTGGTTGGGGAACTTGATCATCGTGGTTTCTATTTCATGCAGTCAGCTAATCACCCAGCCCATGTACTTCTTCCTTAACTGCCTTGCACTCTCAGATCTCTTCTACACCTCCACTGTGACACCCAAACTCATGACTGACTTACTGCTGGAGAAAAAGGTCATTTCCTATAAAAACTGCATGACACAGCTTTTCACCACACATTTCTTTGGGGGGATTGAGGTCTTCATCCTCACAGGAATGGCCTATGACCGCTATGTGGCCATCTGCAAACCTCTCCACTACACCATCATCATGAACAGGCAAAGACGTCACTCAATTCTCATAGCATCAGGTACAGGGGGACTTCTTCATTCTCTGGGTCTATTTCTTCTTGCAATTGTTTTGCCTTTCTGTGGTCCTAATGAAATAGATCACTATTTCTGTGATGTATATCCTCTGTTGAAACTAGCCTGCACTGATACACACAAAATTGGCCTTTTTGTCATTGCCAATTCTGGCTTGATGGGCCTGGTGATCTTTGTGGTTTTGATGGCCTCCTACATTTTGATTTTGTATAACGTGCGCACATATTCTGCAGAAAGCCGCCATAAAGCACTTTCCACCTGTAGTTCCCACATCACAGTCGTGATCCTCTTTTTCATACCTGTCATCTTTGTTTACATTAGACCCGCCACAACATTACCAGAAGATAAAGTGTTTACACTCTTCTACACAATTATTGTCCCCATGCTCAACCCGCTTATCTACACACTTAGAAACATGGAGATGAAAAATTCTATAAGAAGAGTTTGGTGCAATAAAAGGTTCTGGGAAGGAAGGCTAATGATTTGAAGGTCATTCATCTTTGATGCCAGTGACTGTCTTCTCATCACTTCCTCTGTTGCTGATTCTTTCCTGCTAATGGGAAAATCAGTCAGAATGTGTAAAAGCCAAGTCTTCTAAAACAGCTTGCCTTCAGTGGTTTGGGCTTTTATTTTCCTTTCAATGCATTTTCCTTGATTTCACTTTTCACTAATAATCCTCTTTGTTAAAAAAAAAAGAAAGAAAAGAAAACTTTTTGCAAAGTAAAAACACACTGAAAAACCTGGAGGGAGAGTGATCCTGCCTCTGTTGGAGGCTAAACCTGGGGGAGACCTGGCTCTCAAAACACTTGGCCTCAAGGTATGAAAGGTAATAATATGTTAAAAGGTAAAAGACAGTTAAAGAATCCGCCTGCTAATGCAGGAGACACAGGTTCGATTCTTGGGCCAGGAAGCCCCTGGAGAAGGAAATGGCTACCCGCTCCAGTGTTTTTGCCTGGGAAATCCATGGAGAGAGGAGCCTGGTGGGTTACAGCCTGTGGGGATGCAAAACAGCTGGACATGACTCGGCGACTAAACAGCAACAAAAAGGCAGCTATAAGAAAATAGGAACAATCACATACTGCAAACTCCTTTCAGAACTGTAGACCTAGCCTTGTGTCCTACAACTCTAGATTTCTTTTAATCAAATACCTAGAGATTTTTTTGTGCATTTGTGAACCACTATTATTTTACTTACTTAAGTGAAGAGAATATATAGATCTAAGTAGAACATAGTGTAAAGTCCAGTCTTATATTCTACATGGCATGTTCCTCTGAAAAGCAAGTCACTGTGTGATCTGTTTGTGAAGTGACATTGTAAGTATTGGGAAAATATATGTGTTTATATATAATATATATTTATATATTATATATATATATATACAAATTCATGCTATTTTAACTGGGTTTGACATTAAGTATATATGATCAAGGAATAAATAAACCACAACTGACTTTGCTACAAAAAAGAAGAAAATATAAATCCCTTAGTTCCTCAGAATAGATGATCTATCTCAAGGTAAAATATTTTCACTTACTATCTAAATTCAAGTGTAGAATAATCCAAAATAATATTTGATGAAATATAGATCAGACTCAGTGATGGGAATATATGTGTGTGTGTGTATGTGTGTGTGTGTGTGTGTGTGTGTGTGTGTGTGTGTGTGTGTGTATATTCTGCTGCTGTGCTTAAGTGTATCTGACTGTGACCACATGGACTGTAGCCCACCAGGCTTCTCTGTCCATGGGGATTCTCCAGGCAAAAGTATCAGAGTGGGTTGCCATGTTCTCCTCCAGGGGATCTTCCCCACCCAGGGACTGAACCCAGGTCTCCCGCACTGTAGGCAGATTCTTTACCGACTGAGCCGTCAGGGAAGCCCAAGAATACTGGAGAGGGTAGCCTATCCCCTCTCCAGGGGGTCTTCCTGACCCAGGACTCAACCAGCGGTCTCCTGCCTGCAGGTGGATTCTTTACCAGCTGAGCTACCAGGGAAGTCTGATGTGTGTAGAGAGAGAGAGAGAGAGTAGAGAGAGAAAAATGGAATTTTTGAGCAATTATCTGATGGAATTTAATGAAGTTAAGACTATCTTTGAAGAAGTAAGATTCATTTACCCAACTATCAGTTTTGCTTAAAACTAAATCAGGTGTTCCTCAGTTTTATCTAGTCTGATAATCCCATTTCACTCTATTTTCTGCTTTTTCTACTATAAATGCATGCTATAGTCCATGGGGTCACAAAGAGTTGGACACGACTGAGTAATTGAGCTGAAATGAACTACTGTACATGTCATTTTTGAGGATGAAACCTTTGATCTCCGCCCTTACGATGACTTCCTCCTTGCTAAAAAGCTTTAAATAAAACTTTGAGTGTTGCCATCAATTTTATGGTTTTTGGTTTCCCTTACCTGACTACTTAGGGGGCTTACCAGGTGGTGCTAGTGGTAAAGAACCCACCTGCCAATGCAGGAGACATAAGAGGCATGAGTTCAGTCCCTGAGTCTGGAAGATCCCCTGGAGGAGATCTAGCAACCCCCTCCACTATTCTTGCCTGGATAATCTCATGGACAGGGGAGCCTGGCAGGCTATAGTCCATAAGGTCACAAAAAGACACTACCAAAGCAACTTAGCACACACACACACACACACCTGACTACTTAACTGTCTTAACTGGACTTTGCCATTTGATGCTTAGAAAGAATTTTATCTGCTGAGTTCCAATTTACACCTCTGTAAAATAACATAGATAATTACGTCAATATTTCAGAACTAGAGTTTATAGAGCTTTATAAGAAAAAAATTATCACATATATCTTATGAAGATTGAGATCATATTTTATTATAATGTTACTTAAACATGCATGAACATAAGCCACAGAAATCTTCTACTTATATTTCTAATATAATGAAAATGTAAAAATAAAATATTTATTATAAAATTCTTGTTTCACAGAAATTAAATTACAGAAATTATTAGAATTGTATTCTAATATTATTATTAGAAATAAGATATATATTTCTAATATGACATTAGAAATAAGAACAGTAGCAAAACAATTTTGAGCAGTTTCTATTCTAAGAACAAAAATACACACTTCCTTTCAGCATCACAATTAGCTTATAAGCTAGTTACTAATATCTCTAAACTACAGAGGGAAAAAAAAAAGAACAAGGTCTTTTCAGGGCCCCTCACTTAGTAAGATATTATTTATCTGCATGCTTCCTGTTCACTTGTTACTAAATTCATATTTTAATAAATCACTTGAATCATAACTGCCATCTCTACTATTAGTACAATTTTAGAGCAACTCAACATTTTATAATGATAATTTTATTGGAAAACAAACTCTTTTAACCTAAGGTAAGGTATTAAAAAAATGAAACACTTGTTAATAATTTTCTCATTGCTTCAAGATATCTTTAATGAACTAATGCGAACCAGCATGCATCATGATGTAGACGTCACAATAATTCATGAAATTAGCTAGGTTATCAATTGCTCTAATAACCTTTTTTTTAATTTTAGTACCTATATGAGTATTCCCCTTACTTCCACATTCGAATGCCTCTGAAATTTCTCATTATACACTGTGCTTTGACATTACTTTGTCTTTCCCTATATGGGTTCATTTACATATTTACATTTTATATTTGCATATTTACACTTACATATTTGCATATTTACATTTACACTCATTTACATATTCAGTCTATCTATAATTTTTTTCCCTTCACACGTGCTGCTGCTGCTGCTAAGTTGCTTCAGTCGTGTCTGACTCTTTGCGACCCTATGAACCATAGCCCACCAGGCTCCTCTGTCCACGGGATTCTCCAGGCAGGAATACTGGAGTGGGATGCCATGCCCACCTCTAGGAGCTCGTCCCCACCCAGGGGCCGAGCCCACATATCTTCCCTTTGCTGCATTGGCAGGTGGGTTCTTTACCACCAGCTCCACCTAGGAAGCCCCTAAACATGTGCAACATAATACATTATTCCTCCCCTTCGAGTTATTTTCATGATGTCCAATGAATTTTATTTTGCTAAAGAATTGAGAAAAAAAATAAAATTCAAGTATTTGAAAAAAGATGCTTCTTGATTCTATATATATCTAAGGATATCAAAGTGTATAGAAATTCTATGTAAAGTGAAAATGTGTACCTTTTGCTTTGGGCTTCCCAGATGGCACTAGTAAAGAATATGCCTGCAATGTAGGAGATGCAGGAGGCCTGGGTTGGATTGCTGGGTGAGGAAGATCCCCTGGAGGAGGGCACAGCAATGCGATGGTAATGGAAACCCAAAAGTATACACTAGATCGAATAGTTTCAGTACTATCATTTACTTCTGTTTTCAAAACCCCATTGACTTCAACTAAGATAACATGCAGATCTGCAATGTTCCTGCCACTAACCTTTTCACTAGAAGAATATCCATACATCTCAGACATTGAAAAGTAGGTAGACATCCTACTTGCTTGATACAATCCCATTTTATGTCCATTATTTCAGCATAACTAGTAGCAGAACTCCTCTTTTTTACACTCAAATTATCTCAAGTTGAGCAATAAATCATATAGCTATCCTTTTTATTTCCAAACTAATTTTTAAATATATGTGAAGATATTGTTATGGTAAAAGGTTACATAATTATTAATTTTTGTCATTTTAAGATGATTTCATTAAAATCACTTTAGAAACATGTTCCAATTTTTATATAGTGATTCTCACATAAATCATATTTTTGTTGTTCAGTTCCTACATAACTAAATTTTGCTTTTCAAATAGTGCAATGAATATGGGACATCCTCAGCTGAATAAAAAATAAGACTTTAATCTTTTGATACTCCTTTTTTATGAGAATGCAGAGGGTATAGCAAGGTTCTATGGACTTTCTGTCTGGGATGATCAGCATGATTGTAGCTTATGTACACTTGGAGATTTGTTTCATGGAGCTAAAGTATGGGGAAATTGGAATGGTAACCTCCATTTAGCAACTTATGGAAAGAGAAAAAAAAAATCAAAGCAAAGTGTCACTTCAACAAGGAAATGATGACTCCTGTTACTAGGGGAAGATGTTAATAAGAAACATGGATTGATAGAAGAAAAGATTTCAACTGATGCTATTGTTTATGCTTAGTTTTTCTAGAGCAAAGTCCATTGTTTATTAAACTAAGTCAGCAAATATCACTTGAATAAGATGTGTAATGAGGAAGCAAAGTGATTTCAGATGCTTTGCCTTGCAATCAAAAATAGTTTCTGGCACCACACCTTCCTCAAGGCATTCTTCATCTCTGCATTTCTGAGAGTGTAAATCAGAGGGTTGAACATGGGAGCGATGATGGTGTAGAAGAGAGCAAACACCTTGTCTTCTGGAAACGTTGTGGCCGGTCTAATGTAAATGAAGAGAACAGGCACGAAGAACAGAACCACAACTGTGATGTGGGAACTACAGGTGGAAAGAGCTTTGTGCCGGCTTTCTGTAGGGTAAGCCTTGATGGTGTGTAATATCAAAATGTAGGACAGCATCACGACCACAAAGATCACCAACCCCATCATGCCTGCATTGGCCACCACTAGGATCCCAACTCTGTAGGTGTCTGTGCAGGCCAGTGTCAGCAAAGGATACACGTCACAGAAATAGTGATCTATTTCACTGGGGCCACAGAACGGCAAGTTAATGGTGAGGAGACCCTGGACAAAGGAGTGCAGAAATGCCCCAGCATAACAAGCACTGACCATGGCAAAGCGTCTGGGCCTGCTCATGACGACGGCATAGTGCAGGGGCCTGCAGATGGCCACATAGCGGTCATAGGCCATCACGGTGAGGACACAGACTTCAATCCCCCCAAAGAAGTGCATGGCAAAAAGCTGCGCCATGCAGGCAGTGTATGAAATTGTGCTGCGTTCTGCCAGCAAGTCAGTGACTAACTTGGGTGTCACTGTTGATGTATAACACAGATCTGACAGAGCAAGATAATTAAGGAAGAAATACATGGGTTGATCATTTAGCTGACTGCATGTGATAGAAATCATGATGAGCAAGTTTCCCATCCAAATAGCTATGTAACAAAATAAGAAGAGTAGGAAGCACACTTGTTTGATTTTCATATTCTGGGAAAGTCCCAAGAGAATGAATTCAGTGATGTTATTGGTATATTTCATGGTTTAATGCAGTCAAGACTCAGTGAGTTTGCCTGGACAAAAAAAAGACAGGTTAGAATGAGAAATATTGACTAAGCATGGAGTCAATCAGGGTGAGTGTTGGAGAAATCAGGGTGAGTGTTGTTACATCCATTGAGTAAATCAGCTTCCTATACTACACTTTTAAACAGTTAATTCTAAACCTTGTATGAAAATCTTGCCATATAATATACCAGATCTGATTATTTTCTAGAGTGAAAGAGAATAGTGTTAATAAATACACTTGCTTAAGTATAAACGAACATGCACGGTCATCTTATGTATGGGATGAAAAGTGAGTTTAGGAAAGATACGTTTCTTCTCCTGAAGTGGCTTGTTTGCTTCGGAGATTCAAACAAGCATGCTTAAAGTGAAGGGAGTAGAGTAAGCTGTGCAACTGCCAGACAGAACCCTGTCTTTATGTAAAATGTTGGTATTTTCTTGTGGAACGTGATTTCTTACAATGTTGCACTAAGTCATTATTATCTTTATCAGTGAGCTGCTTGCACACAAGACAAGTGACTAGTCTGTCTGACTGATGAAAAGCTATGGCAAACCTAGACAGCGTTAGAGATTTCACTTTATCAACATAGGTCCATATAGTCAAAGCTATGACTTTTCCAGTAGTCATGTGCAGATGTGAAAGTTGGACCACAGAGAGGGCTGAGCGCCAAAGAATGGAGGCTTTCAAACTGGGGTGTTGCAGAAGACTCTTGAGAGTCTGGACAGCAAGGAGAACAAACAAGCCAATCCTAAAGGATATGAACCGTGATTATTCATTGGAAGAACTGATGCTGAAGCTGAAGTTCCAAAATTTTTTCCACCTGATTAGAAGAGCCGACTCACTGGAAAAGACCCTGATGCTGGGAAAGATTCAGGGTAGGGGGAGGTGGGGGTAACAGAGAATGGTATGGTTGGACGGCATCATTGACTCAATGGACATGTATTTGAGTAAACTCCAGGGAAGCCTGGCGTGGTACAGTCCACGAAGTCACAAAGATTCAGACACGCTTAGCGATTGAACAAGAAGAAGCTCTGATTCTGGAAACAGTCTGATATATTTGCAAGCATTGTGGAGAAAAACAGTAAAGAAAATACTGTATCAGGTGAAGCAAAAGTAGCTGTGACATTTCTTTTAATTTAATAGGAAAAATAATAGTAATTATACATAAAATTGAGAAACAAATGTTGCCAAAATGACTAATAACCATAATATATAAGTGAATGTCTCTTGCCTTATAGGGATCAGGCTTCAATAATTTTTATAATAGAATACTTTATAATTTGATTAGTTATAATGTCCCTACTTTGTTATCTTTTAGATACAATGATTTCTTTAAGAAATAATGACAATTTCATAAATAAATATCCCAAGAAAATATTTTTCAGAATATCATGCATCTTATTAGCATTTCTATAATCAGAAAAATAAATAAAAGTTACTTTCTTAAATAGCTTTAGTTTACGTTGTAGATACTTTCATTTCTAATTAATTAACAAATATGCTTCTATAGTTTATAAGCATATTTTTAGTGCAATAATTTAAGATCATTTTGATAATTTGCTCATACGATCCTGGAGGAAAGCATATTCTAACTGGAAAAAAAAATGAATAGAAGCATTCCATTAATTCATAGGCAGGATAGTTTGAAAATCTGTCTCTCTCATGTTAACTAGATGTTATCCTAACAAAATGGGAAAATAATTAGAACACTTAATTAGTTTCCTTTTTTTCCCTTAAATGTCTCTCCTTCACAGCCTTCAACTTAATATCAGATACTTCATAATCATGCTATTTAAAGTATAACTTACATTTCTAACACTTCCACATTATTTCCAATTTCATTTTTAATGTTAGAGTTACTGATTTTATATATACAAGATCTTCATTTTCATATTTATGTGATTTAAAGAGAACATTTTGTATGATAAATTACAAGGACTAACATTGCTGCTAAGACAAATTCATTATTTATGACAAATTTCTCCTTTTTAATATGAGCATTTCTAGTATAAATATAAATATTTCATGGTAGTGCAGGTAGAATTAACAGGTACATACTGTGCAATCAGTTCAGTTCAGTCGCTCAGTTGTATCCAACTCTTTGCAACCACATGAACCAGAGCACACCAGGCCTCCCTGTCCATCACCAACTCCCAGAGTCCACTCAAACACATGTCCATTGAGTCGGTGATGCCATCCAACCATCTCATCCTCTGTCATCCCCTTCTCCTCCTGCCCTCAATCTTTCCCAGCATCGGGGTCTTTTCCAATGAGTCAACACTTCGCATCAGGTGGCCAAAGTATTGGAGTTTCAGCTTCAGCATCAGTCCTTCCAATGAACACCCAGGACTGACCTCCTTTAGGATGGACTGGTTGTTCTCCTTGCAGTCCAAGGGACTCTCAAGAGTCTTCTCCAACATCACCGTTCAAAAGCATCAATTCTTCTGCGCTCAGCTTTCTTTATAGTCCAACACTCACATCCATACATGACCACTGGAAAAACCATAGCCTTGACCAGATGGACTTTTGTTGACAAAGTAATGTCTCTTTTTTTAAATATGCTATCTAGGTTGGTCATAACTTTCCTTCCAAGGTGTAAGCTTCTTTTAATTTCAAGGTTGCAGTCACCATCTGCAGTGATTTTGGAGTCCCCCAAATAAAGTCTGACACTGTTTCCACTGTTTCCCCATCTATTTGTCATGAAGTGATGGGACCAGATGCCATGATCTTAGTTTTTTATATGAATTGAACAATTAATCTAAATAAGTGTCCAGTGATCATTTTATTATCTCTTTTTTTTTTTTTTAAAGGAAGCCAAATACTTAACAATTTGGGTAAATACTGATAAATACTAAAGACTGTTTTTAGGTTTATTTTAATTTTCTTTCACTATCCGGATATTGCTAATTTGGTTGTCGGGTACAAACTAGTCTTATGATTCTCGGAGCATGTTATTTTGTCTGTTTGTTTTTGTTATTTCTTTTATAACCAAGTTGTCTTACACAAAAACTTGTGAATAAGCTTAACGTTTCCCAACAGCTTCAAAGGTTTCTCTCAAGACCTGTACCAATTCTTGGCTAAACTAATTCTATTTGCTCTCTGTGTAACTGTTCATCCTATTCTCAATTTTCCTGATTGAGTTTGCTCTACCTTGACATTCAGGATCCTCTGGTATTAAGGTTTTCTATATTGTAACATTTTGCTTTTTTAATTACTCACTAGACACGTATTATGTAGAGTAGCAAAGGAGGCAGAAGAGTGATGAATCTCTATATCAGTACATTCCCTTAACTAATATTATCTGTACCCTTCTTTCTCTTTAATATTTTTTTCTCTTCCATCTTAAGTATAAGGTTTTTTCTTTTCTTCTTTAATATAACCCCTATATGACACAAATGCTATCATTTCTCCATGAATTTCTCAAAATCATACCAAAAATCTGATTAATGTTGACATCTGTTGAGGCATATGACAAGGGGAATTAACATGTAATCAGCATGTTTATAGATAAAATTTAATTTAAATTGTATATGCAAAATTTATCTTTTGTATTTGAAAGTAATTATTATTTACTATAGCTTGATTGAAATTTTACTTACCAGGTGATTATCTCTTTAGATAAAATCCTTTATCTCTGAGTAAACGGTAGCAATGTTTTCAATGCAGTCAGAATCTTAACCACACTACTGAAGTTATTGAATTTTATCTTAAAATCAACTCACATGAATCCTGGTTCTGGGACTTTTCTGCCCTTACAGAAATAGGAATTGCTCTCCTGATTTTTGAAACTAAAATCATCTAAATTTTTACATGATCTAAAAATCATTTTGATTTTTAAAACTGAATCATCACTGGCATTTTTGTTGAATAGTGCTTTTGTTTCCTATCAAAAGTGATATCTCCTCTGTGATTCTGGGAATGGAAATGTACATATAAGCCTTCTGTTTGATTTCCAAGAGGTGTTTAAATAGATGACCTTGGAGATTATAACCCCCAACCTCCTTCTTACTTTTTGTAAGGATGAGACAGCTCCCCAGAGAAAAGCTGGTCAAATCCTTAAAAAATAGTTATGTCACAGCTATTAATTCCTTATACTCTGAGGAATGTGAGTACAAACTGAAAGCCCACTTATGTTCAAAACTGAGACTATAAATCATGTCCTTTATGTTGAAACAAAATTTGAGGAAGAACTAGGAGATAATGTCTGAACAGAGGAAATATTAGAAAACATTGAAGAAGCCAAAGGCCAAGAAAATCAGAAACAGGTTTTTTATTTTATTTTTTGATGTGGACCATTTTTAAAGTCTTTATTGAATTTGTTACAATATTACTTCTGTGCTTCTGTTTTATGCTTTGGGTTTTCGGTCATGAGGCATGTGGGATCTTAACTCCCCATACCAGGGATTGAACCCACACATCCTGCACTGGAAGGCAGAGTCTACTGAACTGTCAGGGAAACTCCAGACCCAGTTTCAAAGTTTGGTTTACTATGGAGTAAGCTGTTTGGAAAGAGAATGAAAAATATTCTGTGTGCTGCTTCAAATCCAAAGCCCCTCCCAACCTCACTAGATGCTTTATTGAATAGTTTAAATTTCAACTTGTTTAAAATATGTGCTTATTTCAGTAGAAATGTAACTGCACTGTTATGCTTCAGATGAGGTGGTCAAAGTAATGAGTATTTGAAGAAAATTAATTTGTATCACAACATATGATATTTTAAAAAGTAATCTCTGTGTGCTTAAATGGAATGCACATTCCAGAGTTTCTGGTTCAAGTGAGCTGTAGCTGTCCATAAGATCTCATCAGGTTTATAAACCTATATTTCCATAAAATATACAAACTTATATTTCCATAGAATTTGTGTAGTTTCTTGATGTTATGAAATGTCATTAACACTATCGACATACTTTTCTCTATTAATTTTGCTCTGACACTAATGTGAACACTGCCTTTCTTTTCACTAGTACTTACCCACTCAACCTTCTCCCTTGCTTTTAGCCACTTTGCATCTCTATTGTTTAGGTTAATCTCTTTAAATGTTGGTGGTGGTGGTTTAGTTGCTAAGCTGTGTGCAACTCTTGCAACTCCATGGACTGTAACCCGCCAGTCTCCTCCGTCCATGGGATTTTCCAGACAAGAATACTGGAGTGGGTTGCCATTTTCTTCTCCAGGGGATCTTCCCAACCCAGGAATTGAACCTGGGTCTCCTGCATTGCAGGTAGATTCTTTATGGACTGAGCTAAGAGGGAAGCCCCTTTAAAATATATGATTATATTTAAAAGCCTAGTCTGATAATTATTATCTTTTAGCTCAATAAATTAAATCAAACAGTCTGACATATTTTCATGGATTCATTTCTATAGTTCTATATCTGCTTTATATTTTTAATATATTTTTATTTTTAATCTGTCCTCTTTTCTTGTCTTTTAAGAATAAATTTGTTTGTTTTCCCCTCCTGAAATTTTGGAAATTTTAATTTCTGTCATTGCTATAGAAATTTGTCACATGTGAATCCTATTTATTATTTAAAAGATTTTTTTTTCTCAGTAAGTCCCAAGAAATATGCTTCTTTCTTTCAATAAGAATCATGGGATTCTGAAGCAGCTGACCTCAAGTGAAATCACTTCACTGCTGGAGATAGTGGTCCCAGGCCATCTTATACTGGTCTTCAGGGGAACAAAGGTTCACATTACGTCTGTTTTTACAGTTCTTAAATGCACAGCTAAAATAGACATTCTTTTTTTTTTCATTTATTTTTATTAGTTGGAGGCTAATTACTTTACAGTATTGTAGTGGTTTTTGTCATACACTGACATGAATCAGCCATGGATTTACATGTGATCCTTTCATTGGATTTTTGATTCTTATTATGCCCAAATGTAAGCCCATGGAATATAATTTCTCTGTCATTACTATGTAGCCAAAATAACACTGTGTCTCTGATGGACATGCATATATTAAGGTCACCATAATAGCAATAACAAAAACAAAACATAAACAATAGGGGGCATTAATTGCTATTACAAGTACTTCTCAAATTACTTGTTTAGCTGGCAGATAGATATACCTTGAACACTAACAATGGATGTTCATAAATTATCTAGATGATGACTTTAACTGCACCTCCTGCTTCAGATTCAATAATTTGAACAAAAACTCATGTTAATGTCTAAGGATTAGGGTCTCTGAGGCAAAAGAGTATAGACCCTCCTAAGTGAAACACTAATATGCCAGCAAATTTGGAAAACTCAACAGTGACCACAGTACCGGAAAAGGTCAGTTTTCATTTCAACCCCAAAGAAAGGCAATGCCAAAGAATATTCAAACTATCACACAATTGCACTCATCTCACACACTGGCAAAGTAATGCTCAAAATTCTCCAAGTCAGGCTGTAGCAGTACATGAACCGAGAGCTTCCAGATGTTCAAACTGGATTTAGACAAGCCAGAGGAACCAGAGATCAAATTGCCAACATCCACTGGATCATTCAAAAAGCAAGAGAGTTCTAGAAAAACATCTTCTTTTGCTTTATTGACTACTCCAAAGCCTTTGACTGTGTGAATCACAACAAACTCTGGAAAATTCTGAAAGAGATGGGAATACCAGACCACCTGACCTGCCTCCTGAGAAATTTGTATACAGGTCAAGAAGCAACAGTTAGAACTGGACATGAAACAAGAAACTGGGTTCCAAATAGGGACAGGAGTATGCCAAGGCTGTATATTGTAACCCTGCTTATTTAACTTGCATGCACAGTATATCACGCGACAAACCAGACTGGATGAAGCACAAGCTGAAATCAAGATTGCTGGGAAGAAATACCAATAACCTCAGATATGCAAATGACACCACTTATATGGCAGAAAGCGAAGAAGAACCAAAGAGCCTCTTGATGAAAGTGAAACAGGAGAATGAAAAAGTTGGCTTAAAACTCAACATTCAAAAAACTATGATCATGGCATCCGGTCCCATCACTTCATGGCAAATAGATGGGCAAACAATAGAAACAGTGAGAGGCTTTATTTTTTTGAGCTCCAAAATCACTGCAGATGATGACTGCAGCCATAAAATTGAAAGAAAAGCTATGACCAACCTAGATAACATATCAAAAAACAAAGATATTACTTTGTCAACAAAGGTGCATCTAGTCAAAGCTATGCTTTTTCCAATAGTCATGTATGAATATGAGAGTTGAACCATAAAGAAAGCTGTGTGTCAAAGAATTGATATTTTTGAACTGTGGTTTTGAAGAAGACTCTTGAGAGTCCCTTGTACTGCAAGGCGATCAAACCAGTCAATCCTAAAGGAAATCATTCCTGAATATTCTTTGGAAGGACAGACATTGAAACTGAAACTCCAGTACTTTGGTCACCTGATGCAAAGAACTGACTCATTGGAAAATACCCTGATGCTGGGAAGGATTGAAGGTAGCAGGATAAGGGGACCACAGAGGATGAGATGGCTGGATGGCATCACTGACTTGATGAGCATGAGTTTGAGCAATCTCTGGGAGTTGGTGGTGGACAGGGAAGCCTGGCGTGCTGCAGTCCATGGGGTTGCAAAGAGTCAGACACAGCTGAGCAACTGAACTGAACTGAACTGAACTGAAAAACAAAGTGGTAAATTTTCCACCATGAAGAAGCTCAATGATTGCCAGCAACACATCATCAAGTGAGAATGATATCTAAGAGGTTAGGTTTGAACATGTCTTGTACACTTAGGAAATGTTCATGAAACCCTTGCCAAATTGTCTCTTTTCCCTCCGTCAACAGCTGTGATCTTATGATGAGTTGGCCAAGGAGGAAACACATGATTGCATCTGTTTGCATTTAGTTCTACCAGAAAATCTGGGACTGACTCAATATGGAATGTTATAGCATTACAGTCTCAAACACGAACATTCCCAAAGGGATAATGGTGAAGAAATTCTTCTCAGTAGTCAAAACCTCAGCCAATGCATTTGATTGTCTAGTTTGTATAGACAATGAGATGTCTAGATGTGTAGGACTGTTTCTAAACATGGCATTTGATAATGGTTTCACTGGACATTTAAATATTTAGAAAGCATAACATAGAAGGTGTGAAAATGAGATATATTTTTTCATTGCTTCCATACTATACAGAAGCCCAAACTAGTCCTTTGAAAACCTACACATACAGGACAGATGCAGAGTTTTATGGCCAGCAGCTCAGCTGAGGTCCCAGCTCACAGCCAACCTCAACTTTCAGGCATGCAATTCAAGGTATTAAAAGATTTCAGCTTCTAGTTAATGAAATTTTTTAATTTATTTTTTATTGAAGGATAATTGCTTTATAGAATTTTGCTATTTTCTGTCAAACCTCGACATGAATCAGCCAAAGATATACATATATCCCCTCTTCTAGCTCCCTCCCAACTTTTGAATTATCTAAGCTTCGACTCCAGACATCATGGAACTTAGATAAACCATCTTCAGTATATCTAAATTCCTGATCCTAATCACAGAAACAAAGACTAATTTAGCATTGTGTACTTTTCATATATTTAATTACATACTATGTTTTTCTTTTTTAAGTTTTGAGTATAAATTTTGCAACCTCTTCTTATTGTGACAAATTATTCAAGAAAGTTTGCAACCTAAACTAGAAGAGAAACTAACATTGCCCAGAAGGTTTAGGATTTGCATTTCCTTTTTGGGAGAGAAAGAGGGAGTCTATCTTTGCAGAAGCATCTTATTTGGCAAAAACAGAGATGTTATTGTTTTTTATAAGGAGATTCAAATTTAATGTAGAAGAGTGGTAATAAACTCTAAGTAGCCAAAGGAGCTAAACATTACACTCATTTACCTATTAGCTTCAACTCAAAAATCCACCTTTAAATGGTCTCCTCTGAGAAGCTGGAAGTAAAATCTAACAATATTTGTCCTCTATTAGATAACTTCCTATTAGTTTATGTCATTAAGAGCACCCTAGAATAAGACTGGCAATCCAGAGGAGAAAATTAGAGAATTGGCTGTATGCTAGTAGAGAATTTATGTTTCAGTAATTAAGGATGCTTATTTAACATTGATCTAATATTTTAAGAGGGCTTGCCTGTTAGCTCAGATGGTAAAGAATCTGCATGCAAAATGGGAGACCCATGTTAGATCTCTGAGTGGAGAGTATCTCCTGGAAAAGGGAATGGTTGCCCACCCCAGTATTCTGGCCTGGAGAATTTCATGGACAGAGGAATATGGCAGGTTACAGTGTATGAGGTTGCAAAGAGTTAGACATGACTAACTAGCACTTTCACTTTAAGAACTGACATAATTATTTTACTCAAATCTAGTAAATTTAAGTAAAATTTATCAATATATCCACTTCCCACTATTCTCCATCTACCATTTCCTATAAAATTAAGCATTTCAAAAGAAAAAAAAGAAACTTTCATATATATATATATATATATATGAAGAAATAAAATATTTTATTGCACAGTCAAAATAGAATGTCAAATTAAGGAATTCTTTAGACAGGTATGAGAAGAGAAAAGAGGGAAAATAAACATGAAAAAAATTAAATTTCCCAACCAGGAGAGACCTGAGAAAATGCTGAAGAGTCTGTAGCTAGCTTTGCAGTCATTGTAAACCCCTTATATATCATCCCATACATACTATTTTCAGGGCTCATGATATTTCTAGCCCTAAAGTGACTTTCTGAAATATTTTTTTCATGCAGGTTACTGCCCTTTCTTAAGAAATTGATGATACCACACTTTCTTCACAGCATTCTTCATCTCCAAGTTTCTCAATGTATAGATCAGAGGGTTGAACATGGGGGCAATGATGGTGTAGAAAAGAGCAAACACTTTGCCTTCCGGAAAAGTTTCAGCTGGTCGAATGTAGATGAAGAGGACAGGCACGAAGAATAGGACCACAACGGTGATGTGAGAACTGCAAGTGGAAAGAGCTTTGGTGCGGCTCTCGGCAGGGTAATCCCTGACTGTGTGTAATATCAGAAAATAAGAAGCCATCAAAATCACAAAAGTCACCAAGGCAATCAGACCTGAATTAACAACTACCAGGAGACCAATCCTGTGTGTATCCATGCAAGCCAATTTCAGCAAAGGACATTATTTCTATTTTCCATGATCCAGTGCAGTAAAAAGGCAGAACAGTTCCCTGAAAGGACATAGTGCATAAGCTGATATCAGAAATATTCAAGGAGAAAACCTATGATAACACTAATGTCTGCTATTTCTGTTATTTGCAAAAATGAAAATAGAGTTTTAGATGTAGATAAAAAGAACTTATGGTTACCAAGGGGAAAGGGGGGAGACATAAACTGGGAGACTAAAATTGACATAAAAACCCTACTATAAATAAAATGGATACTAAAAAGGGTCTGCTCTATAACACAGGGAATTCTGCTCAGTACTCTATAATGACGTATTGGGAAAAGAATCTAAAAGAAGAATGGATCTATTTATGTGTATAACTGATTCACTTTGCTGTACTGCAGAAAGTAAACATAACATTGTAAATCAACTCTAGTCCAATAAAAATTAATTAAAGCACACTAATAGCATGAAACTGTGTTTAGTGAACACAATTCCAGCTTCACAAAATGAAAATTTGATAGTATTCTTTGTTTCTGATTAGTTTCATGATTTTCACAAGTCCATCTTTAAGAGCATTAGGTTCAAAATAAACAATAAATATAAATATATTTGATCAATCAGTCAAATTATTTAAAATAATGATTAGTTGCAAAATATTTCCCACTTGTAAAAAAAATACAAGTTCTTGAAAAGAAACATTGCTCTGTGTGTCTACAAACTCAAATTTGTTAAAGACACAATTAAGCATAAGTATTACAAAGTTTACCTTTAATGATATAGAAGAAAGTATAAAACCTAAAAATATGCACTAGTAGAAAATATCCTGATTCAAAATAATTTTAACATGAGGTAGAATATAAAATTAAATATTTATGTATATAATGATATATGTATATTTACAAAGAGGAAGATGAAAGCTATGCAAGAAGCCAATGCAATTGGTTTGAAAAATTTTGATTCCTTAGTTATATTTTTATTACTGACTTAAGATGGTAAAGTTCTAACATTTTATAACAGAAGTATGTTTACTTATGGCGCATCAATAAAAACCATATACTAAATCAACCACAGAATAGAATGGTAGCTAAAACTAAAAACAGAGAAACAAAAGGAAGTTTTACCTTCATGACTTTGCCCTTTACTTACTGAATCATACTTTAAGAGTCAATATTTTTCTCAGTGGTTAGAATTGGAGTACGACTTTCTCTTCCTTATTTGTCCAACCTAAGACTTTTCCAGAACCCACGTGTAAAAATTTTACACTGAATAGTTCAGAGAAAAAGTGCATGGGAGGTGTGTGGGAAAGGCTTGCTGAAGACAAACATTTGGGGTCTAGAATCCATTATCAATTACACTGCAGTGTGTGAAGTTGGTACAAAATACTTTATTCCTCTAGATTTAGGCTACCTCTCATTGAAAAAGACCTTGTTGCTGGGAAAGATTGAAGGCACAAGGAGAAGAGGGCGGGTGGATGAGGATGAGATGGTTAGACAGCATCACCAACTCAATGGACATGAATTTGAGCAAACTCCAGAAGATGGTGAAGGACAGGAGAGCCTGGCGTGCTGCAGTCCATGGGGTCGCAAAGAGTCAGACACGACTTAACAACTGAACAACATTTGTAAAATGGTGAAATATTTTATATTTTATCACAAAATACTCAAATCAATAAATAGTCATTGTTTTATTAGCCATGGAATTATTGTTTGATATTTTTATTATATGTATTCTTGTGTTACCAGTGACTGTCAATAATAAAGTTAACTAAATATAACTTTCATATAGAAATTGATGGTTTAAAGCCATACAATTATTTTAAACTGGAAGAAAATGTTGAGATATACTAGACAAATCCTCTTATTCTAAATAGACAGGATTTTACTTAAAAACTTATGGGAAATATACAAAATATGAATAAAGGTAGCTTGAAACATTTCATAAACAATCTGTTAAATCATATGGATTTGACATATGGAAATACAAATAATTCAGTTGGGGTTGACCATAGCCTCTAAGAATGTAGTTTGTGTCTCAACACTAATGACAAATATTACATAGAACTGGTAACTACATACGCCAAGTGTTCTTACTATCAATGTTGATCCCAAAATACATTATAAGTAATTAAAAGTAATTAAAACCTTTCTTTAAAGTTTGTTACATATCTTCTGCCCTAATCTTGTAGCTATATTTAATCAGTTAATATATAAATTCTCTGCTTATCACTCTCTTTTACAGACAAAATTAATTCTGTCACATCCAAAAAGAAAAGTGCTTTGCAATGAAGCCTTAAAACAATTAAATTATATCTATGGTAAAATTTTAAGATTTAAAATTAGTTTACAGTGTAGCTATGGAAAAGTAAGGTTTCATGCCTCCAGTTATATCATAGAAATATTTCCTCATCTCTCTCTTTCTCTCCCCTATATAAAGGTTAATCTAAAATGATATTTAAAATACTGATTTGGTCAACTTGAAGCAATCACTTGTTCATTTGAATAGACATAAACAAAGCCATTATTTTAATTATGGGCATGGACACTATGGAGAACAGTGTGGAGATTTCTTAAAAAACTGGAAATAGAACTGCAATTTGACCCAACAATACCACTTCTGGGCATACACACCGAGGAAACCAGATCTGAAAGAGACACGTGCACCCCAATGTTCATCGCAGCACTGTTTATAATAGCCAGGACATGGAAGCAACCTAGATGCCCATCAGCAGACGAATGGATAAAGAAGCTATGGTACTTATACTCCATGGAATATTACTCAGCCATTAAAAAGAATTCATTTGAATCAGTTCTAATGAGATGGATGAAACTGGAGCCCATTATACAGAGTGAAGTAAGCCAGAAAGATAAAGACCAATACAGTATACTAACACATATACATGGAATTTAGAAAGATGGTAATGATAACCCCATATGCAAAACAGAAAAAGAGACACAGATGTACAGAACAGACTTTTGGACTCTATGGGAGATGGCGAGGGTGGGATGTTTTGAGAGAACAGCATCAAAACATCTTAACCATATTATCTATAGTGAAACAGATCGCCAGCCCAGGTTGGATGCGTGAGACAAGTGCTCGGGCCTGGTTCACTGGGAAGACCCAGAGGGATCGGGTGGAGAGGGAGGTGGGATGGGGGATTGGGATGGGGAATACGTGTAAATCCATGGCTAATTCATGTCAATGTATGACAAAAACCACTACAAAGTTGTAAAGTAATTAGCCTCCAACTAATAAAAATAAATGAAAAAAAATAAAATAAATAAAGACAGACTAATATTTCAAAAAATAATAATAATTATGGGCATGGAAAAAAACAACCAGTTTAAAATTTTTCCCACCCCCAAATTAAACAGGAACATTTTAGCTTATACCTAAATAAATTAAACCTATAAAAAAACTAAAGCTTTTACAATAATTTACCAAAGCCAACTGTTCTGTCTCAATTTCATACAGTATTAATGTTGCTTCTAATTAAATTTTACTTTCTAATCAAAGAGTTTTGTTAAACATGTGTTTGGTCTCAAATTTTCTCAATTCTCAAGGCCACAAACATTTCTTTAATTCCTTTCTTGGTAGTTTTCTCTTTTTGCTAACTTCCCCTACAGTTGTATCCCACAATGCTTAAATTAGTGTTTAGATTTCTAGCTTCTCAATTTTAGTGGGAGATCTCTAGCTTTTATTTTTGACAAGGTCATCAGTTTCAAGTGTGAACTCTTAACTACATTTCCTGCAACATTTTTCTGTATCTAAATTGTAGAGAAATAGCTTCTTCCCTAAATGATTCAGAGAATTATGGGATTCAAATTTTAAAATAGATGGAAACTTTGAAAAAAATAAAACAGTAAGCAAATGAAACAGTCTAAATTCAGTTTGATATATATACCAAATGATGAATATAGTCTTGACAATTTAATAATACATTCTTCAGTTAAGATTTTACAGAACCCTGGTATTATTAAAGGTAAAGTTTGGGAAAACATTAAAATTAAGGAAGTGAAATTGCTAGGGTTTATATTCTGGCTTTGCTAAGAGTGAGGATATGGCCTCAATATGTTATTTAATTACACTAACAACAGTCTAATAATTCCTTTATTAGTTTACAATTTCACATTTTCATGTGCCTAACTTTCTTCTAAACATTGTGTAAACAAATTTTTCAACCATCTCTATAACTCTAATAAATATTAGCAGTAAACTTAGCTTACAAATGGGGAAATTGAGTTTTAGAAAAATTAAAAATTAGTGCAAGATGGTCTTAATAAGTGGTAGAGTCAAGACCTAAAACAGCATATATCTTACTTAGCAATACACTTGGTAAAATGTTACACAGTTATCATAGTTCCTGATACTTTATGCATGTTCAGTAAATATATGACACTGTTAATACTTGGAACAGAGAGCTTCCTTGACTCCAATATTTCAGATTTCAATCTATGCCAAAGTAAATTTATACATCCTTAATCTGCATGAATTTAAATTTCTCAAGGAAAGAAAGATCATCTTACATTCTGCCTAGAATATTAAGAAATGCCTGTACATGCTTAATTTTAAATTCTAGACACTTCTCCTGGATCTGCATCTGTCAGATCTTCTCCAGAATTTGACATCTGCTGATTTTTCTTAGATTATCAGATTGCCAGCAGATGAGCACTTTGTTGATGAGCATGTCCACCCCCACATCTGTTGTGAGAATTAAATAGATAAGAGGTGTGAGTTAGCCAATATATATTAGAGGTTCAATAAATATTTCCAAAGATTTTATCTTTGTTGTATCTCCATAATCATTTTTTTTCTATGAATGGCTAATGTATGACATTGAGAGAAATGTGAGTTCAAGCCACAGAATGAAATACTCTGAACAGTAGGTGAATGACCAGAATGAGGAAAGAATGGCAGGACTGAAAGGAAGTGATATGAATGGATTCACAACAACTGAAGTGGAAGAACATCTGTGAGGAGTTATATCTCCTCCTTTCCATGATCCTACACAAATGTGAGGAGCTGAAATGATTACAAGATACCATTTATTTAACCAATAATCAATAACTATTTGTTAAAATAACTTCAGTTGTTCTAAAATGGTATATAAAGTATTCAAAGCAGTGAAGTTATCAGCATCACATTTATTACAGGAAACATAGGTGGAGAGCAAGGTATATTGAAATAAAGTAAAGAGACTCAAATTTTGAGATATCTCCTTTTGACTTTTTGTGGCCTGCCTAGAGTCTTTGATTAATTTAATTCTTGAGCCATCTTTTCTTCCTTTTTTTGTCAGGATGGGGGATCATGGATCATGACAATGGATACTGGAATGATCTTATTTTTCTATTTTTCTTTTGGATTTGTTTTTTCTCACTTTCTTGGTAATCTGTGAGTCATTTATTTTCTTAATGAGCACTTTGCCCATTTTCTACCAAAAGTCTTAATGCTATTTTCCTCTTATTCAGCAAAGCATGATTTCTCTATCACTGTCTGATTTCCTATTGGAACATCAGAGCACACTCAACAGGCAACTCCTTGAATTTATTGCTACTCTAATCACAAAGCAAATTATAAAAATCAGAGATGGTACCTATACTTAACTTTAACTAGCAGTCAATCTGTTATCTATGCAGTAAAAGGAAAATCTATTCAGCTATCACACAGTCGGGCAGGATCATGGAAAGGAGGAGAAATCATTCACCACACATGTCCTTCTACTCCAATTGTCGTGAGTCCATTCATATCACTTCTTTCAGTCTTGCCATTCTTTCCTCACTGAAATTCTGGTCATTCACCTACTGTTCAGAGTATTTCATTTTGTGTCTTGAATTCACATCTCTCTCAATATCATTCATTAGCCATTCATAGAAAAATAAAAGTGTCATTGTAGAGACACTGTTACTCAAGCAGTGTTCACACAGTGAGAGGACACACCCTCAGAGGAACAGTTTGAAGAAAGTGGCCTAGTGTGAGTATCCCCCAGAGTCTAATCACCATCTATATTTTCATCTCTAAGGTTATTCCCCATAATGTTCAAGCTCATGTAACTAATAAACAAAAATAAAATGTACATTCTAAAACTATATATATATTATTCTAGAACACTATGCTTTGCAAGTTGTTTGGATTTATGTTCCCGAATCATGAGCTCACCAAGTGGATTTCCTCTAGATCCAAGTCATCAGATCCACTGAAGTGAACGTCAAAGCTGGATTATAAATAGTATGCAGGCCACCACTTGCACAAGCTTTTGTGTGTGATTTAGGAAGCTTGGTTATTAGAGATTCATTCCTCCTGGGCCTCAGTGACTGAATTCCCTTGCACTTCACTCAGAGTTTTGTGATATAAACAACTTTGTGGGATTTTTTGCCTTGAGGGGCTTACCCTTTCTATGATTTCTGTAATCTGCTGCTGCTGCTGCTGCCAAGTCACTTCAGTTGTGACCGTCTCTGTGTGATCCCATGGACGGCAGCCCACCAGGTTCCCCCATCCCTGGGATTCTCCAGGCAAGAACACTGGAGTGGGTTGCCATTTCCTTCTCCAATGCATGAATGTGAAAAGTGAAAGTGAAGTCTATCAGTCGTGTCCGACTCCTAGCGACCCCATGGACCACAGCCTACCAGGCTCCTCCGTCCGTGGGATTTTCAGGCAAAAGCCCTGGAGTGGGGTGCCATTGCCTTCTTGGTCTGTAATCTGAGCGAGAGACAAAGGACAGCTCTGGTACCAGGTTTGCTCCCAGAGTCGGAAAGATCCCCTGGAGGAGGAAATGGCAACCCACTTGGGTGTTCTTGCCTGGGTTGCAATTCGTGGGGTCACAAAGAGTCGGACAAGACCAAGCACTGAGCTGAAGTAAACTTATGGCAATTAATAGCCTTCATCGCTCCTCACAAAGATCGTCTTCCCTGAGAGAGTTCGAATGGGTTTTACTTTATCTTCAAGTATTGATTTCCTAGAAAATTATAAGCTAATAAACCTTAGTGTTATTTTTATGAATTTAGAGAACTTCCAAAAAATAATAGAAAAAATTTTCAGTTGAACATGTTTTAATTTTTCCCAAACATATCATTTCCAAAAGCCTTTCTTTCCTTATTTTCTTCTTTCCCATGTATTTCTGAAGATTCAGTTGCTTCCAATGTGCTATATGAGCAAAATAAATAATAGCAAATGCGTAGCGAGGATTTACTGGGTGTCGTATACCAAGGGTTCTCTTTCATCTTAACAAGGTCCTAGTGAGAAAGGCACTAAGTCTCCTAAGTTTACCTATGAGTAAAATCAATAACAGATAATTAATTTACAATGTGCCTAATGTTTCAAGGTGTTTGTTGGCAAACTGGCCCCATATAAGGAGGCAGGGAGAGACTGAAAAAAGTGTCAGACCCTCCAGTTTGGAGGTGGCACTTTTACTAAACGAGGGGCCTTACATGGGGGCCTTGTCATGGATGGTTCCAAGACAAGCAGATCTTTGCATCTTTAAGTTAGAAAATTTAAGATCATATACAGGCCTTTCCTGGGTTCATTCACATATTCAGCCCAGATGGTCTCAACAACACCTTAGTATCTCAAGTCTGCATCCTTGAAAACGTCTCCAGCTATGGGGGTGATGTTGTTTAGTTTCTCAGTTGTGTCCAACTCTGCAGCCCCGTGGACTGCAGCAAGCCAGGTTTCCCTGTCCTTCACCATCTCCCAGAGCTTGCTCAAAATCACTTCCATTCAGTGGGTGATACCATCCAACCATCTTGTCCTCTGTCATCCCTTTCTCCTCCTGCCTTCTATCTTTCCCAGCATCAGAGTCTTTTTCATTGAGTCAACTGTTCACATTAGGTGGCCAGAGGATTGGAGCTTCTGCTTTAGCATCAGTCCTTCCAACGCTGATTTCCTTTAGGATGGACTAAACAAAGTGATCATATGGATTGCAGCCTTGTCTAACTCAATGAAACTATGAGCCATGCCATGTATGACCACTTAACAAGGACGAGTCATGGAGGAGAGTTCTGACAATATGTGGTCCACTGGAGAAGGGAATGGCAAACCTCTTGAGCATTCTTGCCTTGAGAACCCCATGGACAGTACGAAAAGGCAAACATTGGGACAATAAATGGAACTCAAATTCAAGAATGGGAGGACAAATGAGGAACTTCTGATGCTCAGGCCCATCTCATTGCTCTAGCAGTGGTCGTGTCCTCTCACTGACCGACACTGGGCAGAGAGGACAGTACCTATAAAAGTCAGAAGGGGAGCTACTTCTAGGGAACAGAAGCAGTGAGGACAGGAAGGAATGGATGTTAGACTTTGGAGATTATTATTGTGCTCTATTTCTTGATTCAGGTACAGAGTACAGGTTTATTTCCTTCATAGTTCTGTCTTTCTGTCTCTGTTTTGTTTTTGTTTTTCATTTCTTTATGGATTATATGTCATAATTAATATATGAAAAAATCTGTAAGATGCCTTAAAACCATACATAAGTCAGTGAAACACCCAAGGCAGAGTGTAAGGTTAGATATGTCTTTAAAGAATTAACTTGAAAGCAAATTTAGGTATTTCCTATCTAGTTTTCATGTACAAATATCATAAGCAAATTATTTTTTTTTAATTCACAGTCAGTCTTAGAATTGCCTAATCTATATAACATAGCAACAGTTTCTTTAAGATAATATGTTTTTAATCACATAAGTCCCTATCAAATCTCAGAGTAACCAATGGAATTGTCATTTTTCTCATAATTTTTCAACTCATCATCTCTAACATTTATAAAGTAAACAATTTGGGCTCTTTGATTTGAAAGTTAATTGAGTTCTACAACTCCCAAGTCCACTTTTACTTCCACATAGAGGTTTTAACACATTGAGTAGGGGAAATTAATTATGCTTCTCATCTGAAAACATCTTTTGGTACCAAACCCTTCTCATGGCCTTTTTCATCTCTGTGTTTCTCAGAGTGTAGATTAAGGGATTGAACATAGGAGCAATGATGGTATAAAAGAGAGAAAATATTTTGTCCTCAGGGAAAGTGGTAGGGGTTCTGAGGTAGGCAAAGATTGAAGGACCAAAAAATAAGGTAACCACAGTGATGTGAGACCCACAGGTAGAGAGGGCTTTGCGCCTTCCTTCAGCTGAGTGGTTTCTTAAAGTGAATAATATAATGACATAGGACCCAAACAAGAGAACAAAGGTTACTAAAGCAACCATCCCTGAATTGGCAACCACAAGGACACCAGTGATGTAGGTATCAGTACAGGCAACTTTCAACAAAGGAAAAATGTCACAATAGTAGTGGTCAATTTCATTGGGGCCACAGAAGGGCAAACTGACTATCATAGAGAACTGAGAAAAGGCATGGACGGCCCCACCAGCCCAAGCAGCCACGATGAGGAGGTTGCACCTTGTCCTGTTCATGATAATCGTGTAGTGGAGAGGCTTGCAGATGGCAGCACAGCGGTCAAAGGCCATGACTGTAAGGACAAAGACCTCTATGATGCCAAGAAAGTGCATGGTGAAGACCTGCAGCATGCAGTTGCCGTAAGAGGTGGTTTTCCTTCCCTGGAGCAGGTCACTGATCAGTGTGGGCGTCACAGAAGAGGTATAGCAGACGTCCACGGAGGATAAGTGGCTGAGGAAGTAGTACATCGGTTGGTGAAAAAGAGGGCTACATCGGATAGAGACAAGAATCAGAAGGTTTCCCACCAAGATGGCAATGTAACAAAATAAGAAGAACACAAAGCAAAATATTTGTATGTTTTGGTTATAGGAAAGTCCCAAAAAAATAAATTCTGAGATGTTCCTCTGACTTTCCATATATTGTATGCTATCTTAAAATAATTGAGTATCTGAAAAACAAAATGAAAGAAAATATTTACAATATGATCACAATCATATAAAAGCTGCTAACAAGCCATTAAAGTTAATTTTAACAAATTACCAAAACTAGTTAATAAATTAATGATATTATATTTTTCTTAGGAACCATAGCTCATTTCTTCAGTATTGTTTTCAAATATTCTGTTACATTGGCAGTAATGAAAATGCTGCTGCTTCTGCTAAGTCGCTTCAGTCGTGTCCAACTCTGTGCAACACCGTATACAGCAGCCCACCAGGCTCCCCTGTCCCTGGGATTCTCCAGGCAAGAACGCTGGAGTGGAATAAAAACAAATTCTATTAAATTTTCAGAATATAATTGTTTAGGCTTCCCAGGTGGCTCTAGAGGTAAAGAACCCATCTGCCAATGCAGAAGACACAAGAGACATGGGTTCGATCCTCGGATCAAGCGTATCCCCTGTAGGAGGAAATGGTAACCCAATGCACACTTCTTGCCTGGGAAATTCCATGGACAGAAGAACCTTCTGGGCTGTGAATCCATGGGTCCACAGTGAGTCGACTGAGCACATGGTTTACAGTACAGAACAGGCATCACAGACATTCCTTGACTCATGGTGGTTTATGTTGCGACTTTACTGACTTTATGATAGTATGAGAATAGCAAGCATCAAGAAGAAACTGTACTTGAATTTTGATCTTTTCCCTGAGCTAGCTATAGGTGATATGATACCCTGTTATAATGCTGGGTCTGAGCAGTGAATCACAGTAGCCTCCAGTCAGCCTGGTGATCACATAGGTAAAGAACGGATGTACTTACAACCATTCCATACCAGACAGCCATTCTGTTTTTCACTTTTAGTGGAGTATTCAATAACTTACATGAGATAGGTTTTGTGTTAGATTGTTAAAAATAGGCTTCGTGTTAGATTGCTGCTGTTGTTCAATAGCTGAGTCATGTCCAACTCATTAGGAACCCATGAACTGCAGCACTCCAGGCCCCCCGTCCTTCACTATCTCCCTGAGTTTCCTCAAACTCATTTCCTTTGAGTCAGTGATGCCATCTGACAATCTCATCCTCTGTTTCCCCTTTCTTCTCTTACCCTCAATCTTTCCCAGCATCAGAGAGTTTTCCAGTGAGTTGGCTCTTTGCATTCAGTGGTCAAAGTATTAGAGATGATTTTGCTCAACTGCAGGCTAATGTAAGTATTCTGAATATGTTTAAGGTAAGCTGGACTAAACTATGATGTCCAGTAGGTTAGATGTATTCAATTCACTTTCAACTTGTATTTTCAAGTTATCATGAATTGATTGGGATGCAATCTCATTGAACATTAAAATGCAGAGACATTACAAAATGCCAACAAAGGTCCATCTAGCCAAGGCTATGGTTTTTCCAGTGGTCATGTATGGATGTGAGAGTTGGACTGTGAAGAAAGTTGAGCACCAAAGAATTGATGCTTTGGAACTGTGATGTTGGAGAAAACTCTTGAGAGTCTCTTGGACTGCAAGGAGATCCAACCAGTCCATCCTGAAGGTGATCAGTCCTGGGTGTTCATTGGAAGGATTGATGCTGAAGCTGAAACTCCAATATTTTGGCCACCTCATGTGAAAAGTAGACTCATTAGAAAAGACCCTCATGCTGGGATGGATTGGGGGCAGAAGAAGAGGATGACAGAGGATGAGATGGCTGGACGGCATCACTGACTCGATGGACACGAGTTTGTGTAAACTCCGGGAGTTGGTGATGGACAGGGAGGCCTGGCGTGCTACATCATGGGGTCGCAAAGAGTCAAACACGACTGAGCAACTGAACTGAACTGGACTGAATCTCATTGAATGTCATGAAGATCTGAACTATTTCCCAGAGATAAATTATACCATTACCATTACTTTTAACACTTAAACAACAGTGTTATTAATGCAATTTAATAGAGGACTTTTTTTACTTATAATTTTCAAATGTCTCCTTCAGAAAGGTAATTTTTTTTTTAATTACATGATGCTCCATTCCCCTACCATGATATAAAACACTCTCCTGGACTTGTCTGTAGTCATATGATCATGGAATACAGTGCATGTAATAAAGGTCACCTAAATTATGAGTTGTGTGATTAGGATTATAAGTGCTGTCCCTTGAAATACAAGAGTGAGGGTAGAGTAAGTACTGCATAGTGAACTTGGGGAGCCAATCTTGCTAACTATTTTATAAGGCTAAAATTATTTGAAAATATAGCAAAAATTGTTAGTGATTGACATTTAAAAAAAGAAAATTATATTTCATATTTAAATTTAAAGTAAAATAATTGTTTAATGTGAATTTTATAGTGATCAAAATTAACAGTGCAAATAAAGAGATACACTAATTGAAATGAACAAATAATTTGAATTTGGTACTTGTGTTCTCTGGGGAATAAATCATGGACAGCAAAAATCAGAAAATGATGTCACCTCAATATAAATGTAAGGCAACTCCAAAGAAGACATACAGATGGCTAACAAACACATGAAAAGATGCTCAACATCACTCATTATCAGAGAAATGCAAATCAAAACCACAATGAGGTACCATTACACGCCAGTCAGGATGGCTGCTATCCAAAAGTCTACAAGCAATAAATGCTGGAGAGGGTGTGGAGAAAAGGGAACCCTCTTACACTGTTGGTGGGAATGCAAACTAGTACAGCCACTATGGAAAACAGTGTGGAGATTTCTTAAAAACCTGGAAATAGAACTGCCATATGACCCAGCAATCCCACTTCTGGGTATACACACTGAGGAATCCAGATCTGAAAGAGACACGTGCACCCCAATGTTCATCACAGCACTGTTTATAATAGCCAGGACATGGAAGCAACCTAGATGCCCATCAGCAGATGAATGGATAAGGAAGCTGTGGTACATATACACCATGGAATATTACTCAGCCATTAAAAAGAATTCATTTGAATCAGTTCTAATGAGATGGATGAAACTTGAGCCCATTATACAGAGTGAAGTAAGCCAGAAAGATAAAGAACATTACAGCATACTAACACATATATATGGAATTTAGAAAGATGGTAACGATGGCCCTATATGCAGGGCAGAAGAAGAGATGCAGAAGTACAGAACAGACTTTTGAACTCTGTGGGAGAAGGTGAGGGTGGGATGTTTTGAAAGAACAGCATGTATATTATCTGTGGTGAAACAGACCACCAGCCCAGGTGGGAGGCATGAGTCAAGTGCTCAGGCCTGGTGGGC